>NC_141680.1:61305742-61731739 GCF_028749965.1 Puma concolor
ATTTTCCTGTGAGACTTAAAATCTTTAACAGCTTTATTGAGATATAATTAATATCCCACAAATTCTCCCAGTGAGAGTATACAATTCAGTGGTTTCCGTAAATTCACAGTTGTGCAACTATCATCGTAACTGAATTCCAGAACACTTTTATTGCCCCAAAATAACCCTGCACCCATGAGCAGCCACCCCCACCTCCCTGCCTCCCTCCAGTGCTGGACAACCACCAATACTCTTTCTGTCTCTACAGATTTCCCTATTCTGGACGTTTCGTGCAAATGGAATCACACAAAGTTCTTTGGGATCTTAATATTTTTTGAAATCCCATGTTAAATGGGTGCTCGGAGCTCTGAACATTCCCTTGTTGGATATTTTGGTTAACTTGAACGTTCGTCTGCTTTGGGAGGACCACCCACCTCGCCCCCACTGGAAGATCCGGAGGTGGGATCATAAAGGATGAGTGGAAAGTGGGGCGCCCGCCCTGTCTTTGTTCCCAGCACCCCGTTGGAAGAGTGGGTTATCACGCACTCCTCCAGAGACTAGGGCCCCTCCTCGGCTCATGCAGGTTCCCCCGGTGCTGTCACCGTCCGCTCGTAGAGGCACTCGGCAAACGTTGGTTGGTAACACACAGATCGGGGCCGGCTTCCCCTTGCCTGTGTGGGGTCACATGTTGCCCACGCTCGGGACGGAGCTGGGGTTCCAGCAAATGCTCCTGCCATGGCCTTTCAGGCAGGAACCCCTCCCGTGTTGCTAATAGGGACGATCATTGGAAAGAGACACCGAGATCGGGTGGAAAAAGTGAGCGGTCCAGCTTGGAAGGAGGATTTCCTGCACAATCGAAACCCCAACCCAGACCAAGCCTGAGTAAGGCCGCAAAGTAATGGGGGTGGGGTTTTCATGTGACTTGTCCACTGACTCCCAAAGGTGGTTCCCATAATGCCCTCAGCCGTGGCAGACCACTGTGTGTCCCCACCCCGCCCCCTGCCCCCAATGCCAGTTCTGGGGGGAGAGTGTACACCAGGGGGTCGGTGGGGAGCGGAGCCGGGGCCTTCGGGGATCCGTGTCGGGGTGGGGGTGGGGGCCGGCCTGCACAGTGCTTTGCTATCACCGACCGGTCGTGGAAAGGCATTTGCCTGGATGTTACTTGCGTGTGCGTGCGCGTGCGTGTGCGTGCGTGTGTCTGTGTGCACCCTGTATGCAGGCACTCACACCGTATGTCGAGGGCCTGCCTGCGGGCAGCGGACGGACAAACACACGACACAAATCCTCATCCGTGGTGCCTTTTGTCTTCTGGGAAAGCTTGCTACAACCCCGTGGCGTTTCACAATTTCCTTTGGGCTGTGCCTTCGCCTGCTTACTGGGTTTTGCCCAAGCTGGTGGTGACGTGTGTTTGCCTCCCTACCTCCAGGCAGGGGCAGTGGTCTGGCTTGTGTCTCTGTGTGTTGGAGGCGGTGGGCGGTGGGCAGGGGTGAGGCGGGCGAAGCCAGGAGCCCACGGCACACTGCCCTGCGGTGCCCAAGACCGGGTTCAAAGCAATGCCTGCCGGTCCCGGCCGCATCCTGAGCGCTTGTAACGCCTGTCACCGCCAGACCTTCCCACGAGGACAGAGTCCGTCCCAACCCCCCACTCGAGAAATCCTGTCTCCTTCGGCCCAGGAGAGGTGGGGTCAAAACGCCCCTGGGTGCCCACCCTCCCTTGCCTGTGCCCACGGGGCGGTTCGCGCCCCCTTTCTTCCCCCCGGGGGTGCAGCTGGTCCGCGCTGAGCACCTCCCCTCCACGCGCCACATGTCACGGTGCAGCCCAGCCAGGCCACGCGGTGAGTGGACGACTTGTGGGCTGCCACGGGGGTGAGCCTGCAGAGAAGGCTGTCCTTTTCCACCAGCCTGGGGTGCTGGGGACAGAGACCAATGTGGGCGGTGGTGGGTACGCTGTCTAGGTCGGGGTGGCCTGCTTGTCCCAGAAGGGGTCCCTGCCATCCATAGTCACAAACCTGCTGGTGGAGGGGCGGGGGGTGGGGTGGGGGGGCGCTGTAGCACTTCCAATGTCTGAATATAGTAGGACCTCTTCTGGCCTCCAGGACACTTTCACAATTTGCATTTTTATCACGGCAGCATTGAGACGGAAAATTCCTGAATGAACCTTTGGTGAATGAATGTTCACAGACTGGGTATTTGGCAGGCCTTCCCCAGTGTGTGTGGGCACAGCAGATGCTCTCCAGGCAAGGGTCTTGCTGTGGCCCTAGGGCTGGGCACCACGGGCTGGGACCACCAGTCAAGACAGGGGAGGGGACCTCCGCCAGCAGCCACTGCGAGGTCCCCTAGGTGGGTCCTCAGGGGAGGGGAGCTAGGGGTTCAAGCTTGACCTCCATAAACTCCCTGCCCTCGGCTTGGGGATGTGGCTGACTGGGTCCCCTGTTCCGAGGGCTCACCATCCCGGAGTCTAGGGACACATGTCCGCCAGGCCTGGCTGCCCCCCTGCTCCGGAGGAAGCAGAACCGCCCGCCTGCCCCTGGCAGCAAATCCCGAGAACGCGGCCTGCACGGCCCTGTCGGCTGACCTCTGCACACCCGCCCAGGCGCCCAGCCAGGCCTGATTCATGCGCCCGCGGTGCCAGGACGCTCCGGGAGGGAGGCGGGGCCGAGCAGCGCTTCACGGCCCTGCGCCAGGCCCGGGCCTGGCCCTGGGCGCCGCGCTCCAATCCAGCCTCGCACGGGTGCCAGAGGGCAGCCAGGGAGGGCGAGGGGCCTGCCCGGGGTCACCCACCAGCCAGGGAACGAGTGGGCAGCACGAGGCCCAGGCCGAAACTGGGCGCCAAGCGGCCGGGTTCCAGTCCCACCGGGGCCTACAGCTCTCGGCAAACAGAACCTCGGGTAAGTTACCCAGCCAAACGGAGCCTCAGTCTCCCTGTAAGGAAACAACCCATCTCCGAGAAAAATGCCCCTTTCCATCCTCCGGGGACCCTTGCAGGCAAACTGCCAGGGAGCACGGCAGCCCGGCTGGGAAGCCTGGGAAGCGCGAAGTCACAACTGCCTTCCGCTCTCCTGCGCTCGTTCCTCCTCGGTGGAGGAGGGAGGGGTCTGCGCCCAGGCGGGGAGGCGCCCCGGGGCTCCCGGGTTCCCGACCCTGACTGTGGGCAGGGTGCGAGAGGCGCCCCGGGCCCCAGAGGGCCGGAGGAGCCCCGGGCCACCACCGTCCTCGCAGCCCCACCCCGCGCAGGCACCCGGGGTCCCCGCGCCTCCCGCTCCAGCGCCCCGGGGGCGTGTGCGTGAGCGTCTCCAGTGGCAACGGCGCCGTCGCCGGGCAACCCGCGCGCCCCAGGCCCGCCGCGCCCCGGGGAGCCCCTTGGGGGAGGGGGGTGCAGATGGCAGGGGGGACCCGCGGCAGCCCCTGGCTGGAGCTGCTCACGGAGTTGGGCCACCTGGGCCGCCCTGTGCAGGCACCCGCACCGAGGGAGGCAGGACACCCAGACCTTGCTGAATCCCGGCAAGTCCTTTCCTTCTCTGGGGAACAGAAAAGGGAAGCTTCTCTGCCTTCTCCTGAGGCGGGGGTGAGGGGCAAAGGGGGCGCAGTCTGGGCGCCTGGTGAGTTGCCAGTCGGCAGGAGATCCCTCGGGGGCCAGTGGGGCACAGTGCCCGCGTCAGGGTGTGGGATCCAGGTGATGTCCAGCTCAGGACTGGCCCATCTGGGGTCTTTACGGGCAGAGGGCAGCGTGGGGGACCCGTCTCCTGAGGCCCCAGAGCTCTGGCAGGGTTTGGGTTTCTCTCCCCGTGGGGTGCCTGCATTTAGGGTAGCATCGACCACTGCCTGCGCTGGCCTGATTCGGTGCTTCCTCACCACCCCACGTCGCACGCTCCAACCCCAAAGTCACCGGGTTCCAACATCTCAACCCCCCCCCCCCCCCCCCCCCCCCCACCAATCGAAATCCAGATCGGCGAGTGTGACCCATGAACTTGGAGAGCCTCGGGAGTGGGATCTGGCAGAGGGGACTTTGGCCGCTTCAGGGATGAGATACCGTGGCACCTCTCCCCACCAGTGCCCAGCCCAGGTCAGCAGCACAGCCTGGGTGCCTGTCGTTGTCCCAAGGTTCCCGCTGCAGCCTCAGGATGGGGAGCCCAGGCCAGGACTGATGGACATGGAGTCTACCCCCACGGGCGAGGTGGGGGCTGACAGTGACTCACTAACTGGTCCACTGCCTGGCTTCAGAGGGGATCAGCTGGGCCTTACCACTTCCCCGCTGGCTGACCCTGAGCAGGTGACCTGACCTCCCTGGGCCTCAGTTTCCTCAGTCTATGAAATGGGGACAAAAGTAAGACTTTGTGGGGTGGTAGGGCGGTGCCGGATGCCAGGCTCAGCCCCTCCCTCCTTTCCCAGCCTCTCTTTGGCCCTCATTGCCTTCTGGTGTGTCCCCAGTACCCACCCCCCCCGCCGTTTTCCTCATTTCCTCCCCCTTCCCCCACCCCTCATCGTTTTATCTCATCTCCGTCCCCCTCTTCTCCGCTATCAGTTTCGTTTCTCTGCTTGAACATTTGGTGAGGCCCCGCCTGCTCTGCTTCCAGCCCCACCGGCCCCGGCTGCGCGCGGGTCCTGCCCTCCTGTTGCCCAGGGGCCGAGGGTGGGGGGTGGGGACGACTGCTGACGTCACAGGACGTTTATCCGCCCCTCCCCGCCTAACGCAAATTTCATCCCCCGTTCTCTCCGAATCAATTTACTTTTATTGCCTCAGCTGCTCAGAAGCAATTTTTCAAGAACAAAAAGGTCAGCACGTCCAAGACTAATCAATTCTCGGAGAGCTCCTGCCGCCACCGCCGGGGGAGCTGGGGACCAGTGGCCCCCGCCCTTCCCGCCGGCCCCCTCCCGCCAGCCCCATCATTTTTATTGCTTCGTGATGGCTGTCATTAGCGGGGTGTTGGAGACGCCCCACAGTGTTCTTACAACATAAAACCCGGGCCGCTTGCAGAGGGGGGGCCGGGCGCATTTATGGCCACTCGCCGACTCTGGACGGTAACAGCCGAACTGATGGATCGCCCGCAAGGGGAGCCAGGACAGGAAGCATCCAGCCACTTGTTCAAAGGCTCGGCAGGCCGGAGGAGCCGGGGCCCTGCCTGCCTGCTCTCAGGCCTGGCCCACTTTCCCTCACCCCGGCCCCCTTCACTGTGACCTTGGGCACCTGCCCCCTGCCATCCCTTCCAGGCCTTTTCCTCTTGCGGTCCCCCTGGTCCCCGCTGCATCCCTGCTCACGGGCAGAATATTCCTTCCGGAGCATCCCCTGCCCTCAGAATGAGGCCAAGGCCCGTCCTTTCCAACACTGTGGGGTCTGCACTCCCATTCCAGAGGGAGAAACTGAGGCCCGGTGTCACAGAAGTAGGAAGGGGCTACATGCAGATTGGGTCGCATGCACGAGCAGGTGCCCGGTGGCGAACAGGTCTGCGGTTCTAGGCTTTGCTTGTCCGTGGCCCCGGCTGTCCTCATCCCCTGTCACCCTGCCATCAGGTGCCCACACCAACAACAGCAGCTAAAATGCACCGAGGCTTCCGGGCAGACCCTGCCCTTCGCACGCTTGGTAGGTGATGCCTCTGGCTCCAGGACAGCACTGTCGTTAGCCACTCTTAGGCCCACTTTTCAGACGAGGAAGCCCACACAGGGAGACCGAGCAGCGGACCCCAGTCCACACGGCTGGGAACAGGGGCTGGGGCCCAACTCTCTGCGTTTTGCTTTTTAAAGACTGGCTGAGGATATGAACTATGCGGAAAAGGCCAAATCCACAGGTGCCGAAGACAGACTGGTGGTGGCCGGGGACCGTGGGGAGGGGGGTGGGGACAGACTGCGTAATGGCCATAAGCTTTCCTTCTGAGGGCCCGAGAATGTTCTGGAACCAGGCAGAGGGGTTGGTTGCACAACGTTGTGGATGTGCTAAATGCCCCTGAGCAGTACAGTGTAACATATGGTTGATTTCGTGTTATGTGAACTTCACTCCAATAAATTATTTTTTAAAAAATGGCCTGGATTTTTCTGCCACTTATTTAGCAAGAGGCTGGGTGACCTGTCAGCTCTCTGTGTCCCACAAAGGTGGCCTGCCTCTGCTGTCCTGGGGGAGGACCCACACACACGCATTTCTAGCTTCTCCTGGGGCCCTGGCCACCCCTTGGCCTGAATCCCCTCCCTCCCTCTTCCCCAACGCCCCCCCCCCCCCCCCCGCTCCAGGTCTGACCTCTGGGACCTTTGGGTTTTCCTCAAGGCCGCAGAGGCCCCCAAACATGCTAACCAGCACCCCTTCCAGGCTGCTTTGCTCTACACAATGACAGAGCTCACGGCTTCCCCACAGAACGGCTTTACTGGAAAGTTCTTTCTTGGGTTGAACTGCCCCACCTACCCATAGAAGGGCAAGCCACATCCCCTCTCTCCAGGACAGATCAGCACGCATGGGCAGACGGCTCCCAGCCCCCACCCCAGCGGTCTCTGAATGTCCCTGTCACGGGCCCCTCCCAGCCTGGCCGCTTTGTTGCCCTCCAAGGCCACATCCACCAGGAGTCTAAACTCTCTGAGGTCCCTGCTGGGCAGGGCCACCCTGCCACTCAGGACAATGACACTGAGCCATGTTCTGATATCCAAGTTTTGTCCCATGAGCCTTGGGAGCCTCTGTCCCAAGGTGAGAAGGCGTCTCAGAGCAGAAACAAAGTTGGGGACCAGTGCGTCCCTGTGCCACGCAGCCCTGGACCCCGCCAGACGGCTGGACCCTGTGACCCTGTGCACACTGGCTGCCCAGAGCCCGAGGTCTGTAAATAGGGCACTGCACGTGCCTCCCATCTCCCCAGTGGAGGATCGCGTAGGGAAGGCTGAGCTGGGGGAAGCTGGGGAAACGCCCAGAAGAGGGCAAATACCAATGACTTTAAGTGTATTTGTTTTTTTTTTTTTTTAATAATGGTGATGACAACCACTGGTGAGCCTCCACTCCGTCCAGGGCACGGTGTCAAATGCGAATTAACTGTGTCCCCATTTACCCAGACTGGCCGGCAAAGGAAGGGCTTCAGGCTGGGAGGGGCCGCTCTGCAGACAGAGGCCCCGAGGAGCAGCCTGGCAGGAGGCCTGCCCCAGGTCCTCCCCAAATGACAGGTGCCAGCATCCACGCCTCACACCACTCCGGCCCCGCCAGTCTCCCTGCCAGCGCGCCAGGCTTCCAGGCCTCGGAACCTGATCTCCTTCCCTGTTCCGGCCACTGGGGCCCCCGCCAAGTCCTAAATGTGCAGTGACTGCTGAACATTCTAAGAAAAGCCTCCTGGGGTTTTCTCGGGAGCCCGGGCGAGGCAGGAAGTCCCCTGGGCTAAGGGGACATTGGTGGCAGGTGGCATCCAGAGCTCTGGGCGGGGCCTTCTCGCGGGGGCCCAGGCCGGTGAACCGGAGGCAAGAGCCGGAGGCCCAGTCCAGGGACTCAGGCCGGCGGCCGGCACCCACATGTGGACCGAGGGCTCCCCCGGCCGGCAGGGCTCCTCACCTGCCCTATTTACAGACCTTGAGCTCTGGGGAGCCGGCGTGCCCAGGGTCGCAGGGCTGCACCGGCCAGGGGGCTGGGCCCATCCTGCCCGCTGTCTCAGGCCCACTCCCCACGTCAGCTTGCGGCCAGCCTGGGATCCACAGCGGACAGCCTGTGTTACTTCACGTTCAGATTAGCTCACATCAACCCTACCTGGCAGTTGAGTCTGGCTGGCTGGCCGCGGGGAGGAGGTGAAAATTATAAACCTATTTCATTTCTCCACAGCTGAAAACAAAACCAAACAACCCTTAGTGTTTTGACAAATAACTACATATTTTTAGATCTAACCACTGCAGGTGACTGATGCAAAATCACACCCTTGGGTTGCTGGAAGCTTCCCCGGGGGGTCTTGTGGGCTGCCTCTGAGCCCCCTTCCCTCCTCCCCTGCCCCCTTCTCCCCACCCCCCAGCCCCCTTCCGTGCTTCGAAACTCAAGGGTCACACTGTCACCTGAACAGACCAATCACAATGAGATCATTATAGTTCCAAGGCTACCAAAAAAAAAAGAGGTGTGTGGGGGGGTCCAGGAGTTTAGCCACGCCCAGGAGTGCAGTACAATCAGCTATTGTTGTGTTAGAAGTTTCCCGGTGATAAGAAGGGAGTCTAGAAATGCCGCTTTCTGAACTGATTGCAGAACAGAATGGAAAGTTCAAGGTCGGGAGATAGCCAGGCACAGCGCTCAGGGAGCAGCCCTTCAGGCGCCCCCGGGCCTCCGCCGGGCGTCAGGGCTGGCCAGCCCCTTGGCAGTGTCCCTCGTCCCTCGTGTCCACTGTCGCAGGGCACCTAGGAAGGGGGGCCTGGCTCAGCGCCCCGTGCCTCCCCCCGCCGGGACCCGAGTTGGGCCCATCTTTCCCAGGACACCCGCCCCTGAGCTGCCATCCTCGAATTGGCACTGGCGACCCGGGGGGCAGAAGGAAGGATGGGGGGGATTGTGGTGACTGGGTCCTGATCAGAGCGAGCCTCAGGGAGGTCCCGTAACCTCGCCGTGCCTCCGTTTCCTAATCTAGAAAATGGGGACAATAACAGCCTTTCCCTATGCGGCACCGGGAGGGGTCACCACCAGTGGACGGCGGGGTCCCCACCACGTTTAGGGCCCAGGAAGCATTTACTGTACTCCAAGCCCCTCGCTGTACAAACCACAGTGGCCCAGAAACCCAGGGCCCCTTTATTCCAAACCCCTCCGTGGGGCTCCAGGGACACCCCCTTCCCCTGCCACCGGCCTCCTGCCACCAAACTGAGACCAAACTGCCACAGTCACGGTGCTGTGGCCACAGCCAGGCTTCAGCATGCTGCACACGCTCGCTGCCTCTGTTTGCTCATCCACGAAATGGTCCAGGGCCGGCCTGCCTGAGGGGCGCAGCGAGGGCTGGACAAGCGTGGGACAGGGAGCGGGCCACCTTTGTGGTCCCCTGTCCCCGTCGTGGGGCAGGCCCGGACCTCCCCACCCCACAGCCATGGGCGAGGCCCAGAGACCGGGCCGTGTGCCACGGGGAGCTTGTGGGCGCCGCTCCGCGGGGGGCCGGCTAGGGCAGGGCGAGCCTCCCTGCACGCCGTGGGGGGCCGACAGCATGACGTGGCCGCAGTCTCGGGACCTCCAACGGGCCAGACACATGGGACACGCCTTCTGTGTCACCTCATGCTGTTCATTTAATTCCTGAAGCAAGCGTTGGAGGTGGGTACTGTATCTACGTTGTTCAGGTGAGCGCAGTGAGGCTCAGAGAGGTGCAGCGACTCGGCCAAGGTCACACAGCGAGGGGGAGGCCTGGACGGGAGCAGAACGGGCCACGGTGCTCAGAGGGCAGAGAGCAGGGACAGTGTCCTCCCACCCCTCCCCGAGCAGAAAACCTCCCGTCTGCGCCGTGCACCCGGCGGTGACCCGCAGAGCCGGGCAAGGGGCTCTGGGAGCTCATCTTATCAGCCCCATCGGCCCTGGTCATAGCCTCTTTTATGGTCTGTGTACTCTGACGTGCGTCCGTGCGGCCAGTGACGTCTTTCATTCCGACAACGATTGCTGACCGCCAGGGAGAGGCCCTTGTTTGTTAATTTGCTCTCCAGCAAACACCATGACGCTGTGGCGGGGCCAGGCTCGGCACTGGGCGTGGGGCCAGGGGCCGTGGCCGTGGCCGGTCCAGCAGAGGGCCGGGGCGAGGTGGGCGTGGGCCGAGCAGCCGGCTCTGGGAGGCAGAGCCGGACGGAGGCCTAGTGGCCGCACTCGGGTTCCGAGAGACCCTGTGACGTGGCCACGTGCCCACAGCTGAAGAATGTAGGAATTCAGGACTCCGATGCCAGCCAAGCTGTGGGCACATCCCTGATCAGAGTCTGCATTAGGGGAGTCCCGTGCTGCCTCAAGATGAGCCTGCTCCGAGAACCCCATGGGGTATGGCCTCGGTGCCGGTGACCCCCGTCTTTCTCTGCACCGTTCGCAGAAACCTGGCTGGAGCTGCAGGGCGGGGTGTGGGGTCACAGAGGAGAAGAGGAGGGGACCATTCCCGTTGGGGGTGTGCAGTGACAGCTGGGCCGGGCCTTCAGGCCCGGCTGGCTTCTGCTGAGCACAGGTGAGGGCCTCTCAGGGCCCCCTGGCTTGGCCCCCCTCGTCCAGCTCTGATCCGGGAGGGAGCCCGGCATGGCAGGGCGGAAGGGGTGGGGCGGGCAGGGCAGGTCTGACAGGTCTGGCCTGGGGGCTGCTGGGGACTCTCCAGGACTGGCTGTTCTGTTGTAAGAGGTGTGAGGCATTCTGGCCACACCAGCTCAGCACCTTAGAAAAGCAGCAGGTCTGTGTATCGGCCAGGTTTCTAAGCTTGCAGATGCCGGAAGGTTCTACTTCTGCGGTTTCCAGCATATGAAAGCAAGGTGGGGGGAGGTGAGGGGAAGGGCCCCATGGGGCCCCCAAGTGCCCAACGCTCCTGCCAGGGCCTCCCCAGGGAGGAGGGTGGGTACCTCCCTGTGTCCCCCTGAACACCCCAGTGCTGGGTGCTGAGAGGCCTTCCCCAGGTACCTCTACGGCCTTGGAGGTAGGCCCGAGGGTGGGGTGGGAGACCAGGAAGGGGCCGGGAGGGTGCACCGGGCTTCAGCAGGTGCACCAAGGGAGGAGGGGGCTGGGTGTCTACTCTGAGGCTCCAGGGAGCTTCAGACGAACAGGACCCACCCCATCTCCCTGCATATCTGGTAGGGGGCCAGGCACCCCGGGTTGCCCCCCTTTTTAAAAATTGAAGTGTGGCTGACACACAATGTTACATGAGTTTCAGGTGTAGGATGCAGTGATGTGGTTGGTAAGTCTGTATGTCATGCTGTGCTGGCCGTGAGCGTCCCCATCTGTCACCGTACGATGTTATTGCAATACCATTGACTGTTCCCTTTGCAGACGCCCCCAGTTTTATGAGTTTTTAGCTTGTGAGGTTTATTTATTCATTTTGAGAGAGAGAGAGGAAGCGGGTGAGGGGCAGGGAGAGAGGACACACAGAATCCCAAGCAGGCTCTGCGCTGTCAGCTCAGAGCCCGACCTGGGGCTCCATCCCAAGACCGTGAGGTCATGATCTGAGCCGAAATCAAAGTTGAATGTTTAACCGACTGAGCCACCCCGGTGCCCCACTCCCAGTTTGTAAAAGTCTCTGGCTTTCCGGTCAGAACCCCGCAGAGCCACGTGACCCACCCACGGGCATTCCCACCCTTCCTGTGTGCAGCCCTGAACTGGGCTCCCAGTACCTGGGATGTGGGGCCCCTTTAAGGCAGGGGCGCAGGCCTCGCTTCTGACGGTGGGGACAGGTGATCCTGGCAGCCAGCCCCCGCCGCCCCCAGGATGCAGCATCAGGACCAGAAGCTGAGCCCTCCCTGCCGCCCGCAGAGCTGGTCAAGCTTCCTGTGTATTTCTGGGGTGATTCTTGTGGCGAACACCCGTCAGGCAGCCCGTGTCTCCCCTGTCCCGACCCACGCAGTGCCGCAGCGGACTCGACCGTGTCCTGAGAGGGCGGGGGCCCGGGGGCTCCGGGGGTTGGCCCTGTGTAGGGACGGTGAAGTGTGGGGTGTGGGGCCCGGGGGCCGCAAACCGCCTGCCCTGCTGGCTCCAAACCCGTGACCCTCTTCCTCGGGAAAGCGGGTGAGCCGCGCCCCCTCACGCTCCTTTCTCATCCGAAAACACAGCCTTTCCCTGGCCTCGGAGTTTGGAATAAAACAGGAGCCTCGGTGGCTGCCACTCTCCGAGGGCAGGGCTGAGGATCTGCCCTGGGGGGCCTGGGACAGGGTCCAAGCTTACGCTCCCACCCCCAGGGCAAGGCAGGTGTGAGGCATGGCCTCCGTTCCTTCAGAATGGACCCCCCGCGGCCCCGCCCCGTCCCCATTTCTGTCCCCTGGGCCCGCCGGGCTCCCAGTGGGCCCCCCTCCCTTCCCCGAGGGGGACTCTGAGATTGACGTCACCTCCTTCCACCCCAGAGCTGCCCCTTGGGGCCAGGCCCCTGCCTCCTCCCCCCCTCAGGATGCAGCCCAGTGATGCAACCACTTCTGGCTGTGTCCCTCTGCCCCCCACGCTCCAAGTCCACGTGCAGGAGAGTCTGTGGTTTCCCGCCAGCCCGCTGGGCACGGAGCTCTGGGGGCTGGCTTCCGGGGCAGCTGCCACCATCCTCCGTCTGGGTGGTCCGGAGGGTGGTCCCTGGCTCCTCCCTGCCTGGAGCTGGGGTCCCGGCGGAGGAAGCAGAGCCAGGGGGCGGCGGGGGAGGGGGGGCGGCTTCGGTCCTCTGGCTGGGGAGCACACTTCTGTGTGTGTGTGACAGAAGTGCCCCACACTGTCACAGACAAAGGGCTGGAGACAGGGAGACCTCACGACACCACACGGCAGGTTCCGTGCCCGTGGCCTGTCGCTCGCTCCCTGGGTGGGCACGAGGGAGGATCCAGGGCGGGAATGGGCGGCTCGGTTCGGAGTTAGCTAAACTGAGGCTCGAGATACTGTCTGGACGGCTCTCAAGGTGTCCCCTCCCTTGGGGAAGGACAGGCCAAAGCTCATGGCCCTTGTCCAAGCATAGGGAAAGAAGAATCGCAAATACCCGCGCACTGGTCCTGGCTCTGTTACCTACCGGCTGGGTGACTTTGGGCCAATTACTTAACCCCTCTGTTCCTCCCTCTATGAAATCGATAAAACCAGCACCGCCCCCATCTGGCTGCTGTGAGTACTGAGTGCCATGATGGATGGAAAGGCGCAAATGGCGGGGGTCCTGGTATTCACCAACCCACCCCCGGGGCCCTCTGGGTTCTGTGTGCCCCGCCCACAAGATTCTGCCGGCAGGTGGCGAGTTCCCCATCATGAGGAATATTCCAGATGACAGGATGTGGCCGGAGCGGGGCTAGAGGAACTACCCACCCTCTCGTCCCGGCCTCCCCAAGGAAGGCTCCTCACGGCCAGTGGCGAGGTCAGCAGCGCCCCACCCTCGCAGGTGGTTCTCTTGCAGACAGTGTCCGGGGCCGTGGGGACCGGATGGAGAGGCCTGTTTACTCCAGACACAGAAGAAAGCTGGTGTTGTCTGGGGCCAGGAGCCGAGGTGCCCGCCTGTCAAGGGCCGGGGGCCGGGGCCCGAGTGAGGGTAGGGCCGGGCGGCTGGAGGGAGGCGCCCAGGAGGGTCCACGGCTGCCCTGCGCCCTGCTCCTCCTGCTCCAGCAGGACTGAGCCAGGTCGACCAAGGCCAAAGAGCACCATCAGCTCACGTGAGGGACGCCCCAAAATCTTGACTTCAAGAGAAAAGGGGCCCGGGAGCCGTGAGTCCCCGTGACAAGGGTTACGGCCGAGTGGGCCAGGCTCTGGGACCACGGCTGGGGCCCGGCTCTAGACTGGGATAGGACTTTCCGAGGTGAGCGTGGGCAGCTCTGGGCTGCAGAGGAGGTCAGGCAGGCCTGTGGCATTCCTGAGAGGCCCCACCCAGGCCCTCAGAGAACTCCGGACACCAGGGAGCTCTTCTTAGGCCTGAGGTTCCCTCTTCTCTGCCTCTAGAGGAGGGCGGGGGGCGGGGGGCATAGTGTGTACGTTTTGCAAAGAGAGCTGGGCACAGACAGAGACCAAGGGGCACAGAGGGCCGAGCGGGCTGAGATTCAGGCGCCAGGACCCTGGGGAACGAGGTGCCCTAGCCTCAGCCTGGCTCCCGGGAGTGATGCCCGGGAGGGATGCCGGGGCTGAACCCTGGGAGGGGGTGCTCAGAGGGCACCGGGGCCAGGCACCCGCCCTGCCAGAGGCCGGGTCTGCCCTGTGCTCTCCTGCCCTTGGCGGGTGGGCTGGGGGCCGGTCAGCGGGCAGAACTCTCCAGCACGTGTGGCACTGACGACGGGCATCCCGCTTCTTCCTTTCCAGGCCCTCCCCCTCCGGGGGGCTCAGCGTGTTTTCTTCTCCGGGCCCCTGGGTTTCACTGCGAGTGATTCTTTGGCGAGGCGGCCAGCTTGCACAGTGTCCTTTTAATTAGATTCTCCCAAGTTCCCTCTGTCACCGGGTTATTAATATTTATCTGGAGCACACCTGATATGATTAGATCAGTGGGCCTGGGGGGGTGGGGGGGATGGGGGCCGCCTCTTCTTCCCCCCCTTCCCCTCCCGCCTCTTCCCATCCCCCGTCCCTCACGTCCACTCCACTCCCTGAGTCCCCTCCCTCCGGGGGCTCCCCAGCTCCTGTCCCGTGGGCCCCCTCCCTCGGCGCCCCTCCCTGCCCCACTGCATCCGCGTGCAGGCCCGGCTGGCATAGGCGGGGATCCCCACGCAGAGGAAAGGCCCGCCGGGTGTGAAATCAAAAGAAACAGCAACAAAGCCCCTTCTGCGGAAAATGTGATGGAGCTGGATGGTTCGGCCCTCTTCACGGTGAAATGGGAATTAGTTGGCGGATTATTTTTGAGGCCGAGCGGCCCCACTGTGCCCACACGTGCCTCCTCTGCCCTGGGCCCCGGTGGGGTTCGCAGCGCGGGGACCCCGGCTCTCGAGGCCTGGAGTGGGTGTAGGGCTCCCGGAGGCCGGCGGGCCGAGGCAGGGATGTGAGCGCCCGCCCGCCCGCCCTCCTCCCTCCCACGAGAGCAGTACCTGGCTTTGCAGAGACGCGACTGTGTTGCTGAATCCCACAGCCAGGGCTGGGCCTGGATTCATCAGGACAGCCGAGGGGCCCCATTCAGAGCTGGCCGGGGGTGGGGTGGGGGGGCTTTGGAACCTGCTTTCTAGAAAAGTGAACACCCTGTGGGCATCCCAGTCCCGTCTGGCCCCCCGCGGTCTCTAAGGTGCCCGTCTGCAGCTGGGGCTATGGAAGCCACGGGGGTCTGTGGGACTCTTTCTGGAGGGGTGTCCCTTCTAACAGACACCGTCACCAAGTAGATCGTGGGGGCCCAGGAGCCGCTCTTATAAGTAGATCTTGGTGTCCCAAGTGGGTTTCAGGCATGCGATGTGGGTGGGGGCCTGTGCAGGGAACCAATGACTGAGTTTCAGACTAGAAACCCTCCACCGTTTCTGGGGCCCTGGGACCTCTTTGGGGCTGTCCTGGGGGCTGCAGTCTGGCCCAGTGATCCTACTGGTGAGGTTCTTAAATCTGCGGAATCCCTCATGGGGGAGGCTCGGGGCTCGGGGAGGGGAGAGGGAAGCTGCCACCGAGAAGTGAGGGGGACCCAGTCCAGCCTCGCTGAGCCGTCCTGCCCGCAGGCACCTGAAGATACCCCCCGGGAGGGGGGCCTCTTTCTACCTGCACTGACCTGAGGCCGGTCTGTGGGTCTCACCCCTGAAAGGCCCCAGCCCCGTCTGTAGCAGCGACGTGAGCATCCCGGACCAAATGCAGAAGGAGCTCATTTCTCGGTCTCAACCCCTTGCAACGCAAAGTCTGCCTCCCCCGGACATACCTCCGGCCGGGACACCTCCCACCCCCTCCCCGCCACCCTGCTCCAGGCTGGCCAGCTCTGTGACCTTCAGGTTCACTCCTGTATGTCTGCCTGGGTCAGGTGGTCACGCGACCCAGCTGAGCCGTAAGACCAAGAAGTAGGGGGAATGTTCCATCTAAGTTAATCGTTTCAGGGGCACCTGGGTGGCTCAGTCACCTGAGTGCACGACACTTGATTTCTGCTCAGGTCATGATCGCAGGGATGTGGGATCAAGCCTTGGGTCTCCGTGCTGAGTGTGGAGCCTGCTTCCGATTCTGTGTCTCCCTCTCTCTCTGTCCCTCCCCTGCTCGTACCCTCTCTCTCTCTCTCAAAAATAAAGAAACATTAAAAAAATTATATATATGTATAAATTAATTAGTTAATCATCTCACAGAACCTGGGGATTTATCAGAAAATTGAGGGGATGCACGGGCTCTGAAAGTGGAACCCACCCTGCTATTCGGGTAGGTGGGTGGGATTCTCCCAGGGGGCACCTGCCCAGAGGCCTGGGGTCACTGGTGCTTGTTTTCCTAGGTGGGCAGAACAGAGGTGGGTCAGATGCCTGGAAACTGCCCCACCGTGGGGGGTGGGGGGGGCGGAGGGGTGTCATCGCAGGTAACCCCATCTCTCACCCGCCCCGCAATCTCTTCTCCTGCATGGGGGGGAAGGGGCACCAAGGGGTCAGCCACTCCAGAGGGGCTCTCCTGATGCCCGGCCCCTTGGTAGCACCTCTCGTGACCCCTAACGCCTTTGCCCGGAAGAGTGCAGAACAGCTAACAGGCATTCACTTCGCTAATTCATACACCCGTGAGAACATCTATTATCCTGCAGGCTTTACTTTGAACAGGGCGCTCTCCTTTGACCTTTTGAGGTCTGGAGAGGTCACTTGGGGTATCCCTCTCTGGATTTTCTACCTGTCTCCCTGTAGCTGGTGCCCAGACACTGACCACAGTTCTCCAGTGAGCCTGGTCCAAAGCTCTGACCTCCCGCCCCAGGATTTCCCGGCCCGTGCTCACTGCTGTGCTTTGCTGTTAGATTTTAATTATTATTTTTTTTAAGTTTATTTATTTTGAGACAGAGAACACAAGCAGGAAAGGGGCAGAGAGACAGGAGGAGAGACAGAATCCCAAGCAGGCTCCACACTGTCAGCACAGAGCCTGGACTCGGGGCTCGAACCCACAAACCATGAGATCGTGACCCGAGCAGAAACCAAGAGTCAGACGCTTAACCGACTGAACCACTCAGGCCCCCCTGCTGTTGGATTTAAAGCTGCCAGACCATTGCTCACTCATCATTAACTTGTAGCCACTAGGACCCTCAGTGTCTTTTTCTGTTGTGCTTTGTCGCAGCGAGGAATCCAAGAACTCCATCAGTAAACTTCATGTCTGGTCCTTGGTGAAGGGTTCCACTTTGTTGCTCATATCACTTGCGGGGGGGAGGGGGGTGGAACCTGCTTCTGCCCCCTTAAGGGGCTGCTGTGCCCAGACCACGGCCCTCTACCTCTGCTGCAGCGTCCTAAATCCAGCATCCAAATATCGACTTAGAAAATCATTAAGGCATTCTCTGCAACGATTCAAGGTATAAAGTGCCCTCTTTTGTTCAGTGTCAAATCGCTGATGAAAGAGGCAGGCGGCATCTGACCCGTCACAGCAGTTGTATCATCATGCACGGAGACTGGCTTATTTTCAAGCCACTCTGTCTAAATTACAGAACACGCCCCCGGAGCCCAGAGATCTGGGCTCTCTCCTGTGACGCAGGGGGGAGGGTGGGGGAGGGAGCAGACGAAGAGTGGGCTTCCGGGCTGTCCCAGTGCCAAACCTGAGTGTGGGCCCCCGAGGCCACCGGGGGGGTGTCCTCGGGTCTGCAGAGGGTAGGAGCCTGGCCGGGCAGGCCTGGGCCCCCCCACGGGGCTGTGAGGAGGTGGACAGGCTTGGGGACATGTGCCCACAGGCGAGGCTCACATGCACGCCCTTCAGTGGCGAGGTCACTCGTGCGGTCGATGACGCGTAAGGACAACCGTGCTCTGTCCTCCCTGCACTTTTCCTCGCAAGCCTGCGGCCCCTTCACCGCCAGATTTATGCTGGGCGGTGGGAAAGGCCTGTGGCCAGCCTGGGGGGCGTCCGTCCTGAAGGCCAGTGCTCCCAGAGGTGAGGCTGGCGGGGGGGGGGGTGTCTCCTGCTCTGTGTGTGGAGGGGACACCGGTCTGGAGGCTGCCCCTCCCTGGGACGGGATGGGGGCAGAGGCGCCAGGGTGCCGGCTCCGGTGCCTCGGCCGCAGAGAGGAGCCAGGCCTCACAGGCTCGGACACAGGGCGACGCGGCCAAGGGCCAGGAGCAGAAAGCCCCCTGCTTATCCGGCACGAGACCCCTCCCATCCCTGCTCTCCAAACGTCCTCAGGTGGGTGGGCGGGGAAGGAGAGACACCAGTAACCACTGAACTTGAACTGGGTCCACGGGGCTCCTGGCGGGATTCAACCTGACGGAGGAAAGGGACTCGGCTCTGGAGTGTCACAGTCGGGGAGGGGGGCGGCATGGGGGGCAGGGAGGCCGTTCAGACTCAGGGTGTTTCAGGTCTGCCCCATGGGCCCCAGGGGCGTGCACCTGTGAGGGGCCCAGCTCGGCTCACCGGAGGCCTTGGGGGGTAAATGCATGCCTGTTCCAGAAACCCCAGCCCTGGAGCAGGTCCACAGGGCAAGGACACTGGGCCTCCCGACAGGACGCTCCCTTGCTTTGAAGTGACACAAGGCCCCTTGCGTCACCCCTCTCGTCGCCAGCAGAGGTGCAAACACTGAGGGGCAGCAGATGGGGCCCCCAGGACGGCAGGAAGGCCGAGGGCTGGGCCCTTCCGGGGCCGCCCCCTGAAGAATTGGGCTCACCTGGTGGCATGTCCCTGTGGCCGTGACTACAAGGCTGTCATTTAGGGGAGGACGAGAGCAGCGCAGACAAACATCCTGCTGTGTGCATCCTGGTTGGCCCAGACCCAGAGAGCCAGCCACCCAGCTGGTTTGAAAGGCCCTTCCGGGTGGGGCCGGGGACAGTCCTCGCCCCAAGGTGGGGGTTCGTAGCGGGCTGCATCCCCTGCAGGGCTGAGCTGCAGGGGCGGGACCATCCCTCCCTGAGGACGAGCTGCCCCTGGGCTCCTGGCCCCATCTCTGGCCCCATCTCTGCCTGCACTTGGCCATCCCCGGGCTTCAGATCCCGGGCTGGGGCTGGGGAAGCAGCACCCCCATCTGCCGAGAGGACAAAGGTTTCTCTAAGCGGAGCCACCAGCCATGAGTGCCACCACCTGTGTCTCTGCCCCTCCTGGGCCCGTGGCACCTGCCAGCCTCAGGCCAGCCTCAGGCAGGGGCACCCCCTGGCATGCAGAGAAGGGCTCAGGAGGCTGTCAGAGGTCTCAGCCGAGGCCAGGTGGTGGAGGGTGAGACGGACCCTGCACACGAGACGCCCAGCGGTGTAGACGGTCAGGAGCTTTACTCTCGCCCTCCCTGTGCCCCTGGTAGGCACACACACAAAACAGCGGAAAACCAGCTCGAAATGCAGAGGCACTGCCGCCGGGGCCGGGGAGCCCATCGCCCCAGCACCGTGCTCCAGGAGAGCCAGGAACAGCCCCCAGCCCCCCTCCCGCGGCCCCTGGGCCTCGCCCTGCAGTGGGGCTCCGAGGGGCTCGGCGGGGCTGGTGGTGGGAGAAGCTGATGCCTGCATTCTCCTTTCAACGTCCCCCCCTGCCCCCCCCTGCCCTCCACAACAAGGTCAAATTCACCTTGTTGGCCTCCTTTAAAAAGCTCTCAGATGAAGACTCCAGGTTTTCCTGAAATTGGAGCCCTGGCAGCTGAATGTCAATAAAACACCGTGTGTGCTTCGAGGCACTGGGGCCGGTCTCGGGGCACCCAGCTGTGGGGGTTCCCGGGCCTTCCCCGGCCTTTCCTTTCGTCAGCTCCCACGGACCCCCCCAAGACGGAGGCGGGACCGCCCTTGCCCCCCGCCCTCCTGCCCCCACTCCCCTCTGTTCGTCCCCTCCCCTCCCCCATCACGGAATGGCCCAGAAGCATCTGCTGGCCTTCCTTGCTGTTCCGTGCAGGCCCTCTTTGCCCAGCACCAGAACCTGCCACGATTCTGCCCGGCGAACCCCAGCAGACCTTCCGGAGGTGCCATACGGCCTACGTTTGTCGTCAATATGATTTTATTTACTTTGCAGGGGAATCCATGAGAGCCAGAAGCACTGTTGGGGCCATGGCGACCCCGGGGGTCACGGTGACCAGTCCCGCGCCTGGGGCAGGGCTGGGCTGGCAGGTGATCATATTTACAAACAAGACAGAACAAAACAAAACACAAAGAATTGCTCACCATGGACAACAGTAATCTGTTGGAAAGGATGGGAATTTCATTAGGTTTTCCCTTAAACAGCAGACCCCTGCCCGCCAACGAGAGATGCTGGAGAGAAGACGGCCAGGTGGCTTGATCTCTCTTTGCGTCTGAAACGTTATCTTCCCTCCTAGAGATTCAGCAAGACGTGTCTAGAGGGCCAGATGCCCACCGGCTGCGTGTCCCTCTGCCCTGCTCCCTGGAGGCCCAGGGATGCCCCTCCCCTGGTCCCACAGCCCTGACCCAGGAGGCCAGAGTCCCAGCGAGGGGGGGTTCCCAGCAGAGGGGGTGAGACCTCACGTCCACGTACCACATCCCTGCTGAAGAGCCTTGCACGCCTTGCACGCCCACACAGACAGGCTTCGTGCAGGGTCGCTGAGGTCATGGTTCATGGCTGATTTTTCTTGGGGGCAGGAGTGGGGTGAATTTTACAGAAGAGGCACAGAGAGGTTTCCCGTCGGCCGGGTACACGCAGCAAGGTGGGCATATGAGAGGTTTGGGGTTTGCTGACTCCCAAAGCAGGCAGAGCTCTGGAGTGGGGGATGTGTTGTGGCTCTTGGGCAAGGCTGCTGAAGGCCAGGGTCAGTGGTCTCTTCCCTGAGTAGCGGGTGAGGCCCCTGGGGCTTGGCAGACCACCTTAGCACAGCTTTTACATGGAGAGGCCCCGAGGCCAGCGGCGAGGCGGGTTGGGTGGGTGCCATCATCCCCATTCTACAGATGGGGAAACTGAGGCTCAGAGAGGCAACACCGCTCACCCCCTATGGGGAGCCGTGGCCTCAGGCTTCACGACTTTGGAGGAAGTGAACTGGCAAGTCCCTCTGAGCTAGGAATGTCCCAACACAATGTTTTCACTCCGAGGGACAGCCTCGTCGCCTGGCTTAGACACACAGGGCTAATCGGATCCTGGGCTGTCTGGTTCCCTCGAGTCTCTGGGGATGTGGCAGGTCCAGCTTGAGGGGTCCCTCCCTGGGCCGTAGGCCACCTCCTCTGGCCCAGTCCGTGCCCCTGCACGAGTGGTTCTTCCTGGGCGAACGCCTTTCCCTTCCTCCCACTCAGGGCACACAGACTGGAAGAGGCTTCCTTCTCTTTGCCGGGTGAACCCAGGGGTCCCTGACACCCCGTGGCCTCTCTGCAGGGGAGGAGAGGCCAGGCGGAGGATCGAGGCTTCCGCAGGGGCAGGGCAGTGTCACGAGCAGGTTCCCATCACCTTGAGGACAGCCACGCTCCAAGCGACTTCTCCCAAACAAGGAAGGGCCAAGAGAGCTCAGAGGCACCTCACAGAAAACGAGGCAAAACCCACAGAGCATCACCTCCACCACGACGGTCCCCAGTATCTGCCAGCCACCACCAGTTAGCCCGGGAGAAGCGTCCGTTTCGGGACCAGAAGCTTCCTCCTGTCTGGCCGCCCACCCCACCTGGGGCTTCCGGAAGGGCTCTCGTGGACAGACTCACAAGGACACGCGCTTTAGGTCCTGGACTTGAAAACCTCCGTGCTGCCTGACACGTGGCCCATCAGGACAACGTGCTGCTGATGGCACCCAGACCGAGGCCGCCCATGGAGCCGGGCCACCCCTCCTGGACCGCACGGCCCCCTCCCCTGAGCAGGTGGTCGGGGGGGGGCCCTCCCCATGCCGTCTGTTCCCCCCACACCGACCGGCTCAGGGACACCAATTCCCAGAACTCGTGAGCTCGAGTCTTCCTGGCTGGGACTTGGGTCGGAGCCTTCTGGAACAGCAGAACCAGGCCCCAACCGCACCAGCCTGGGCGTCCCCCAACCCCACCCCCCTGCCGTCCCTTCTTCCCCGGGGCTGGCGAGCCCCTGCCTTGCTGCCCCGTCCACACCTTCCATGCCAGCACACGCGCATCAGAGGCTCCCTCTCTTCCCAGGGCCCCCCCCCCCGCCGACCACGTCGCGTCGGTCAGCACAGCCGTTAGCGGTGGGGAAATTAAGTATGCGCGCGCACGCACACCAGCCAATAACATTAAGTGTCATTTAAAAAAATGGGTTAAATAAGCGACATCACGGAGGATGGCCGTGCCGGGCTGATTATCCCATATTTGCACGTTTTGGAGGTGGGAAGGCTAGGAGTCTAATGACGGAATTATCACCCTAATGCCTTTTGCTGGCTGGGAATAATCCCGGGGCAACAGCTGCCGCGGGGTTTTTGGCTGGTTTCCTCTAATTGCATCCAGATTAAGGGAGCCCTGCGAGGCCCTTCCCAGCCCTCCAGCGCAGCCTGCCCTCCAGGAGCCCACACATCCAGGTCTCCGGCTTCCGAGACCGGCTGCTCTGAGAGGCGAAGGTCTCACCAGGGCCTGGCGCAGCGCACAGGGGTGTGAGGCGGGGGCGGCGAGGGTGGGCGGCACTTGGAAGGGGTCTTGGGGAGCTGCGGGAGCCGGGAGATGCAGCATGAATGCTTTGCAGCCAGGACCCTCCAAACTGAGGGATTCCCTGGACACCCCCCCCCCCACCACACACACACACACACACACACACGCACACGCACGCACACACATACACAGCAGCCCAAAGGCACAAGGTATCTCAGTAAAATGCACGGATGCTATCCTGCTAGATGGTGAGCCTAGAAGCACGCTTTCCCCTTGGGCGTCTCCTGCCTTTACAGGGGAAGCCATGCCCCTGACAGGAGGGCTCCCAAACAGGGTCACTTGGACCCAAGACTTCCCGGAGGTGGTGGCAGACTGTATGGTTTGTCACCCTCTGAATTCCCAGCCCCTGGCCGTCCCTGCGCGGCTCCTCTTGCTAAAGGGGAGGGTCCGGCTCCCCACCCCTGGGTGCTGACTCCGGCCATGTGACTCGCTCCGGCAACGGGATGACAGCAGGTGTGGCCTCCCCCAAGGCTGGGGAAGGCGCCCGTGCATTTCTGCTTCTGCACTTTTGCCTCGAGCGGGGCTAGCTCGCAGGGGGCGGTGTTCAAGAGACATGGCGCAGTGCCAGGTGTGACCTGTCCACCTGGGTGTCACCATCCCGAGCACACCCAGCCAAGACCAGAAGCACCCAGCCTAAACCGCTGACCCTCAGGCCTCATGCGAGACCGCCAGGCTTGGGGCTCATTTGTTACGCAGCACCGCCGTGGCGACGGATAACGGATGCTCCCGTTTGTGTGGATGTGGTGTCTACGGCAGGATCGGTACAGCGCCTGCTTAGCCGAAGCCTTTTCCAAAGCAGACCGGGGGCCAGCACAGAAAGGCACCCCCCTCTCCCCAGAGGCAGAGCAGGTGAGAAGTCTGCCCCCATCCAGCCTGGACCCTGCTGCTGGGCTGAAACAGCCAGCACCCCAGGATCTGCGGGCCGGGGTGGGGGCTCCAGGAGGGTCTCCCCAGAAGGCTCTGGGACAGGAGCCCCGGGAACTTGGAGATGCCAGTGTTGGCCGCCTTGCCTGCGAGAGGACTTGGGCTCACGGGGGACCGAGAAGTTTTGAGGGAGGGGGCCGGCAACTTCCTCTCTTCTGTGGATACACATCTTTTTCACGTGGCCCCAGCAGCATTGTTTGCTCTCCAGGGAGGAGAGCTGAGAGCGGGAGGAAGCCTTAGTTGGGGCTGTGTCTCCATGACGACCCCTTCGAGGGTGTGCGGGAGGGTTCCCGCCTCCACGATCCCAACGGTTCAAGAAGCGGCCTCCTCGTGCCAACGGCTGCATGGACGCTCTTCGGCTGGCTGGGAACCCTGCCATACCCTCCCCCGTCCACCGCTAGACCCCGGCAGGGGCGACGGCGTCCTGAGTGCCGGCTACATTCCTGCGGTCCACTGCCGCGCCCGACCACCTGCGAAGCTGACTTACGGAAGGCCCAGGCTGTGGGCAGGCCCGGGGGCACGTGGGAATCTTTCTAGTTCTTTTGGGTGCCTTTGTCTCGGTTGGTTACGTAACGCACCACCACTCCCCCTCAGACGTTGTCCATCCTGCCTGCACACACGGCCCCCGGCTGCTCGCTGTGTTCGGTGAGGTGGACCTTGGACAATGTCAATGATGCTCACGTAGAGCCGCCCCCACTACGGGAGGCGAGTCCGACAGCTCCCGGCAGCTCGAGGCTCGGGCTGTTTCCGAGGCATACCAGGAGTATAAAACATCTACACGGACACAAAGCCCCGAGCTTCTCACACCCTCCATCGCTCCCACATCTCTCTGCTCTGAAATCACCGGGCTTTCGTTTTTTGTTGTGTTTCGTTTTTGCAGACATCTTCCTATGAGCCGTGAAGCTGTGCAAAGCAAGACTGGCCTGCTCAGAAAATGGGGCCCGATGACGACGTGTGTCCAGCGTGCAGGGATGTCTCGGGCCGGGCCGGGCCCCCATTCTGTTCTGCATTCCCTGTGCTGCTGGCCGAACAGGCCTTCTGGTCCTTCCTCATCGCCCGGCAGTGTCGCTGGTCACTGATGGTGCCGGGGGAGCCCCTGGGCCAGACGGAGACCCAGCCCGCCTGCATCGGCAGGGGGAACCGCCGTGTGCTCTGGTCCCACTGCTTCGGGAGGTGACTCTTCTCTGGGCAGCTGGCGGGGCTTAACTTCTGTCACTTCGAGGCTCTGCTGATGTCATTAACACGAAAAGGTCCCCTTCCTGTTGCCACAAGTCTCTTCTTCCTTGTGTTTCCACCGGCCCATCCCCACCCCCTCCCACGTGCCCAGGACCTGCGGGCGCAGGCAGTCCGACCTATCTGCGGAAACCGAAGCCGTCCCGAGGCATCTTGGGGCCCTTCTTGCCTTCTCTGGGGGGCCTGGGCGAAGGCGTCTCCACCGTGCCCCCATAGGGGCAGCTCTCCCAGCCGGGGTGGTGGCCCGTGCACTCCACGGCGGGTATGTAGCCGCTGTCCCACATGCCGGTCCCGCACGTCTTACACAGGTCGTGCAGGCTGCAGGGGATGCGGGGCAGGAGGCGGAACTGGTGCAGCAGACTCCTGGCCTGCGGAGAGAGGACACGACGACACGCAGTGGGCGGGGCTGCCGCGGGGGGGGGGGGGCAAGGAGGCTCCCGGGGGGCCTTCACCTGAAGGGGGAGCGGGGACAGGGCGACCCCTCTGACTCAGCCCCCAACCGTGGTGCCCGGGGGCCCCGTCCGCCCCACGGCTGCCCCGTGCAGTCTCGGCAGGGTCTGTCTCCCCTGTGGCTGCGGCGCCGACCCCCGGGTCCCTCCTCGCTGCCTTTGAGGGCCGCTGCCAAGCTCACACAACCAGCACCGCCAGCAGGAGCTGGGAAGTGGGGGGTGGCAAAGCTCACCGTCTTCCCCCTTCGTCCCCCCCTCTCCCAAAGCCGCCTTCTCCGCATCCTGGCTCTGGGCGGTGAGTCCGTGAGTGAGGTGCCCCAAAGGGCGGACCCCGTCTATCAACCCCGGGAATCTGTTCAGTCCACGCAGCGAGGGGCAGGCTCTAGTATCCGGGCCTGAGGGCCAGCCCCGTGCAGCCCAGCCGGGCCTCCCAGCCTTGGCAGGGAGCGCCCCCCGAAGGACGCGTGGGGGCAGGGCCTTCCTTCCGGGTGGGGGCTGAGCGGAGGGGGTCTGCATGGGAGGCGGGGCTCTGTGTGGGGGCGGGGCCTTCGTTCGGGGTGGGGGCTGAGTGGAGGGAGTCGGCGTGGGGGGCGGGGCTCTGCCTATGGGGGCGGGGCCTTGGCAGGGAGCACCGCGCTCCAACCAGCGCTTCGGGGCAGGGCCTTCATTGGGGGGGCGGGGCCTTGGCAGTGAGAGCCCCAGGGAGCTCGTAGGGGCGGGGTCTGTATTCCAGGGGGGCTGAATGGGGTTCAGGGTTGACGGGTGGGCAGGGCCTTGGCGGGGAGAGCCCCCGGGGACCCCCATACGGGAGTGTGTGCCGTTAGGGCTGAATTCGAGGGGGGTGGAGCTTGTGGGGGGGGCGGGGCTCTGCACGTTGGGGCGGGGCCTTTGCGAGCAGTCCTGGCCTGTGTTGGGGGGGATGCTGAGTGAGAGTCGGGCCTTGGTGCATGGGCGGGGCTTCGCAAGCCTGCTGGGTGGGGCCACGTGGGGGGGCAAGCACACGCTCACCTTCCTGAGAACCAGCTCCCCGTTCATGTGCATGGCCAGGTTTCCAAAGTGCAGGAGCATCTGGTCGGTGGCCAGCTGCTGCTCAATGACGTCATCCCCGTAAATGGCCACGATGGCCACGCAGATGAAAAGGTGGAAGTAATCCGTCTGAGGGGGAGGAGAGTAGGGTTCAGCTAAGGCCCCAGGTGGAGGCTGAGTGCAGAGGTGTGGCGCGAGGCTGTCTGGGTACACGTGGCCCCGGGCAAGCCGCAAGCCTCTTTTGTCCTCAGTTTCCCCACCTGCACGTGGGCCAGTGTCAGCGCCACACCCAAGGACTGCAGTGATGGGACAAGGGGAATGGGGCGCGCGCTCCCCACAGGCTGCTGCTGTGTTTGTGGGGAGCCCTCTGGATGCACTCGGTCACAGGAGGCAAAGAACACGCTCCCTCTGAAGTCTGGCCTGGGCTCATTCCGGTCTATTCACAAAGGTGCGTTTCTCAGGCTGCGTCAGAATACACTCCGGTGGGCAGTGGGGCACGCCGGCAAGAAAGAATTTTCTGGCGGCCACCCACTGGTCAGTGTCTTCCTGCCTCCAGGCTGAACATCCCAACTTCTGCCCCAGAGATGACCCCTAAGTTTCTTGCTAAGAAATCGAGAAGATCCTAACGGAGAGGAGCACCACAGCTTCCTGACGGCCCCCGTGGAGTGCTACGATGATCCTGCTGTCTTTCGCGGACTCTGCAAGGACTCCTCCGAGGATCCTGCTGTCCTCCTTGGAGACCGCCTCCCACCACTGCCCGGCAACGCCAGGCACGCGGCAGGAAGCCGGCACCCGGCGGGCTTGCACTTGACTGGGGTGCATTCTGTGTGCTCTCCCGCCCGGACGCTTTGAGAGCGCCCCGCCTTTGACTCCACCTCGATCCCAAGGGCAGAGGAAGAGGAAGCAGCACCAGGAAGCCCGTGTTTAGTCTCCCAGCGTCGACCCGCCAGCCAGACGGAACAGCTAGACTGGGCCGGGCGGAGCCCACAATTCCGGCAGAGCTAACAGCCAGCGCCTGGCCTGCTCCGGACAGACCGTCCCCCAGGCTGCCTGGCCCCTGCCTTTGAACTAATCCGGAATGGACTCGCTTGGTCTCAGAACGTTCCTTCTGCAGCTATGTGAACTCCGGCTGGGGTGGGAGACAGCGGAGTTCCAGGAAGGGGGTGTCCAGCTCCTCTGAGAGGGAAAGGTCGGGAGGACGAGGCGAGGCATGTCCTAAATAGGGCCGGGCAGCAGGACAGAGCTAAATTCATTCCCAGGACAAGGCCTGGGGCAGCCTAGCCCCCTTGCCCCACGCTAATAGAAAATGGATAGAATAAAGCCTTTCTCTCTCAGGGGTCGCTTTAAAGGAGCCTCCCCCCACCGTGGCGCTCACTCTTGACAAGCATACCCCCACTACCATTATGGGACCACCTCCACGCCCCCGGGGCCAATGTCATCAAGACACTAGGCCAACGTGGACGTAAACTTGTTTAGTGAACTTCAGGCAAGGTGGCAGCCACCAGAGATGTCCACGTGGGCTTCTCCCGTGGTTTTCACGAGATTTTGTGCAACTCGGGGTGTAGCCAGAGCACAGAGATGAAAATCACCCTGCAAAGTGGCTGTGGCTGTTGGGCAACACTCGAGTTCACTCGTGACGTCAGCCTAAACGTGACGTCATGAGGGCGGCCAATTCGCTGGTGGGAAAGCACACGATGAAGCCTTGCGAAGCGGACACGGTTTACAAAAACGATGTGATCCAGCGTCTTGGACCCTCCGTGCCAGTGGTTCCCTTGATGAACGCAGAGAGTTCGCCCCGAACGTACCCGCCAAGCACGCCGCTCCAGGCGGGCAGCAGTCAGACCCGGGTGGGGGTGCGAGAGCGGGCGGAGGGCACGGGTGGGCGAGTACATAGACGGCCTGGGGCACCAGCCGTGTGTCTCTGGACTCGCTGCCCCCAGACATGCTCCTCCAGCAACATCAGGAAGGCCGGGGCACGCTGGGGCACGTGTCTGCGGGCCGGTGGGGCTCCCACGTACCTGCAAGGCCTGTGTGACAGGAGCGGCCCGGCTGCCAGTGAGAACAGAGCCGGCTCCTCCAGAAGGGATCCCGGCCACCTCCCAGAAGCGTCAGTACTATTTTTTTTTTTACAGGCTGATGGATTCCAAGAGACTTGCACATCCGGCTTGTTGCTAATTTGGGCGTTAACGCCCTGTGATGGCCACAGGCTCTCGGGGGCTTTGCAGAAGAGGTGCTGATAACAGTGAAAATGTGCAGAGGGACGGTGGGGCCTCCAGAGGGGCTGCTGGGGATGCAGGGTCTCGGGCTCTCTCACGGAGCCGTCCTGAGCGAGGAAGGAGGGCGGGGCGGGCCCGGGGGCCTGGCAGGTGGGCACAGGCGTCCTGGGCTGCAGGGGGCCTGCTCACCCTGTGACGCCGTCCTTCACACTGAGTGGCTGTGGCAGCAGGGAGCTCGGCCCCAGAAGGTGGTAATGAGCCCAGCGAGCGGGCAGTCGCGTCTATCTCAGTTCGGGGAGGCGAGCTGCAGGTCTGAAGCCAGCCCCACGGGGCCAGCCGGCAGCTGCGAGCGCGGGGCTGACGTGTGGGTTACGGGGGCAGGCGCCGCAGAGGAGGGGCCCCTCCAGCCGGCGCGCGGGCCCCCGCCCTCTTTGCGGGGTGCGGACGCTGACCGGTGCCCGCGCTGGCTCACCTGGTAGTGGGCCCAGCAGGCCTCCCAGATCCGCAGGGCCTCGGCCTCGGGAAACTCGCGCTTGAAACACAGCAGCAGCCAGCGGTGGCAAAAAAGCATCTGTAGGCCGTCCTCGCCCAGCGACACCAGGTGTTGGTAGAAGCGCAGGTGGGTCAGTCGCAGCAGCTCCCGCAGGTAGAGCTGGGGGCGAGGCCGGGACCCGTGAGGCCTCGGGCTCCACGCCAGGCGCCCGCTACCACGGGGGCCCTTCCTCCGGCCCCCCCACCCAAGCAGCACGCACGCCCAGCGCCGGGCTTCCGACGGCGGCCCGTGTCTGCACCCGCTCACTTTAATCTGCTGCTGGAATCGGCTAGTTTATCCCAGACTTCCGATCACTTGGGGGCGTGGCCCTGGCAGGGCCAGGAAGAGCAAGGTGCCCGGCTGCGGTGGGAGGGGCCACACGGGCTGTTTCTGACACCCCTCCTCCCGGGAAGGCGAGCAGATGATGTGTGGGCCCCGCCCCCCGCCAGCCCAACCACCTCCCCCTCCGAGACCCATCATCTTCCAGAGCTGACTTGGAGCAGGGAGGGGGCGTTTCTGAACCCCAGGGCACTGGATTCCTGTGCTTGAGGTCACCACCCAGTGACGTGGGACAACATGGAGGCTGACTTCAGAGCCATCAGAAAATGATCTCCGGCAGATAATGAGTCACGGGGCCATGTGCTGCGTGAGCCCGTCTGGGGTGAATCGTGTCAGACCCCGTAATTGTCTCCCCAGGTGCCGTGGAAACCTGACATCACAAAGCTGATGCAGAGAGAGGGCAGCGGGGGCAGGGGGACCTGGGGCAGGGCTCCGTGGCTCACAGGCCCCTCCCATGCCAGCAGCCCACCATCCCACTCAAGACGGCCGCTGGGGTGGTCCTGGCCCTCGTAGGGGCTGCTGCTGACCGGCCAGTTTCTGCACGCTCTGGCCCGCCACAGCGTCAAGACCGACAATGCGGCCTGCCCCTCCCAGCAGACGTCCCCACCCCCCCAACCCAAGCACCCCTCACCCTCCCAGCCCTGCCTCCCGGATCCTGATCCCCCTCCCCCCACCCATCTGCGGGTCCCCAGCTGTGCCCTGCTCCCATTCAGTCAGTCCTTGGCCCTGGCATTCGAGCCGCTCCACTCAGCTCCTCCCTCATCGTACGGGACATATCCGGTCCCAGCCGCACAGTGTCAGTGCCCGAACCTGTGCTCAGCCGAGTCTGGGCAGGTCCCGAGTGCTGCAGGGTCGGCCTGATCTGCCTGCATCACTTCCCATCTCCGCCAGCTCCTAGGCTGGGGCTGTCTCTGGGACAGGGGAGCTGAGACCACATCCCGGTGCCCTCCACCTGGCACTCGGCAGGTGACTGGAACACACAGCTGCCTGGTCTGTGCAGGGTGGGGGGGGGTGCAGGAGGAGGGGGCGAGCTGGCTGGGTGCCGCAGGGTAGGCCTGCTGCCTCGGATGGGGTGTGGCGACTGCCCAGGGGGCCTCAGGAGCCTCCCATTCCTGCCCACTCAGGCGTCCTGCCGGCCTCGGACTGTGTAGGGAGCAGCCCGGATGCACCCGAGGGCCCATTCTGTGAAGCACAGGGCCAGGTGTGATGGGCCTCCCTTTCCTCACTCCACCAGGGAGCCTGGGCTGGGATGCCACCTGCAGGGAGGCGGGAGGCCACCAGGGGAGGGGCCTCGATGCACAGCCCAGCCTGCAGGGGGCATGGGGTGGGGGTGGCACCCAGCATCTGGGGACTCCGAATAGCGTGTGTTCCTCCCAGGGAGCCGGCCGGGGCTAAGCCCCCAGGCCCCGTAGGCAATGCCCACCCTGGCTTTTCTGCTTCCTGACCCACAGCAGCCAGGCCACGCGTGGCCACGGAGACCCGGCGGGAGGTGTGCTCTCTCCCAGCACACTGTGACCCTCAGCCCCAAGCCTCACCAGCTGTTTCTCCATATCCTCGTCCCGAGGAGAGCTGACGAAGATCGTGTTCTGCATCAAACCCACAAAGCACCAGAAGGTGTCTGATTCATCCAGGACCTCGGCCAGGATGGGCGCCACCAGGTCTGACATGCCCTGGGAGTAGCCGATGGCGGGGTTGTAGACCGCGTAGTTCAGCAGGATCCTCCTGGCGACACAGTGCAGAGTGGTCAGTGCAGCCCGCCCTTGCCGCACCCTCGGTGGCATGTCACCCAGGGTGGAAGGACCCGGGGCTGCCAGGGATCCCCCCCTTCGCTTCGATCGCAGAACGAGGAAGGCCGCTCTGGGGACTGTCTTCAGACTCTAAGGCAATGGAGTGGCCTATAGGCCAGACCCCCAGGGGAGGAGTGTGGGTCCGATGTTCTTCCCAGTGCCTGCCTGTGACAAAGGGTGGGCTGGCGGGGACATTTTTATGGGCTGCTAATTTTGTGCAATTATTTGCCAGGCAGCAGCGTAAGGTCAAAGATGCCAGCCTCGGGCTCTGTGTGGCTTTATGGGCTGGAGGACCACCAGGGGAAGGCTCCCCCTGGGCTTAGTGTGAACCAAGCAAAGGCAGACTTGGTGGATGCCCCGGGGAGTGCGCGGCCTTGCTGGTACCCAGGGAGGGGCCTACAGGGCTTCCCGGGGACGCCGTGGCCACGCGATGTTGGCTGACGCAGCCTACAGTGGCTAATGTCCCTCTGCTTTTGGGGTGTTGATTGTACGAACCTGGGAGAAAGCCCCCAAGCCGAGCAGAGGCTACACGCTACTGCTGCCGTTCCTTGACTTCCCGGACAGACGGACGGCCGATGGCCGAGGAGGCCCCGTGGGGTAAGGTGACACTCCCAGAGAGGCAGAAGAGGCGGTGAAGTGGGGAGGGGCTCTCCTCCCCTCGGGAAGGAACCACACTGGCCAGGGGAGGCGCGTACCTCATGCTCTCCACGTTCGGATTGTCCTCCCCCCGGAAGAACTGGTTGCTCCGATCTGTCCGGACCACATCCTTGTCCACGGTGAACTGCACATTGCGCCAGAACGCTCTGTGCTCTTCAGGGGTCATGGAGAGCCTGGCACAGAGCAGGGCACCCGCCCGGGGCTGAGGAGCAGCACACACTCCTGGCAGGGCCTGCCCCTCCCAACCCCTGCTCTCGATGGGGGCTGGGTGTTTCTGATGGGGGCTGGGTGCTCCCAATGGGGGTGGGTGCTTCCGATGGGGGCTGGGTGCTCCCGATGGGGGATGGGTGCTCCCGATGGGGGATGGGTGATCTCGATAGGGGCTGCGTGCTCCCAATGGGGGTGGGTGTTTCCGATGGGGGCTGGGTGCTCCCGATGGGGGCTGGGTGCTCTCGATAGGGGCTGCGTGCTCCCAATGGGGGTGGGTGTTTCCGATGGGGGATGGGTGCTCTCGATGGGGGATGGGTGCTCCCGATGGGAGCTGGGTATTCCCTTGGGGGCTGCGTGCTCCTGATGGGGGTGGGTGCTCCCAATGGGGGATGGGTGCTCCCGATGGGGGCTGGGTATTCCCGATGGGGGCTGTGTGCTCCCTATGGGGGCTGCGTGCTCCCGATGGGGGCTGGGTGCTCCTGATGGGGGCTGTGTGCTCCTGATGGGGGATGGGTGTTTCTGATGGGGCTGCATGCTCCCGATGGGGGCTGGGTGCTTCCAATGGGGGCTGGGTGCTCCCGATGGGGGATGGGTGCTCCTGATGGGGGCTGCGTGCTCCCGATGGGGGATGGGTGCTCCCGATAGGGGATGGGTGATCTCCATAGGGGCTGCGTGCTCCCAATGGGGGTGGGTATTTCCGATGGGGGATGGGTGCTCCCGATGGGGGCTGCGTGCTCCCGATGGGGATGGGTGCTCCCGATGGGGGCTGGGTATTTCCAATGGGGGCTGGGTGTTTCCGATGGGGGCTGCGTGCTCCCGATGGGGGATGGGTGCTCTCGATGGGGGGTGGGTGCTCCCGATGGGGGATGGGTGCTCCCGATGGGAGATGGGTGTTTCCGATGGGGGCTGCGTGCTCCCGATGGGGGCTGGGTGCTTCCGATGGGGGCTGGGTGCTCCCGATGGGGGCTGGGTGCTCTCGATGGGGGCTGCTTGCTGCTGCGGCTGGCAAACCCTCCAGCCCCCTCCCCCCCCTCCACTGACTTGGGGGTGTGCATATCCGAGGCTTTCCACGGGTCCCCAACACAGCCTGGGGTCAGCCAGACCCAGAGAGACCTCCCCAGTCCGGCTCCGGCTGCCCTCCCCCAACCCCCCCCCCCACCCCAGCGTTCCTGGCGGGATGTCAGTGCCTAGTTAAGTCTGTTGAAAAAGAACTCTAAAACCTTGACACAGAGCTAAAGAGCAGCGCTGCGGATAATGACGGCACTTATCCAAGCCTATCACTCCGTGCCTGGGACCCATTTTCGAAAGAAACTCTGGGTCACGGAACGTATTATCAATGCGGGATTGCGCCTCAAATTGCCTTTGCAGCTGACATGCCCCTGGGCGGCCGGGGCGGGCGGGTGGCCCTTACCTCTTCTGCTGGATCTCGGCATATTCCTTTCGCTTCTGCGCCCGCAGCGCCTCCCTCTCCTGCGACGTGGACTCGTGGCTGTAATACCGCAGCAGGAAAGGCCAGACCTCCCCCCGGATTGACACATCAATGCCGCCGAAGAAAATGGCCTGCAGGAAGCGGCAAAAGTTGGGGAGGGGCCCAAACAGGGCCGCTCAAAGCACCCCCAAATCCCCGGAGATTTGTGTTGTGGTGGCTTTGCGGGGCCTTCCTGACAGCTGATGCCTTGATTCACATCGCTGCAATTTGCACATGTTTGGAGGGGAGAGTGGAGGCCCTCCATTCCCATACAGGAGACAACCAGGCTCATTTCAATGTCAATGCCCACCCTGGTGTGGCGCTCCGACGAACGTATCGTTCTCACGTCGCGGCCTAATCCTGGTTTTGGAAGCGCCGCATTGCGCCGCGAGCTCTTCTATACAGGCTGACGCGGGGTCCCCCAAACCCGCTCCGGAGGGTTTCCTTTTCAGCGCAGCCCCTTTGATTGCTACATGGGCGCGTTCACACAGCCGCTCGCGCCGCGCCTCGGCCCCCCGGGGAGGCGGCCCGGCGGTGCCGCCCGCCTCCCCCCTCCCCGCGGGCTGGCTCACCTTGCGCAGTTTGTACTCCTCCTCCACCTGGCCCAGCTCGTTCAGGTGGTGCAGCCAGGCCGCCACGTCCAGCCTCTTGTACACGCCCTCCTCGGGGTGCGTCTCTGAGGAGGGCAGCTTGGGGCGACGGATGGAGAACTGTATGCACGTCTTTTCGTCGGCGACCTGCTGGCCGGGAAGACACCTCGGGGCGATGTGCACCTCACTGGTGCCCGCCCTCCCCAGGACGCCAAATACCCCCCCCCCCACCCCCCTCTCTCCTGAAGGCAGGGGGCGCGCTCTCCCCTGCACGCAGACCCCGCATGGGCGAGCGTAATTAGCCGCAATTAAAATGAAAATACCTTCATCTTAACATCAATCCCTCCCCTCCCCCTCGTCCCCCCGCGGCCGCCCAGGCTCCCCGGCCCACTCCCACAGACCGACCGAGACCGTGGCCCCCTCGCCACCGCCCCCACTCTCTCCGCGACCCCGGCCGCAAAAACGGAATTAATGCCTCGTACGGCCCAACTTCCCTCTGCCGGGAGGGCCTGCAATAAATTACATGTGATTGGCCACAGACAAAGGGGCCGCTGTTCCGCGAGCAGGGAGCCCGCCTGTCAGGTTGTCTCCACGGGCAGTCACGAATCCGGGGCAAAACTGCGGCTGACATTTAATTCAAAAATCAAAGGTTGTTCAATGTAGGGGGAAAAAAAAGCCACGCTAGTGTAATGAGGGAAGCCAGCAGGAGGCTCGGTGGGAAGGAAGGGAATCTGAAAGTCAGCCCCTTTCTAATAAGCACATACAGTATCTTGAACAGATAATTAAAGAGCTCTTATTACATTTGTATGTAGATTGAGCAAAATATGGCAGGAAGCCTTGTCAAAACATGATTTTTCAAGTGCACAGCACTGACTTTACAAGAAGCCCTGGGCACAGGCTTCAAATCCAAAGTTGCTGCCCTCTCAGCCGCCCAGCGACCGCGGACAGGCTCGGGTCACACCCCTCCGAGGCCTCCGCGCGGGGAAGTCCCGGACCCTCCCCGCCGTGGGAGGGAAGAGGAGGGGAGGGAGTCTCGGCAGCAGGGCGACTCCCACGGCGGGGCCCTCCGGTCGCCCTCTGGGCTACCTGGTCCTTGAGGTGCGTCTCGGTGCAGTATTTCCACTGCTGAAACACGTCGCACAGCTTGTCCAGGCCGCCGTGGTGGAAGTGGAACACTTTGTACTGGCTCTCCCGGCTGGCGATGACCAGCTGGCCGCTGGTGCAGGCCTCGTCGCTGCGCGGCCGTAGCAGGGGGAGGGAGAAGGGAGCAATGAATATGTAAACGCCGGGTTTTATTTCCAAGTATAATCAGAGGCCCCTATCGCTGACCCTCGGGGCAGGAAACAGGAAGGCCCCGCGGAGTCTGGCTGCGGGGCCACAGGGGGACAGTTACACCCACACGCGAGCCATCGCCCCCTGGGGTGAGGAGCGCAAGCCGGCCCCCTCCTGCGGGGGCCGGGAAGTAGGACTGTCCTCGCTCCCTGGAGGGCTGCCAGAGCGGCCTTGGGTCCCCGGCCCCAAGCAGTGACACCCCCCCCTCTGGCGTCCCCCCTCTCCGGTGTCCCCTCCTCTCTGGTGCCCCCCCTCCCTGGTGCCCCCTCTCCAGGAGATCTAGGGGTGGATGCCATTAGGTGGAATCAGATTTTGAGCCCAGGTGGGACGGCCTGGAGGGCACCCTGGGAGAATCCTCCGGAAAACTCACTGCACATCCAACTGGGTGTTCGGCCCAACCCCGGCTGCCCTTCCCTGAAAGGCCAGACTGTGGCTCTGGGTCTGGGACCCCTCCAGCGACACGTGTGCTTCGAGCACAGGTCTTCCGCGGGGGCCAGCGTGGGGCTGGGCCACCCTGCCTTTCGGGAGCGATTGGATGTGGCTGCTAGACAGGACGCTAATAGGGACGGTCCGCCCACCATGAAAACGGGGCGCCTCCCCCAGAAAGCCACGCCCCCTTCCTGCACACACAGGCGGAGCTGCAAAGCCTCTTGGGGGGATGGAGGGGGTGGGACCCTGAGGGCGCATGGAAGAGTCTGGAAGCTGCCCGGGCCCGGTTCCTGGGGGCAACCGTAGCGGGCACCCCTGCCCACAGGCTCAGTGATGTCGGGAAGCAAGCCCCGACTGGACCCGAAGCCCCCGCCCGCTGGGCCCCCTGCAACCCCAGCCAACTTCCGGGAAGCCGCGGAGACAGGCTCTCACCTGAAGAAGAGACGGAGGGAGCGCATGTGCCCCAGGTCCACGCGGAACACGCCGCAGATCTGCTCCAGCGCGCAGGCCCTCTGGGGCTCGTCCCAGCGCGGGGTCTGCAGGAGGCCGTGGCCGTCGGGGAACCGCAGGGGGGTGTCGGCGCCGCAGGGGGAGCTGGGGGAGGGGGTCACGTGAGGGCCACGCGGCTCTGTGTCCCCGCCGCCCCGGGGACAGGGCAGGGAGGGCGTGGGGGACACACTTACACCCGGGCCCAGCTCAGACACGAACACAGACAGACACCCGTGAGCCAGCGAGCGAAGGAACGAACGAATGAACGAACGGGTCCCATTACAGTCACACATGAAATTACATTTCATGTGGAAGGGAAGGCGTGTTTTGATCAAATTGCATCCCACACGGACAGAGGCAGTGAGTGGCCCTAATGACAGATGAGCCCCCCCACAAGCCTTCCCTGTGTGACCTTGGGCGGGTCACCAAGCCCCTTGGAGCCTTTGTGTGGACATTTGCAAAGTCAGGATAATAACAGGCCTTTGTGCATATGATCAAGGGCTGCAGAGGGCTCGGTGCTGGGCCCCCTGCTGCCTCGTGATCCCTTTGGACGGGGTGGGGCTTCTGTTTGAGTTTCTACCGGTTCACCATTTTCCTGGAAAAATAAAACACTGGTTCTGTTTATGGTTCAGTAAGGAAATTATCAATACCAATAACACAAATAATGCACATTTATTAAACACTCAGTATGGGCCTGGTCCTGTATTAACCACCTCGCATGGGCACGTATCACATATAATCCTCGCAATAATCCTTTGAAAGGAGCGGTGCCATTTACCCCCATTGTACAGAAGAGGAACTGAGGCCCAGAGAGGTTAAGGGGCTTGCCCAAGGTCACACAGCTGGCAGGCGGTAGAGTTGGTTTTTGGACCCAAGCTTGGAGAGCCAGGTCCTTACCGCCATACTTGCCGGCCTCTAAGCTCCAAGTTCAGCAACACAACCCCATTTATTACGGTTTTTTTTTTTTTTTTAAGTTCCTGAATTTGTTTAAAACCCCAGTTGCAAAGCATTTTATTACGTGGATTCCGCCACACCGCAGGCTAAGTGCCATCTGTGGAGATTTAACAGTAGCATCTAGCAAAAGCCGACGAAAATGTAACCCGAGTAAAAGCAAGCATCAGTTCTGGGCCCCCACCCCGGCATCCTACAGAGAGGTGACAGCAATGGCCTTCTCCAGCTTCCCTGTTTCAGCCCAGAGCATAAAAGCGTCAGAGACACTTAATCCCGAGGTGCCTCTTCCTCAAAAAGGCACCAGTTCCCTGCACGAAGCCACAAGGGGTGGTTCACGCACAATCCCTCAGAACTTGGGGCATCCTCAAAGAGAAAAGACCGGCCTTTTAGAACCTTTGCTGCTTCTAGAACATCAGTCGGCCCAGTGTGCGGGAGCCGGCGGCTTTTCTGCCCTCCCTGTCTGAGGACACTGGGCTGAGCCAGGTCCCGCCATTTCTGTGGGGCACCTGGGCACTCCCAGGGGACAGATTCAGATACAAATCAGTAGCTGGATGGGAAGGTGGGTAGGCGAGCCGAACCTCTGTGGCCACGCGGCAGACCCAAAAAGGCTGAGGGAGTCGCCGCCTTCCAGAGTGGACCCTGACCGGGCTGCACTATACGATCATTGTTTGCAAAACAAGGCAAGTGGCAGGTCTGAAGACAGCCCCCCACCACGCACCTGATGCAGCATCTCGTAATCTGCTTACTGAACAACGAGGCCCCCGCGGCTGGGAGATCATGGGCTCCACGTGCTTCCCAGGCTCGCCTCCAAACCCGGCTGGAGAGGGGCCACCGGAGGGTGGCATTATTTCCAGCCCCCTCCCCACCCCCCCCCCCCACCGCTCCACATGCACACACACCGCCACAAACCCACACCCCCTTCCCAGCGCTGCCGCGGCCTGCTGACGCCGTGGGGCAGGCCGAGGCTTCCAGAAAACAGATCCAGGATGGAGACTCACTCGAGCAGAGTCATGGGTGGAAGATTCTCCGGCCAGTGCCGTGGCCAGGAGACCTGATTCCCTGCAGGGGAAGGAGCCCATTTCAAACCAGGAGACAGCCCCAGACAGAGGGTCGGCCTCGTACCTTCCAGGGGCAGCTGGCCTCTGGGCAGAAGGCTGCTCGCGCCCTTCCGCGGCTCCTGAGGGGGACATTATTAGCACTTATTAATTGATTAATCGATTAACTCCAGACACTACGCTTGGGACCTACCACTGGGGTTCTATCAACCTATTGTTTCGGCTGACTCAAAAGGCTCAGGATGAAGAAAAGCAAGAGAAAATTTAGATATTTTAGGGGCACCCGGATGGCTCGGTTGGTTGAGCGTCCAGCTCTTGACTTTGGCTCAGGTCATGGTCTCGCCGTTCGTGGGTTGGAGCCCCATGTCGGGCTCCGTGCCGACAGTGTAGTGCCTGCTCGGGATTCTCGTTCTCTCTCTCTCTCTGCCCCTTTCCTGCTTGTGCTCTCTCTTTCTATAAATAATAGATGATAGAGTGATAGATGGATGGATGAGAGAAGTTTGGATATTGTAAAAATGTTAAAATCTGGCCCCCATGCCTCTTTGGCTTTGAGAACCACAACTCAGTCATTATGGAGGTTTTCTCTTCCCCACTTACACTTTTTCTGAAAAGAGACCCTTCCTATAAATACCGGTTATCTGCTGCCGTGTGACGAATGGCCCCAAAACTTAGCAACTTGAAAACACCCCCTTTTTATTTGTCCACAGAGGTGATGCTACTTGGCATCTTCTGGCTCTTTCTACCACACATTTCTAACTCGTAGTATTTGGGGGAGGGATTGCCCAAATAAACCGTCCGTTTAATTTCAACACACCCCACATAACAATCGTATGAGCACATTACACAGAGCACATTGGAATACTCTTGGAACCGAGCTGCTCTCCACGCACAGAGATAAAAACTAAAAACCAGGCCTATTTCAATCTCCCCCACATCTTACTTCCTCACCGTTGTTTTTCTCATGGCTTCAAAGTTCGCAGACATCCTACAGATTCATCCCAGGCATGAGAATTGTTTTTTTGTGTGTGTTTTTAATGTTTATTTCTTTTGAAAGACAGAGACAGAGCAATTGGGGCAGGGGCAGAAATCGAGGGAGAGAGACAGAGAGAGAGAGAGAGACAGAGAGAGAGAGATTGAGAATCCCAAGAGGTTCCGCGATGTCAGCACAGAGCCCAACGTGGGGCTCGATCCGACAAACTGTGAGATCATGATCTGAGCCGAAACCAAAAGTCAGATGCTCAACCGACTGAGCCCCCCAGGTGACCCCCCAGGCATGAGTGTTAAGTGACCTCCTGTTCTGTGCCAGGATGTGCTGGCAGCTGCGAAGCAGAAGTCACCAAGATATGGTCATCACCCTGTGGCAGCCGGTCTTGATGGGGAGACATATGTCACACTAGGTGGCTGAGGTGATCATCCAGTCATCTGCTATCACAGGCCCTACGCCATGGGGACCCAAGCCGTCCATCAACTTTGCTCTAGTTTGAGCCCTTGGAACCCCAGCCACAGTCCCAAGCATAGTGTCTGGAGTTAATCGATTAATCAGTTAATAAATGCAAATAATGTCCCCCTCAGGAGCCGTGAAAGGGCACGAGCAGCCTTCTGCCCTGGGGCCAGCTGCCCCTGGAAGGTACGAGGCCGACCCTCTGTCTGGGGCTGTCTCCTGGTTTGAAATGGGCTCCTTCCCTTGCAGGGAATCAGGCTCCTTCCCCTGCAAGGAATCAGGTCTCCTGGCCACGGCACTGGCCGGAGAATCTTCCACCCATGACTCTGCTCGAGTGAGTCTCCATCCTGGATCTGTTTTCTGGAAGCCTCGGCCTGCCCCACGGCGTCAGCAGGCCGCGGCAGCGCTGGGAAGGGGGTGTGGGTTTGTGGCGGTGTGTGTGCATGTGGAGCGGTGGGGGTGGGGTGGGGAGGGGGCTGGAAATAATGCCTCCCTTTGGTGGCCCCTCATAATTTCCAAAACCTGGAAGCAACAACCACAATGTCCTTCAGTAGATGAATGAACGAACTTCAGTTCATCCAGACAACGGAATATTATTCAGCTCTAAAAAGAAATGAGCCATCAAGCCATGAAGAGACACAGAGGAACCTTAAATGCACATTGCTAAGTGAAAGAGGCCGGTCTGGAAATGCCACAGACTGTGTGATGCTGCTAACGATATGACGTTCTGGAAAAGTCACAACTATGGCCACAGTTCAAGGATCAGGGTTGTCAGGGGTTGAGGGGAGGGGGAAGGGATAAATAGGCAGAGCACGGGCGATCTTTAGGTCAGTAAAACTACATATGACCCTTGAGCAACGCGGGTTTGAACTGCAGGGTCTGCTTTGTCTGGATTTTTCCCCATAAATACTGTGTGGTACTGTAAGCACACTTTCTCTTCCTTATGATTTTCTTTTTTTGTGTGTAATTTTGAAGTTTATTTATTTATTTTGAGGGAGCGCTAGCAGGGGAGGGGCAGAGACAGAGGGAGCCAGAGAGAATCCCAAGCAGGCTCCGCGGGGTCAGCACAGAGCGCGATGCAGAGCTCGCTCTCATGAACCGTGAGATCGTGACCTGAGCCGAGATCAAGAGTCAGATGCTGAACCAACTAAGCCATCTGGGTGCTATTTCCTATGATTTTCTTAATCACATCTTCTCTTCTCTAGTTTACTTTCTTGTAAGAATACAGTGTATACTACATATAACATCCGAAGTATGTGTTAGTCAACTTCTTATGACATTGGTAAGGCTTCTGATCAGCAGTAGGCTATTAGTAATTAGGTCTTTGGAGACTCAAAAGTTATATGTGGATTTTGAGCGTGGGGGGGGGGTCGGCACCCCTCACCCCCACATTGTTCAAGGGTCACCTGTACTCTGTATGATGCTATAAAGTTAGATATATGTCATTACGCATTTGTTAAAACACGTCAGATGTACAACACCAAGAGTGAGCTCTAATGTAAACTATGGACTTGGAGTGATAATGATGTGTCAATAGAGGTTCATCAGTTGTAACAAACATACCCTCTGGTGTGGGATGCTGATAATGAGGGAGGATATGCATGAGTCAGAGCAAGAGGTATAGGGGAAATCTCTCTGCCTTCCTCTTGACTTTTTTAATGAACCTAAAATTGCTCTAAAAAATAACATCTGTTAAAACAAGAGAAAACAATTCGCTGGAGAATAAATACAAATGAACAATGACATTTCTGTGTCCAGAGAATGAAATAAATGGAAATGAAACAAGGGACTCTGGGGAGAGGTCTAGGTCCATGAAATTGGCAATAAGCAAAAAACTATAAAATGTAGTGTAGGTAAGGGTTTGGGAAAATGGACACCCTTGCACAGCCACAGGGTGGGGACTGTATCCTGGTCAAACTTTTCTTTCTGGCAATGTGGAAATAAGATGCAAACAGCTTAAAAATGTTTATACATTTTGACCCTTTATTTTCATTTTTAAATATCGATCCTAAGATTGATGGCCACAAAAAAACACATACATAAATAGATACAGAAAAACTGTTTGACAGGGGCGCCTGGGTGGCTCAGTCGGTTCAGTGTCCAACTTCGACTCAGGTCATAATCGCACGCTTTGTGGGTTTGAGCCCCATGTTGGGCTCTGTGCTGACAGCTCGGAGCCTGGAGCCTGCTTGGAATTCTGTGTCTCCCTCTCTTTCCCCCTCCCCCACTCATGCTGTGTCTCTCTCAAAAATAAACACACACACAAAAAAAAGAAAAAATATTTGACAAAAACACTCATTCATGATAAAAGCCATCAGCAATATAGGAATAGAAGGGAACTTCCTTAAGTTGCTAAAGGTCACCTAGAAACATTCTATACTTAATGTTGTACTCAGTGATAGAGACTGAATTGTTTCCCCCATGATCAGGATAAGGTTAGTATGCCTGTTTTCATCACTTCTGTTCAGTACAACACTGGAGGCTCTAGCCTCTCCAGAAGATGAGAAAAGAAACAAAATGCATAAAGATCAGAAAAGAAGAAGTGAAACTGTCCCTGTGTGCAGATGATACAGTTATTTACACAAAAAAATCGCATGAAATTTACAAAACAACTAATAGAACTAATAAGTGAGCTTAGCAAGATTACAGGATAAGAGGTTAATGTAGACAAAAGAAATTAATTGTACTCTTAAAGACTAACAACAGACAACTGACAAATATAATAAATTAAAAATTCCATTTATAGGACCCCCTTCAAAAAGATCTCTACATAAAATATTCAGAAATAAATCAAACCAATGACATTCAAGACCTCCATACTGAAAAACACAAAACCTTGCTGAAAGAAATTAAAGGAAATGTAAATAAATGGAGAGATACACCATGTCCATAGACTGAAACAGTCAATATTGTTAAGATGGTAATCCTACCAAACTGATCTATAAATTCAACACAGTCGCAATCAGTATTCCAGTAGGACCTTTTCGGGGGGTAGGAATTGTCAGGCTGACTCTAAAATTCATATGGAAATGCAAAACACCTAGAAGAACCAAAGCAATTACAAAAAAAGGTAGAGAGTTGAAGGACTTATCTGATTTTGAGACTCATTATAAACCCATAGTAATCAAGGCAGTCTGGCAAGGGTGAAAACATAGACTTTCATATCAATGGTACGGAATGGAGGGTCCAGAAGTAGAGAAATATGATCAATTGATTATTGACAAAGACGCAAGGACAGTTCCATGGAGAAAGGAGTGCTCTTCCACAAACGGGGTTAGATCAACTGGATATCCATATGAAAAAGAATTAACGTCACTTCTTTTTTCATGTTGTATACAAAAATTAACTCAAAATGGGTCACAGATCTGGATGTGATGCCTAAAATTATACAACTACTAGAAGAATCTGTAAAAGAAGTCTTAGCCACCTTAGAATAGGCCAAGATTTCTTAGAATACAAAATGCATAATCATAGAAATAATTAATAAACTGGAAAATTAAAGCCTCTTTTCAAAATAACATAGACATGCAAGCCACAGCCTGGAGAAAATATTCACAACACATATATCCAATAAAAGATTACCCAGAATATGTATGAGACACTCTTTTTTTTTTTTTTTTAAGTTTATTTATTCATTTCGAGACAGAGACCATGTGTGCGGGAGAAGAAGAGAGAATGTGGGAGACAGAGAATCCCAAGCAGGCTCCGTGCTGTCAGCACAGAGCCTGATGCAGGACTTGAACCCACAAACCACGAGATCATGACTTAAGCTGAAAGCAAGAGTGGGAGGCTCAACCGACTGAGCCACCAGGTGCCCCTCCCTGTAGGAGACATTCTTGAAACTCAACAGTATTGTCAGACATAGATTTCTTAGCTATGACACCGAGGCACGATCCATAAAAGAAAAAAATTGATACACAGGACTTTATTAAAATGACAAATTTCTGCTCTTTGAAAGACACTGCTAAGAAATTAAAAAGACAAGCCACAGACTGAGAAAAGATACATGTAGAACACATCTCTGATAAACGATCTATATCCAGAACGTATAAAGAAACTTCAAAGTCAGTAATGAGAAAACAAACGCAATTTAAAAACAGGCAAAAGATCTGAAAAGGCGTTTCACCACAAAAAGGGGGCAAGTACGCATATGAAAAGGTGCTCGACATGGTTGGCCGGGAGAGAAACAGAAACGGAAACCACAAAGTGATAGATACAACGGCACAGCACACACCTATGAGGAACACTACAACACAAGCGTACACTGACAGTCTGGACTGCCGGCGGGAACCACAGCAGCCAGACTCACATGTGGCTTGGCGGGAATGCAAAGTGAGAATCCACTTTGGGAACACGCACTTACCACATGACCCAACAATCCCACTGCTCGGTACTTACCCGAGGGAAATGAAAAATGCTCGCATAAAAATCTGTGTGTGCGTGCTGATAGCATTTTTATTCATAACCACAAAACCAAGAGCCAGCAGCTGGGTCTTTCAACTGGTCAGTGGATAAAGAAGTATGTCCAATGGAATGGACAATGGAATACCACTCGGCGATAAAAAGGAAGAAACCGTGATACACATAACAACATGGGTGAATCAGAAACATATCAAGGGGAAAAAATGGGACTCAAAAGGTTATATGAAAAGATACCCAGCGACAATAGTAATCAGGGAGATGTAAATTAAAACCACCATGAGATACTCCCACACACACGTTAGGATTGAAAAGCCTGACTGTGACCCTACCAAGTGCTGATTGAGGACAGCAAGCACCCGGAACTCTCACACACACAGCTGGTGGGAGTGCAACATGGGGCAACCACTTTGGAAAACAGTCTGGCAGTTGCTTAAAAAGTTAAGCACCCACTCACCACATGACCCGGCCATCCCACTCCCAAGTGTTTATCAAAAGACGTAAAAAATGGGGCGCCTGGGTGGTGCAGTCGGTTAAGCGTCCGACTTCAGCCAGGTCACGATCTTGCGGTCCGTGAGTTCGAGCCCCGCGTCAGGCTCTGGGCTGATGGCTCAGAGCCTGGAGCCTGTTTCCGATTCTGTGTCTCCCTCTCTCTCTGCCCCTCCCCTGTTCATGCTCTGTCTCTCTCTGTCCCAAAAATAAATAAACGTTGAAAAAAAAAATTAAAAAAAAAAAAAAGACGTAAAAACCTACGTCCACACGCAAGAGTTCTGCATAAAGGTGGAGAGCAGCTGAGAACGGAGAACAACCCAGCGGGTGAGGGGATAATAAGCAGGTGAATGGATAAACACATCGTGGTGGTTTATGCACACAATGGAGCAGGACTCGGCAACAGAAATGAATGAACTCTTGACTCATTCACACAGAAGTCTGGGTACATCGTGAAATCGTCATGCTGAGTGAAAGAAGCTGGACAGAAGAAAGAGTACATACTGCATGGTTCCATTTATAGAAAATTCTAGGAGATGCAAACTAATCTATAGTGACAGAAAGCAGAAAAGTCATTTAGGGGGCAGGGGCTGGAGGAAGGGGTGGATTACAAAGGGACACAAAGGAAATTTGGAGGTGATGGATATGCTCATTAACATGATTGTGGTGATCGCCTTACTGGTGTGTGTGTGTGTGTGTGTGTGTGTGTGTGTCAAAATTCAGCAACTATACACTTCAAATATATGCAATTTAACATACACATATTATACCTCAATAAAGTAAAAAAAAAATCCACCAATATTTAAAAAAAATTTTTTTTATGTTTTTTCTTGAGAGAGAGAGAAGGAGACAGAGTGTGAGTGGGGGAGGGGCAGAGAGACAGGGAGGCACAGAATCCGAAGCAGGCTCCAGGCTCCGAGCTGTCAGCACAGAGCCCGATGCGGGGCTCGAACTCATGAATTGTGAGATCATGACCTAAGCCCAAGTCGGACGCTTAACCGACTGAGCCACCCAGGCGCCCCTGTTACTGAATTTCTAACAGGAGAATATTTTAATATATCATGGCCCATTTATATGATACAATGCCACGAAGCTATTATAAAACATTTTACAAAAGTATTTAAAGAACAAAAAAATGCTCACACTGTTCTGTAAAATGAAGAAAGTAGGATATGATATCGATATGGCTTTACATATAATGTATATTTATAGATACTTCATAGCTGTATAAATATATCATAGAAGCAGAAAACAGCCACCAAATTACAATAATGATCCTGTCCAGATGGCATGATTATAGGTTTTTCATCTTGTTTTTAATTTTGTAAATTTTCTCAAAGTAATAATGAATCATTTTGATAATCAAAAACAATAAGCTAAACTTGTATATGCATATCTTTTCTTTTTTAACAAGAAGCCTATAATGGTTTTTATACAGATAACCAATAAGGGTAATTTCAAAAATTAAAAAAAAAAAAAGAAAGAAGGTCAGGTATAAACAACTCAGCATCATCATGGTTACCATCTATCTGTGGCTTCCTGTGTGCCAGGAGCTCTGCTTATCGAGGGAGATGTTCTTTTTTTTAATGTTTATTTATTTATTTTGAGAGAGAGAGAGAAAGAGAGAGAGAGTGGGGGAGGGACAGAGAGAGAGAGGGAGAGAATCCCAAGCAGGCTTCACACCATCAGCACAGAACCTGACACGGGGCTTGACCCCACGAACCGTGAGATGGTGACCTGAGCAGAAATCAAGAGTTGGACGCTTAACTGACTGCACCCCCACAGACGCCCCGAGGGAGATACTATTAACCCCATTTTATAGCTAAGGAGACTGAGGCCATGAATGACGTCCCCACATCGCACAGACGGTACACGGCAGGGTGGAGACGGATGGCCGGTGTGGCTGACGCAACCAAATCTCAAGCTTCCCACGCCTACGGCTTGTGACTCCAACAGGAGTCGCAACAGTTTAAAAGAACAGAGAGGAAGATACAGAGGAAAGTGAAAGTCTGTTTTTAAAAATAGCCGGTAAAGGATGCCCCTAAACGCGGTCTACCCGTCTCCCCTGCCCCAGGCTCCTGGCCCGGAGCGGTCAGCCCGGCAGGCTCTGCCTGGCAGGAAAGCCCCAGTCCTTAGCCCGGCGTGTGACATTGCATCATCTGGCATGGGTCGCCTACGGCTGCTACCAGAAGTCACCACACTTGCAAGGCTTAGAGCCACAGCAGTTTGTCCCTCACAGCTCTGGAGGCCCGGAGTCTGAGATCAAGGGCAGCAGGGCCCCGCTCCCTCGCACCCCAATCCCTGCCGTCACCATCACATGGCCTTCCTCCCCCATATGGTGCTCTCTGTGTCTCTGTCGTCTCTTCTCATAAGGATACCGGCCATTGGATTAGGGCCCACCCGAATCCAGAAGGACCTCATCTTAACAAAGCCCATCTGCAAAGACCTGATGTCCAAAGAGATCACATTCTGAGGTTCCCGGAGTACACGAATTCGGGGGCATTATTCAGCCCCGTGTAGCCCTTCGCAGGCCCCCGTTGTGTTCTAGGCACACTGCACAACTCTTCCTCTCCACTCCGGAAGATCTCCTCTCCGGCCGTTTGCTCTCTCGGGCCCCTCCCTCAGGGCTGTCTGCTGTCCCTCTCCGTGTCTGCTCTTTTCACTCTCCAAGGCCCAGCTTAGGTACCATTTTTTCCGAGCTGCTTCCTCCCGATCCTTGGAGAAGCCACCAAGGAGAGTGTCAGACGTGAGGCAGGTAGGTAATATATGCCGACTTTCCTTTATTTCTTGGGAAATCCTTAGAAGTTTAGCCTTCTCTTTTGCGTGTTTTGTCTTTGACTTTGCACAAAGTCACATGCTCACGATCAAACCAGACAAAGACATCCCAAGGACATAAAATTCTGGGCCCTTACGAACACCCCTCATGAATACAGACACAATCTCCTCAACAAAATACTAGCAAACCAAATCCAACAACATACAAAAAGGATTATACACCATGACCAAGTGGGATTTATGCCAGGAATGCGAAGGTGGTTCAACCTATGAACAGCAATCAGTACAACACGCAGATTAACAGAATAAAGGACAAAACCCACATGATCTCACTAGCTGCAGAAAAAACATTTGACAGAAATCCAACACCTTTTCATGATGAAAACACTTAACACACTAAAAATAGAAGGGAACTTCCTCAAACTGATAAAGGGCATCTATGAAAAACCCACAGGCAACATTATACTCAACGATGAAAGACTGAAAGCTTTCCCCTAAGATCAGAAACAAGACAGGATGTCCGCTCTCTTCGCGTCTATTCAACGTTGCAGTAGAGGTTCGACTCAGGGCAATTAGGCAAGAAAGATAAAAGGCATCCAGATTGGAAGGAAAGAAGTAAAACTCTCTTCACAGATGACACGATCTTGCACGTACACTCTCTGTAGGAATTCAACCCCCGCCCCCCAGCAAAACCTACTAGAACGAATGCATGAATTCGACAAAGTTGCAGGATATAAGATCGATAAGCAAATAGTAATTGCACTTCTTTTTTAAATGTTCATTTATTTTGAGACAGAGAGAGAGAATGACAGCAAGCAACGGGGGTAGGGGCAGAGAGAGAGGGAGAGAGAGAATACCATGCTGTCGTCACGGAGCCCGACGCGGGGCTCGATCTCACAAACCGTGAGATCGTGACCCGAGCCGAGATCAAGAGCGGGACACTCAACAGACTGAGCCACCCAGGCGCCCCAATTAATTGCATTTCTTTTTTTTTTTTTTTTCAACGTTTATTTATTTTTGGGACAGAGAGAGACAGAGCATGAACGGGGGAGGGGCAGAGAGAGAGGGAGACACAGAATCGGAAACAGGCTCCAGGCTCCGAGCCATCAGCCCAGAGCCCGACGCGGGGCTCGAACTCACGGACCGCGAGATCGTGACCTGGCTGAAGTCGGCCGCTTAACCGACTGCGCCACCCAGGCGCCCCAATTAATTGCATTTCTATGCAACAGCAATCAACAGTCTAAGGTGAAATTGAGAAAACAATCCCTTTTACAACACACACGTACAAGAAGTACAAGCCTTGTCCCCTAAAAACTACAAAAACGTTGTTGAAACAAATCAGACGGAAAGTGATCCTGCATTCACGGGCCAGAAGACCGAGTACGGTTAAGAAGGCGATATTCTCCAGATTGATCCATAGATTCAACCCAGTCCCTACTGAAATCCTACTTGCCTTTCTGCAGCTGCCCACAAGCTGATCCTAACATGGTCCTAACAGCCAAAACAATACTGGGGGAGAGGGAAAGAGCTGGAGGGAGGGCTCGCATGTCCCAGTTTAAAACCTTACTACTACTCACAGCCTGGAGCCCGCTTCGGATTCTGTGTCTCCCTCTCTCTCCGCCCCTCCCCTGCTCACGCTCTGTCTCTCTCTGTCTCAAAAATAAATAAAAAAAACATTAAAAAAAAAACTTACCACAAAGCTACGCTTGTCGAGACTACGTGGTGCTGCCATACGGACAGACCTATCGATTAATGGACTCAAATGGAGAGTCCAGAAATGGAACGCATACAGTGACGGTCAACTGGTTTCCAACAAGGGTCAAAGCGATTTCCTCCTTCAGCGGAGGGAAAGAGTATTTTTTTGGTTTTGTTTTTGTTTTAAACAAATGGTGTTGGGACCACTGGATATCTATGCGCCAAAGAATTCAACTGGACCCTGACCTCACACCGTTCATAAAAATGAACTCAAAATGGATCAAAGACCTAAATGGAAGACGTACAACTTCAAACTCTTAGAAGACAGGCATCGATCCTCATGACCTTGGATCACATCGTGATTTCTTCATTATGACATGGAAAGCACCAGCAACCAGAGAAAAAGTAGGTAATTCGGACTTCATAAAAATGAAAAGCGTTCATGCTTCACAGGAAACTATCAAGAAAGTGGAAAGACAACCAACCCGCAGGATAGGAGACAATATTTGCCAATCACGTATCTGATAAGGGACTAGAACCCAGAGTATTTAAAAACACTCGGAATCCTGAGGCGCCTGGGTGGCTTGGTCGGTTGAGCGTCCGACTTCGGCTCAGGTCATGATCTCGCGGTCCGTGAGTTCGAGCCCCGCGTCGGGCTCTGTGCTGTCAGCTCAGAGCCCGGAGCCTGCTTCCGATTCTGTGTCTCCTTCTCTCTCTGCCCCTCCCCAACTTGTGCTCTGCCTCTCTATGTCTCTCAAAAAATAAATAAATGTAAAGAATAATTTTTTGAATAAATAAAATAAAAAATAAAGAGAAAAGAAAAGTTTAAAAAGACAATAGCCCTAGAGGGGAAATGATACAAAGGTCCGTCAACGGAATGGGTCCCTCCACACAACGGACCGTTGCTCAGCCCCGAGCCTAGCGGTGGGTCCTCCTGTGACAACCGCGGTGCCCTGGAAACGGAAACTCGTTTGCTCTCACTTCGTGGAGTTTAACTTCCCTCCCTAGTGCGGGAATGGAAATGATCTCACGTAGCAAATCATCATACGTGAAAAGACACTCCTTGTGATTCTCTTACTGCTTAAAATTTGCAAGTAATAAATTAATTAATTCACTTTTGTGGTTCAGAATCTTAAAAACAGGGCAGCACCAGCTGTGGACGTGCCCTTCCTGGCCCCTCCCCACCCTGCCCGGGTACCCCCTGCCCAGAAGCCATCCCCGTCCACGTGCTTATATACGGTTAAAGGGCACCTGTACACACACAGCATTTTGGGAGAATGGCTCAGGCAGAATTGAAAAAGGACAGCCCTTGATTTTTTATTCAAGCTGACTCACTACAGCAGAATCAATGGATCTTCTCTGCCTTAGTCACCTGCACTCCAGGAAGACCAGAGGAGGCTGGTCCCCCGCCCACCGGGAGGACGGGGACCTCGCAGGGGAGCAAAGCCGCAGACAGGGGCTGTGACACAGCACGGACCGTGCTCCGGCTCCGGGAGAAGCAGAAGGTGCCAGGAGCATCCCCCAGGGCGGGGGATGAGGGTACCTGCGGGCTGGTCTTGGGTGGTCTTTGGGTGGTGGGAGGAGCCTGAGCTGGTGCCGGGCATGCGCGGAAAGAGTAAGAAGACAGCAGGAAGGGCTGGTCAGGCATCCTCAGAGAGCCCCCACACTGATTTTAAAACCGGGTTGCCCCACGGGGCGCCTGGAGGCGGCTCAGTGGGTGAAGCGTCTGACTTCGGCTCAGGCTGTGATCTCTGGCTCATGAGTCGGAGCCCGGCATCGGGGCTCCCTGCTGTCAGCGCAGAGCCTGGAGCCCGCTTCAGATCTCTGCACCTCCCTGCTCACACTCTCCCTCCCTCTCTCTCTCAAAAATAAATATTAAAACACAAAACAAAACAACAGGTTACCCCGAAGATTTGAAGGCACGGTCTCAGACAATTGGATGCATGGCTAACAAAAAGATGTGGTCCATCCACACAGTGGGATATTATTCAGCCTTGAAAAGGAAGACTGAATCCTGACCCCCTGACATCTGCTATAACACGGATGGACCTTGAGGACACGATATCGCGTGACGTCAGCCAGTCCCCACAGGGCAAGGCCTGTAGGATTCCGTTCATATGGGGTCCCCGGGAGAGTCAAATTCACAGAGACAGAAAGAAGGGTGGGTGTCAGGCGCGGGGGGAGGCGGATCGGAAGTCAGTGTTCAACGGGGACGGAGCTTTGGTTTGGGAAGAAGGTTCTGGAGGCGGATGGTGGATGACTGCACGACGGTGTGCATGTGCCTGACGCCCCTGAGCTGCCCGCTCGCACACGGTTAAGATGGTTACGTTTATATGACGTGTATCTTAAAGGAAGGGGGCGGGGAAGGGGAAGGAGAAAACAGGTTACCCTTGGCATTTCTCCGTTTCGCCCACGCTAAAGCATATTTTCTGGTCTTCCCTGTCTTTCCCTGGCTCGAGTCAGGTACCACGGCCTCAAGGATCAGCTGCGGGGCTGGGCAGCCGGGGACCCGCGCGGAGCCCTCGCAGACGGACGGTGGGGCTGTAGGAAGCTCTGATCACAGGCGCTGACCGTGAAGGCTTCACCCCGAGGATGAGTCCGGGAACGTTCAAACAGCGGGGGGAAGGCTGGCCAGCCTGCACCAAGTGACATAGTGGCCGCCCCCCCGTGTCCGATCCCTACCTTGGCCCAGGTGCCCCTGTCTGTGAGCGAGGGTGGGGGTGGAGCCCCTCCTCCACACCCAGGGAAGCCCATGGAAGAAGCCAGGCTGTCCCCCCACGTCATGACAGCCCCCCCCCACCCGCACTGGCGGTGGCACCGGGAGAAAGAAGCGGCTGGCCCCCGTGGTCTGCGCGGTGTCCCCGCCCCCCGCACCCCAAGTCCAGGCATTGGGTTTGGGGAAAGCAAGTCTTTGTTTTGTTTTGGTTTTTCTTCCCGATGTGAAGAAAGCCCGCCCTCGGGGTTCGAGGGAGAACAAAACAAACCGGGTCTGAGGTTCCGCAACCCGCCGAAGGCCAACCCCGCCCCGCGCCGGGTGCCAGGTGGCGGCCCGAGCTGTGCCCGGAGCCCCGGCCTCGGGTTCCTGCGGAGGCCGCTCGACTCCCAGCCAGCCGGGTGCTCTGCGGGCCACGGCGGGGAGGTCAAGCTCCCAGCCGGCCCCACCTCTGCTGCCGGTGGCCCAGGGACCACATCCTGGGAGCGGGTCCAGGACGTGCCTCTGTTCCTCTGGCCAAGCTCTCGGGGATTCCTCCCGCTGCCCGGCGTATCACCCGAGGACCGGGGACCGATCCGGCTTGGCCACTTAATCAGCCCACATGGTGTCGGGCCAGTCACCCACCTCTGTGGGGCCTCTGTGTCCTCACGGGTAAAACGTGGTGGTGGGAGGGGGGCTCGCTGGGGCTGTGTCAGACAGGAGGAGAGGCGGGCGTGCGGGAGGCCTCCACCTCTGAGTCTCTGTCCACTGACAGGGGCCCGCCCTCTCTGACCCCTCAGCCCTGCCCCAAGCCCTTTCCCAGCACACGGGCCTCCCCGGGACGTGTCATGCCCCCAACAGGGATGGTGTCTTCACTCTGCAGAGCCCGGCGTGGAGGAGGACACAGAGGGGTGAGAGCCTCACCGTGTGCGCCTTCCTCGCTATGTGTAAAACAGAGCCACGGAGCAGGCAGTGGCCCGACTCTGAGATCCGAGACCCCATTAGGCTCTCAAGTCCTGGCAGCTGCTAAAATGCACACGAAGCTGACCGTTCCAAGCAAAACCGAAGGCCCGTCTGCCGTAACTCACACCACACGCGTACACACACACACGTGCGTGCACACACGCGTGCACGTCCGCACACAGACAGCGCTGGGCCCGGTCTGGGATTTGCCGGCAGAGCGCAGCCAGCCCGTGCACGGGGAGAACGCACAATGTCGCATCCCGACCGGCCGGCCGGGGCACTGACGCTGGGTGGCCGTGTCCCCTTGTGCGGCCCGTGTGAGCTGTACAAGCCTCCCGGGCACCTCAGTGCTGCAGAGCGCCACAGGGACCCCGTCCTCCTGGGCTCGGACGGGAAATTTTCAAGAGCAGAGGCCGAGCAGATTCTGCTGTTCCAGCCCCTGGAACCTTCTGTGGCTCAGCTCCACGGTCATCGGCCCACAGCCGAGGCCAACCGGCCTCTTCCGTCCGGAGGGACCCGGGAGCCGTGGGCCGAGGGAAGACAGGCTGAGCAGGGCATAAATCACAGCCCTGAGCCGGGAGGGCAGTGTCTCAGCCCCACGACTACCGCCGTCTCCCCGTCCCTGACGTCACGTGGGCGCGCAGGGCTAATTATGAAAGGTGTAAATCACGGGGAGGAAGGGAAGGGGCACATTATTCAGGTTTATTACCAACACAATTTAGGAAAAGATAACCAGGCCGGGCCTTGCTTCTGTTCCTTTACCAACCCGGGGGGCGGGGCGGAGCCAGGGCGCACGGCGGAGGGGGGGGGGGGGGGGCGGAGCCAGGGCGCACGGCGGGGGGGGGGGGGGGGGGGCGGAGCCAGGGCGCACAGCGGGGAGTGGGGAGCGGACCAGAGCTGTGGCGGGTGCTGTTCGGATTTTCATTTTTTTCCCCCCGAGTCAAACAGAACGGCACCATCAGACGTCTAAGTAAAACCAAGAAACGTTTCATGGAAACAGCCCGACTGCCTTCATGAGTTTCTGAGCTTTCGCTGCGTTGCAAACGTCACCCAGGTGGGCTCAGGACGGACGCGGGATGTTGTGCCAGGCTTTCTCCACTTAACGTCGTTATGCGGCATTATTCATTACGGGCTGGAGACTCTGATGGCAGCAATCATTTGTTTTTCTTTTTCCCTTAAGGCATTTGCAAATATGCTTGGAGGCTAAGGGACGCTGGGTACATCTAATAAATAAAGCAAAATAATTAATAGCCCACGCAGTCTGGAGACCATTCCTAGCTGCTCCCGAACCCGGCTTCCGAGGACCAAACCGTTCGGCTTCATTCCCCGCTGACTTAATCCTGGAAATAGACTGAAGAGCAGAGATCTCTCTGAACTCTAAAAAGAATGAACAGCAGAGTTAAACCTTCCCCGCCCCACCCCAGATTTTACAGGAACTTAGCGTAGATGAGAAAATGAGATAGTTCTTTTTTTTATATATATTTTTTAACAGTTATTTATTATTGAGAGACACAGAGACACAGAGGGGGAGCAGGGAGGGGCAGAGAGACAGGGAGACACAGAATCCAAAGCAGGCTCCAGGCTCAGAGCTGTCAGCACAGAGCCCGACTCTGGGCTTGAACCCACGAACCGTGAGATCGTGACCTGAGCCGAAGTCGGACCCTTAACCGACTGAGCCATCCAGGCTCCCAGTTTTGTTTTGTTTTGTTTTTAATGTTTATTCTTTGAGAGAGACAGAGAGACAGAGTGTGAGTGAGGGAGGGCCAGAGAGAGAGAGGGAGACACAGAATCCGAAGCAGGCTCCAGGCTCCCAGCTGTCAGCACACAGCCCGACGCGGGGCTTGAACTCGTGAACGGTGATCGAAGCCTGATTGAGACCTGAGCTGAAGTCAGTCGCTTAACCGACCGAGCCCCCCAGGCGCCCCTGCAAACAAGATAGTTCTAAACCTAAATGCATTTATCTATCAGCTGTTCATGCTCAGCCCATTTGTGGTCCCACCTGGGGAGTCCTGTACGCTTGAGAGAGACAAGGAGAGAGAGACACAAGGTCTGCCAAGAGCCAGATCCTGATGGAGGCGAGGGCCCGGGGGCCACGCTGGCAAGACCCGAGCCGGCAGAGAAAGGCAGAGGACGCACACCCACGGCGGGTCCCAGCACCCAGCGTCCGTGCAGAGGACGGGCGTCCGCGGTCCCAGGCCTGCCAGCCGCGTGACCCCCTCAAGACAAAGCTGGGACACCAAGCAGAAACCAACAATGTGATGCTGGAGGAGAACGGGGAGGGAGGGAGGGGGGCCCGGGGCACCACGACCTGTCTGGGGATGCGGGGACGCTCGGGCTCCTCACGCATCAGGTTATTTAGTGCAATTAAAAGGTACCACGTTGGCCTTGCGTTGTTTTTCTGCAAAATTGCCTGGAATGGCTCATCAGCCCTGGAAAGGCCCCTCCAATATGTCGGGCCCCCAATCACACAGGTCTTATGTCTTGCCAGGGGCAGGAGGGGGTCCTGCTGTCCTCTGCACCCCTGTTCCAGAAAGCACGCCCAAACCGTAGAACCAAGAGATGGAGACCGGACTCAGCAGCAGGCTAAGCACGTAACTAAATCACAAGGAGGCGAGGGGCGGATCGTCCTCGACCCGGGGCCTTGCTGTGGGTGGTGGGCCCTGGGACCCAGAGCCTGGCGCTGACCCTGCCCAGGTCAACAAGTGACTCGCTGTGGGTCCATCACACCAAGTACGGGGAAGCTTCAGATTCGCCTGGGCCCTGTGGGCACCTGCTCTCCCCACCCCGGACCCTCTGGCCCGCTGCCCGGATGCAGCTGGCAGCAGGTGTGTAGTTTATAGGGCCCCCCGTGGTGCCCCCGTGTGTCCCACCGCTCAGCAGAAACAGAATCATCGCCACCCAGGCTGGTGGCTTCCCCGACTTTTTCAGTGACGTTCCCTCAGGCAGTTTAAAAATGGAATGAATACTAATAATAATCTGACTAAATTTAGGTGCTCCCCTTAGGCATCTGATTAAATTTCACGAACTCCTTCTCAGGCGTTCGGCCCGAATTCGCCTTCTCTTTGGGCCTCACCGCAAGGACTTCTTGGCCACCACGAGGATCGGGTGGGCTGGCCACGCCTTCCCAGAGCGACAACAGCATCGGAAGAGGTTTAGGGGGAAGGGCAGTGGGGGTCTGGAGCGGGGCGTCGTGGGTCCGGGCGACCACCGGCGATTACCCAGAGAAGGAGCACATGGTCACGGAAGCACCTTAAAGATGTCGAGGCCTTGGGGCGCCTGGGTGGCGCAGTCGGTTAAGCGGCCGACTTCAGCCAGGTCACGATCTCGCGGTCCGTGAGTTCGAGCCCCGCGTCGGGCTCTGGGCTGATGGCTCGGAGCCTGGAGCCTGTTTCCGATTCTGTGTCTCCCTCTCTCTCTGCCCCTCCCCCGTTCATGCTCTGTCTCTCTCTGTCCCAAAAATAAATAAAAAAAAACGTTGAAAAAAAAAAAAAAAAAAGATGTCGAGGCCAATCAGCCCATTTTCCTATAGGGGACACCGAGGCACGGGGAGCGAAGGCACCAGCCGAGAAACGCAGCCAGGGGAGGAAGCGCGGGGCTGGGGGCCAGAACATTCTGGATCTCGAGCTCTGGGCTTGGTGCTGCTCCGTGTGGCTCCTTTCCACTTCCGGCTTCGTGTGAACTACCTCCGGGAGGCCCTACAGCACAGACGCTCCTGGCTGGCTCTCCCAAACACGCCGTCCAGGACGCTCAGGGCGACGCCCCAGGGGCCTCCCCGGGAACCCCTGGCGTGACCCGGGAACCGCACACCCAGAGCTGAGAGTAAGCGCTGGCACCTGAGGCCTGGGTGCTGGGGGCTCTGGGGGCACACTGTTGCGAGCCCTCTACCACGCCCGACGCAAACCATTTGCTATGGTGACAGCAAACAAAAGGGGGCTGCATTCTTTGATAGGGCTGCTCAGTTAGGCTCACTTACATTCTATCCACACGGTTGGCACCACAGACCCGACGTTCACATACCCCCCCTCTCCCGTGAGTGACGTCGGAACCAAACCCGTCTCTGATTCCTCCCTGCCTACAGTGCCCCCCACTCGTCTGTTGTTTCTTCGCCCCCCTGGACCTGCTTCCGGGTTGACCAACAGCGTTCTCTGGCACCGAGCCGTTGCGGGGCTTGGCTCGGGGTATTTCAGGCGAGCCAGGATTGGGACACCGGCCGACAGAGCGTTCTGAGAGCGAGATGTCTATTCACCAACCTGGGGAGCTCGGAAAGGCTGCTGCCGGGAGCGGCGGGGCACCCTCCATCCGCCTGCCTGCCCCACGCCGAAGCTCACTGCCGGGCCCCGATGGCAAAGGCCGTTCCCAGGGTAGAAGGGATAAAGAGGCCGGAATGTGACGGGGGGCAGGTCCGGAGAGCCTCCCCCTGCCTCCGGGTCTCCAAGAAAGAAATTCCAAGAGGGTGGTCCTCCCGGAGGTTTGGGGGACCTTCCGATGAGGGCCGGTAGCTTTCTCGCTTTGATGTGCCCTTCCGTAAACACCAGAAGGACCCCGAGAGATAAGCGGGCCTCTGGTTTTCCTTACGGAAGAAGAAGCAGTGTGGATAACAGCGCAGAAAAACACGCCAAGGTGTCAGCCACGAAGAACGCAAATGGACATGGTTCCGCACACCTGTACCAGGAGCGAGTGACTTCCAAACGGGGCGGCGGCCGGCGTCAGGAGGCGTGCGATCAAGCGGGGCACCTCCCGCCCGGGGCACAGCCAGCCCGGCAACCCCCCACCCCTCCCCGCCAATTCTGCAACAGGAAAAGGAGTGTGCTCATTAGAGATTCAGACGCTCAGATGCAGGTAAAGCAAAACCGTAGAGGCTCTCATGCCTTCACCAGCCCCAGCCCGGATTCAGGGCCTGCTCCCCGATGGTAGACTCTGGGGTGCGTGCTCCACACAAGTACGCGCCCCCGCAACAGACGTGCCAGAGCAGATAAGGGATCGTAGCCGTGGCCTTTGTCCACGTCAGGACGTGGGATTAGTCGCGCCGCCGCTTAAGGACCGCTTCAGTCTCCGTGTATTTATTTAAACATTCTTTAGCGACAAGACTTGAGATGTGTTCCTTTTTTTTTTTTGGCCGGATAAATAACACCACGTTGAACTTCAGCAGGCGTGCCCGTGTGCATGCGTGTGTATGCATTAAACCTCCGCGCATACACAACATGATTCACGGAACTTCGTGTGCACACACGTACACACTGAGCCTCTGCGTGTACGTGTGCGGACGCACATACGTGTGCCTCTGCGCACGTCTGTCCACTTGTTCACAACCACGGCTCGAACCTTTAAAGCGGCCATGGCAACGTGCCTCTGCAACCGCTCTCCTCTTTGGTTCTGATTCTGGGAGCCGCTGGGGGAACAATCCTGCCGGCGTGCGAGTACCGAGCACAGACCCGTTTCTCACCGAGAGCGGAGTAAACGTCCGTGAGAGGCGTGTGGTCAAGTGAAACGTCATGCATTTACCCAGAAGGATATTCTGCAGGCGTTAAAAATGACGGCCATTAAGGAGACGTGGAGCAGGGAGGAATTTACGACAGGACTGAGCTCCCGCGGTCCTGGGGGCGGGAGCGAGGCCGGCCCACTCCCCGGGGAAAGCAACGCGCATCTCGTGAAACGCAGCACGAACACCGCTCATCCTGGGGCCCAGGTGTGCCCTCCACAGGGATCGGCTCCCCACACCAAGGACGGGAGCAGGAATTGTCACCGCGGTGTTGTTCCCAGAGAAAACCCCCGAAGACAACAAGATGAGGCCTGGCAGGTACACGGACGAGCAGAAACAGGCAAAGCGTGGACACGGGCACAGCCGTCCAGAGAGGTGAAGGCAGGCATGACCTGAGGCACGGAGCTGGTCACAGAGGACTGCAAAGGACGGTGACGTTTTTAGAACGCCCCAAATCAGGCAGACAACACGCGGCATCGTTTGGTAAAGGCGCACCCACGCGGACAGCCCGCTGCGCGTGGGCGAGGAGACCGTGCACTCGGCATCCCAGCAGGTGACTCCGTCCGGGATGACACGGGGGCTCCCGTCCACGCAGCTGTGAGGGCCGAGAGGGGCTCGTGCTATCACGATGCCGCGTGGGCCACACGTGCTACAAAGATTTTTTGCATGTATCCCATATAATGAAATTTCAGATTCTTTTTTTTTTTTAAAGCCAAGAAACCAGATTTTACAAATAGCATGCCTACATCTCTATAAAAAATAAATAAACAAGAAATAAACAAGCAAACCAGAAATAAAGGTAAGCGGGGAGGAAACACAAGAAAACGTCACCAAGGGCTGTGTGGGGTAGCAGGTCCTCGGCAAGACTCACCCCTCCAGAAAGTACTTGGGTAAGCACGCGTGGCTTTTATAGTTAAAAAAGAAAAACAGGGGCGTCTGGGTGGCTCAGTCAGTTGAGCATCCGACTTCGGCTCAGGTCACGATCTCGCGGTTCGTGGGTTCGAGCCCCGCGTCGGGCTCCGTGCTGACGGCTCGGAGCCCGGAGCCTGCTTCGGATTCTGTGTCTCCCTCTCTCTCTGCCCCTCCCCTGCTCATGTTCTGTTTCTCTCTCTCTCTCAAAAATAAATAAACATTAAGAAAAATTAAAAAAAAAAGAGAAACAAAATCCCTCCAACTCAGGAAAAACATCAAAGGCAAAGAAGCCCAAGCAAATAAACAACAACAACATACAAAGCAAAAACCTCTCCTCTACAGACAAAAAAAAATTGACCCCATGCAATCCACTCGCAGTTTCAACAGGGAAATAAAACTAGAAGGTCAAATGACCAACACCTAAGTCGGGACTCAGGTCTTACAGCAAACAAAGGTGGTCCTGACCCTCCTTGCCTTTGGGGGGACCCCTGCCCCCCCACCCGCCAGGCCATCCTCTGGCTTCAGGCAGCAGCACCCATAGACCGTAGTCAGGGCCTACTGTGGCCCACGACAGTCAGTTTCCTGGGGCTGCCCTAGCAAATCACCCCAACCGGGTGCCTAAGAACAGTAGAAATGCATGGTCCTGCGGCCCTAGAGGGCAGCAGTCTGAAATCAAGGCGTCCATAGGGCCGCGCTCCCTCCGGAAGCTCGAGGGGAGAATCCTGCCTTGCCTCTTCCAGCACCTGGCAGCTTCCGGCATCCCTGGTGTCCTTGGCTTGTCGATGCACCCCTGCGACCCCTGCCTCTGTCCTCACACGGCCTTCCCCCTGTGTCCGTCTGTCCTTTGCTGTCTCTTCCGAGGACACCCACCCCGGGACTCACCCTGAAACCGTGTGGACGAAATCCTCAATTACACCTGTGAAGGCCCTCCGAGGAAGGTCACATCCGAGGTTTCGGGTACAGGTGAATTTTGGCGGGCACACGACTCAACCCGCTAGGGACGAGGTTCCCAGGAACCAAAGGTGTATTTAAGCCACGTGCGGGACGGGGAGGCCGGGTGGTATGCGCTAGGCAGGGGAGCCACTCGGAGGCCAGGCGGGCTGCTGGGGCGACGGTCCCCGCCCCGTCCCGGAGCTTCCGGCCCTCCCTCGCAAAGGCGCCCGATCCTGGGGACACGGCCGGTCCTTCTCCTGGGCTGTGCTGGCTCCGTCCCCCACCCCCGGCCCAGCCCCGAGGTCCTGGCACCGAGTAGGACCAGAGAGGGGGCGCGCCAGCAGGCTAGGGCTGCCCTCGCCCCGTGGAAGCCCCTCTCCATTGATCCCCTCCATTTGCTTCGCGGACATGCATTTCCCATCGTAAACTGTGCTAAATGCTATTTAGTAGCTAATTAACTTTCTGTGTGAAGACCTAATTGCACACTCCCCCCTCCGCCCGGGTCCTCGGGGGACACAGAGCTGTCCTAGGGCATTTTTTCTGCTCACTCTCACCTCCCAGGCACAACCTCCAGCCCGGCAGCGGGCTGCCAATCAAGGCGGCAGAGGTCAAGGGGGACCAAATTAGGAGCCCTCTGTTACTGCCAAACTTGCTTGGCGAAGCTTAATTTAAATGGAAAGCAAAAAGGTTATGGAAAATAATTTTTCCCAATGAAACTCTTTGCCAGGCGGCGGAAGGGGGTGCCGTCCTCCGGAGCGGCGGGTTTCTTCCCTGAGATGTTCCGGCCGGAGTCTGTTTATATGTTGACTGCCCTGGTGTCCGCCATCCATCACCCGGAGAGATAATCAGAAAATAAAAGCGTTTGATTAGCGCGTGAATAAATCACTGCAGAGTGCCGATTACCGCACGGTCCCAGTGCGCGGGAGGCGGGAGGGGGCAGAGGTGTGCGTTTGGTCCACATCCACCCACGTTGGGCCAAAAGCCACCACTGGCTTTGTTCCCCGGTCTCGGACCTTGTGTGTGTAGCACACGCTGGGCACAGCTCCACGCCGCAAGTCCACACTCCCTTCATGAGCGCGGGATCTCTGGTTGTCACCCTCCAAGGCAGAAGTCCGATCCACGCCGATGCTTTGATCGGCACTAATGCAGTTTCAAAAGTTTCGGAGCTTGAGAGCAGACGCCTCAGTCCCGCATCCTTCCCATCACCCCTGGCGGTCGGTTATACGGCCCCCAGGACAGCTCTGGAGACCAGCCCCTGCCTGCAGAGCACCCTTGTGAAGTCCCCCCACCCCAAGACCCCCCCTGGAGAAGACAGAACAGAAGGGGAGAGACCTTTCCTCGGCCAAAGGTGGTTTCTTTTTGTTTATTTTTGACACAGAGAGAGAGAGAGAGAGAGAGAGAGAGAGAGAGACCAGGAGAGCTGGGGAGGGGCAGAGAGAGAGAGGGAGACAGAGGATCCAAAGTGGGTTCTGTGCTGGGAGCAGAGAGCCCAGTGTGGGGCTCGAACTCACGGACCGTGAGATCATGCCGTGAGCCGAAGCTGGACACTCAACGGACTGAGCCACCCGGGCGCCCCCGCCAAAGGTGGTTTCCATCTTGGAAAGCAGAGGCGCTGAGCATAACACCCGGTTTGGAAGGATGAACGGCCAGGGTATGTCCGCCCAGGGTGCCTCTCTGATCGCCTCTTGTGATCGAAGGGCAGAGCCACCCCTGTGAGCGGGTTTCATCTTGGAAACCACAATCCCAGCTGGGTGTACCATTCACTCGCAAAGTTTCCGCAAACCTGACCCTGCAGGGGGTGTGTGCTTGAACCCTGAGTCCCCCATCTTCGGTGGGACACGTCACCCCTGTTAGGTCGATGGGAAGGTTTGGTTGAGTGAGAAGCCTGCAGCCAGACCGGTGAGTGAGGCCCACCCCTGGGCAGGCTGGGCAGGGGGTGAAGGCCGGGGGTGCCTTGGTGGGGGTGGGGGGGCTGCTGAATGCCAGCCCCCCACCCCTGCCACCGGCTGCATTTGTCATGACCTCTGGGAGGGTCTGCATTTTCGGTCAGCTGTGCCCTCTTGCCCTGTGATCTCTCCCGCTGCGATTCTCCAGTTCCCATCCCTCAGCAGCCTTGGAACAAGGCCCCCTGGGATACACTGTGTTTCCACAGAGGGTTCCGGACGTGAGGTGGGGCCCAGGCATCTCCACTGCAGGCAACAGATGGTCAGGACCAGGATCCGTCATGGGAGTGCGGCCAGTGTCCTCACCCAGGACCCCAACCCAAACCAACATGGGAATTGTTCCGGAATATCTGGGTGCCGGCGAGGAACAAGCATTTCTCTAAGGGGGTTATTTTATTATTATTATTATTATTTTATTTTATTTGAGAGGAAGAGAGAGGAAGAGAAGGCACACGTGTGTGCACTGAGGAGGGGCAGAGGGAGAGAGAGAACCCCAAGCAGGCTTCATGCTCAGCGTGGAGCCCCACGCAGGGCTGGTGGATCCCACGACCCTGGGATCATGACCTGAGCCAAAACCAAGAGTCAGATGCTTAACCTACTGAGCTACCCAGGTGCCTCTGAAGGAGAAGATCTTAAATTTGCAAAAACCATCCCAGCAATTCTGAAAGTGGTGAAAAAAACAAAAACAAAAACAAAGAAAGGAGGATATTGAGTATTTTCTTCTGACTCAAACAATTTTCAAGTTTTTCTCCTCGAAACTTTGTGTTTGTATGTGTATGTGTGTGCACGGACGTGTGTGCCTGTGTGCATACGTGAATGCTCGTGTGTGCATGTGGGCACACGTACATGTGTGCGTGCCCGCGTGTGCCTTAATGTGTCTGCATGTGAAGTACATGTGTGTGGGCGGGCGAGTACACGCATGTGGCTGTGTGTGCACATATGTGTACAGGTATGTTTGCCCATGTGCATGTATATGTGTGTGTGTGCGTGTGTTTTAACATTTATTTATTTTTGAGAGGCAGAGAGAGACAGAGCGCGTGTGGGGGAGGGACAGAGAGAGAGGGAGACCCAGAATCCGAAGCGGGCTCCAGGCTCCGAGCTGTCCTCACAGAGCCCGACGTGGGGCTCGAACCCACAAACCGCAAGATCATGACCTGAGCCGAAGTCAGACGCTGAACCAACCGAGCAGGTGTGTGATTTAAGCCAGGATTTCCTGTTCCTGCCCAGGCCCCGGCCGACCTGTAGTAACCAAAGGACAAGAGCTTGCCCCCGGGGATCGGGCCCTAGGCGCTGGGATTAGGAAAGACGGGAAGGTATTATGCCCACCCAGAAATCATCACAGGTATTTACTTTCAACATTTTCCCTGACGTTTACCGGGACGCGCTGGCCTGGCCACCAGCCCTGGCCTCCTTGGCAAGTGGGCATCTGTCCGGTCTTGTGCGCTCTTTCCAGAGTCACAAAACAAAGCAATTCCACCCAAAGAAGTCACACCGGCTGATGGGCCTCTCTCCCCGGCTCCAGGAACGGTTGTGGCCAATTCGCCCAAACTGGACATAGTCTCCCTTTGTCAGCTGGAGAGAGCTATGCGTTAAGTCCAGAACCACAGTCGGCTCCATCAGGCATGCTGCCAAGGGGCGTGGTGGGCACGGCCGGGATGGGGCTCCCGGCCATGGGTCTGCCCCATCGTAGAACGGCGGGGGAAAGTCAGACAGGGCCCAGATGGCTGCACCCTGCTCGGCCAGCCGGGGCTCCTCCTGGTGAATCCGAATTCTGTGTTCTGTACCGAAGAATTCTCCTGGCACACACCAGCCACTCAGCAGACCAATTCCAAAACAAGGGGACCAAAACCCAAATCATTAGCTTTGGGGGTGGAGGGCATTTTTCTGGAAGGTTCTATGCCTGGGATGTTGGTCCTTTAAGTGGTAACCAGCCACAAAGCGACACTCAGTGGCCCCCTGCTTGTTTTGTTGGCCACAGTCTTGAAAAACCGAAGCCTAATTCTGCCCAGTACGGTGAAGCCTGTCGCGGCCAGACCTGCCCAAAGCCCTGGGCTTGGTTGTGCGTCCTGGGTTCCCACCAGCCTAGATGGCGACACCACAGCACGGCCCACACCTGCCTTCTCATGGCAGGCCCTTCCTGGGGACCCAGAACCCTCAGTTCTGTTGAGGAAAAGCCTTTCAGTCAGTAAAGAAGGAAACGATTTCCCCAAAGGACGTTTCTTAGACTGGAAAAAACACACACACACACAAACAAAACGCAGAGGGGTCGGCAGGGATGTTTTTCTACCGTCTACGTGAAAGGCCAGGGAACTCAAGAGACGGGGTTCCAGTGGTCCCGATGGCACCCCGAGTGGTAGGGAGGGCACTTAAGACCCTCACAAGCAGCACTGTGTTTCCCTGATGGACAAGCGCCGAGAGCCAGGAGCGAATTTCGCCCGATAGATAACTGGAGTGGGGTCATCCAAGCTGAGTCCCTCCCTGCCTGTTCACGGGCTTTCCCCCGGCAGGCGGGTTAAGCCACCCAAAGCCTCCTTAACTCCCTTACCTACGGGTCTAGGGAGCAGACGGGGTGAGGCCCTGTCACCTCTAACAGCGTGAGCTTTCTGCTCCGAGCCCGAGTGACAGAGAGGCCCCCAAAACAAGCACAGTGCTAGATTCTCTCAAAGAGGAAAAGACATGCTGGTGTTTTGTTCTGTTTTGTTTCGTCTGCCACAGAGGAAGCCCTAATAAGTGTCCCTCGTCTTTGCCCTCCCCAGAGCCTCCAGGGCTCAGGGCCTTGGCTGAGTTCAGAACTGTTTTAAAGGCTTCTCCCCACGTGGGCAAGTCTGAACCCGCACGGTCGATAGGACGGCCCCGCACGGCAGAGGCGATGGGTGCTGAGTCACCACTCCACGAGCAATGGCCCCAGGCGTGGGCCCTGGGACGGCCTGAGGTCCTCGCCGGGGGCCCTGCGTGGTCAAGGGCGCTGGCCTTTCAGCGCAGGTTGTGGTCGAACTTGGACACCTGCCAAACCCGTAGGGCCCACCATGTAGCAACTATTTCTGGACCCAGACTTCGGAAACACCCACCATGGGTGACGAGAAAGAAGGCAGGCGTGCCCTGCCGGGAGGTGGGGTGTCGGCCCGGGGATCTCCGCCCCGATCTGTACCCGACTCCCTGCCGCCCTGAACCAAAGCAAGAGGGAGTGCGGCGTGGGCCCCTGACGGCGGCCACGGCAAGGCCCGGCAATAACGGAGGGCCGCCTTGGCTAGCCTCGTTCCTGCCGCCTCCCCGGAGGCCTCCTCGGCGTCCCTCACTCATTTTGCCCACGACCCCGAGCTCCCCTTTGCCTGCTTTGCCACAGGCTGAGAGGACTGTAGAGCCTTCATTAAAATAGAAAAACCAGAGGCGCCCAGGAGGCTCAGCCGGTTGAAGATCCTGCTCCTGTGGCTCAGGTTGTGATCTCACGGTTCATGAGATCGAGCCCCACGTTGAGCTCTGCGCTGAGTGTGGAGTCTGCTTAAGATTCTCTCTCTCTCCCTCTGCCCCTCTCCCCTGCTCATGCTCTCTCTCTCTCTCTCTCTCAAAAGTAAATAGGAAGAAAATCCAGTGCTTATGCTCTAAGAGGGGGTGCCCTCCAGGCCCGCAGGCCCAGCCAGCCCCTCCCTGACGCTCCCCTTCTGGATTCCCAGTGGCGGCCTAGTGGGTCGAGACGCACCCTCGCGGGGTGCTTGATTCCGGGGTCCTGTCGGGGAGCTGGCCCCAGGCCCGTGGACACCTCGTTGCACCTCGGGCCCAGCGCCCACACCCAGAAGGGCCTGCTCCAGGAGCCCGGGGGGAGAACCTAGTTTCCTAAGTTCTGGAAAACGGGAAGGTGGTATCTCTCTGATGATCACATCCTCTTGGAAGAGCTCCCTCCAGGTTTCCCTGCCCTGCAGAGGCTCCGGGAGGCTCCAGACTTTACTCCAAGCTGCTTTCGATTCGGACCAGACAAGCTGTGTCTAGAGCCGGTGTCCGTGTCATAGAGTGGCCCCCGCCAGCGAGGGAGACCCTGGATGGGGAGCCCAGGCCACCGCCAGCCCTCTGGCCGGGGCGCCACAGTGGCTGAGCCAGACTGTCCGTCCAGGCCGAGCAGCACCAGGCCTGAGGTCCGAGACCGCTTGCCGGGATGGTGGAAAATCCACGCAAACTTCTGGACCTCGTCCAAAACACTGGTTCTCAAAACACTGGAAAGACGAGCACCCAGGTGGCTTCTCGTGTTCCAGTGACCCTGCCGACCTCAGCTCCTTCCGCCCCTCTCTCTTCTCCTATCGTGGCAAAAGACAACATCAAATTTATCGTTCTAGCCCCTTTTAAGTGCACAGTCACATCGTTGTGCGACCACGACCACCGTCCGTCTCCAGAACACTGTCATCGTCCCAAACTGAAACTCTGTCCCCATTGCGCGCCAGCTTCCCATTCCCCTCCCCCGGCCCCTGGTGCCCTCTGTTCAAGTCTCTGTCTCTCTGTAAACGAGGACTCTAGAAACCTCACGTAAGTGGAATCCACAGGATTTGTCCTCACTGAGCGTCCACGAGGTCCGTCCATGGGGTAGCGGGTGTCGGGACTTGCTTCCTTTTTAAGGCTGAACAATATTCCCCCGTGTGGATGGGCTGCGTTGTGTTTTCCATCCGTCGACCGACACTCGGGCCGTTCCCGCCTTTTGGCCTTCGTGAGTTAATGCTGCTCTGGATGCGGGTGTGCACATAGCTGAGTCCCCGCTTTCAGTTCTTTGGGGTTCCTCCCCTCTATTCTCTACTCTTCGTTCGCGCCCTGGGGTCAGCGCGTGCACGGCGTCCAGCGTGTTCCGGGGGCACCGGGAAGGACAGACCGCATCCCCGTGTCTGGCTGCATCCAGCTGACCGCTGCCCGACATCCCGGCTCTATCAGCAGCAGGTGCCTGTGCTCCGGGGCGGGGGGCCAAGCCTGCCTAGGGCCTGCGTGGTCTCTGGGGAGGCCGTGGTTGGCATGATGTGCGGTTAGGGGAGGCCATGCTGGCAACTGTCTACCCGCAACACCCAGACTTCGGTGAGGAGACAGGAGCCGGCTGGAAACGGAGAGGGGCCACCGGGAAGAAGTATCCGCGGGTCCCACAGCTGAGGGAGCCTGGCCCGGGTCTGAGCTTGTGTCCCCCTCCCCAGCAGCACGCAGCCAGCCAGCCCCTATAGCAGGCTGAGGTTTCAGGACTGCCCGGCTCACGTCCACGCTGAGTGCTTGACAACCCCCGCCCCCCAACGAGGAGGAGGTGGCCAGGGTTGGCGACAACCAAGGGGAGGTCCCCCAGCCCTGAGCAGACCGGGTGCGGGCGCCGGGGAGGGGCCCGGGAAGCCTGGCGGGCGCTGCGGGCAGTGGACACCCCTGGCTGATCTGGAGGAAGCCTGCCATCTGCTGGGCACGCGGAGATCCCTCCCGCAGCTGAAATGCCACCTCCCGGAAAATGGAGTTTTGGGGGCGGTGTTTGCCAGCCTCGTCCTTCCCGGCGGGGGGGGGGGGGGAGGGGGGAAGGCGGGGGGAAGCGGAGGGGCCCTGCCGCCTGGCCGGACCGATCCCGGGGCCGGAGAGAGCCGGCGGGCGCTCTGCAAAGAGCCGGGACCCGATGGCCCGCGCCTGTCCCCTGCGCGGGAAGCGTGCGCTGTGCACGTCTGCCGGGTGCCCAACAAAGACGCCTCTCTGCAGGTTCCCCTCGCGCTGCGGGGCGCACAATGCGCCCTTTCACCCCAGGTGGCTCTGGCGGAGCGTGGCGACTCCCTGGGGTGCCCGGCTGGCTCCTGGCCCTGCGCTCCGCCGCTCGCGGTTCAGAAGCCCTAGGAGCTGCCGTCAGGGAGACTTCGCAGACCCGACACGCGTGTTTGCACTCTCACCCACAGGGGAAAGTCTAGGAGCCTCTGTGTGTCCACACGCTCCCAAGAGGCGGGGCGTGACCCCAATTAAACGGCGGCCATCGGATCTCGAGATCGGGGAGCACGGGGAGCGTGCAGGGAGCCTGCTGTCACTCGACACCCCTCCCGGCAGCCCGCCAGGCTCGGAGAGAGACCGTAGCTACCAAAAATAATCCTTCCAGTGTTTAAATATTTAGAGAAGTGAGACAGACCTTGATGTCTTTACCATATACAGGGACCGGCCCTGACCACCAGCCCTGGGGCCCCTGGGAGAGGCCACGTTGCCTACCGGCCCCCTCTGCCGGGTTCAGCGTCTCCTACTCTGCCCCCACACGCCTGTGACACGTACGGGTCTCCTTCCAGTGCCCACAAGACAGCTACTCTCCCCACCCCGCTTCCAGAACATTCCCACGTCCAGCTTCTTACTCCCATGTGTCCCAGGCACCTCTTTCCTATAGCCCTTTCTGGCTCCAAAGCCCCTCAGGACAGGGCCCCCTTCTCGAAAGGGTTTGCACCCCATCTCGAAGACCATCAAAGTGTAAGAGAAGGGGTGTGCCCATCCGACCCTGGGGCGGTCTCCACACTCCACCCCACACGGGGTGGGGTGGCTCCTGGCCGTGGTTTTCGGGACCTCGCGTGCCCCTTGGGGCCACCCCTCAAGACGGCCTCGTGGACACATCAGTCGTGGTGCCTGTCGCGTGGAAGAGAAGGTGGGGGCTTGCCAGGGTGCGTGGCCGGGCACAGCTGGGATGTGACCTGGGGGAGGGTTCCAGCATTGCCACGCTTAGGGACCGTCTGTGTCACTGCCTGCAGCTGAGGAAGGCCCAGGACTCGCTCAAGGGCCACCTGCTGGCACCGAGGTCCAAGCCTCAGCTTTCAGAGGGCAGGGGGTTTGGACCAGTGTGGCCGGGGGCTCCGGCTTCCCTGGATCATCTCAGGGTCCTCGAAGCAAAGCAGCACGTTCTGGAGATCGCAGAGGGGCTACTGGGAGCCCTTTGTCCCCCGCCGACCACAGGTGTCTGAGAAACATCGGTTGAATGGAACACCAAGCCCGAGTAAAAACGTCCTCTCTGTTTGCTCTGCTGGGAATGAGCACTAAGTCAAACAGCGGACACAAGAACATTTCAATCAAGAGACAAAGGTCATTCGCCACTGCCTCTCCCTTTTGGGGAGGATCCCATCAGGTATCGGGTTGCAGCGAAACAGCCAGGCGTGGGTCCCCCCAGACAGAGCGCCAACTCCCCGCCTCACCCGGGAGGTGCTGCCGCGTCACCGCCTCTGTGACCTCACGCTCACATCTCCCGGAGGCTCACGCGGGGCCTCGGGCCCTGCCGAGCTCCTGCCGGGGCTGCTGATGCAACAGCAGGGGCCCCGGGGACTCTGGCTTCCCGCTCCCGAAGGCGGCTCCAAGCCTTTGGAGCAGCCCAGCTCCCCGGGGAGCAGCCCGCGGCCCCCGTGCAACAAATCATCCAGGGTTGCGTCGAGGACCCCCAGAGGGGCTGTCGCGGCGTGTGAGCTGGGCGGGAGAGGACGACCATTTCATTTCCCCGTCCTTTGAAGAGCCTCCTGCAGCGGGAGCTCGGCGTCCCCAGGGAGTCCTGCCTCTCCTGGAGGCTGGACTTCCTTCTTTTCGGTTCTGGAGGGATTGGTGCTTTTCTCTCCTCCCTGTGCCCACAGCTCTCAAAGAAAGAGGTCAGCTCTCTGACGAGCCGAGGGTCCTTGGGCGGGCAGCCAGCAGCAGTATGACTTCAAGGCGACCCAGCAGGTGCAGTGGTTCCCTTGGGTGACACTTTGGTGGCCGGGGACCTCTGGAATCCTGCTCAGAGCCAGGGAGGGGGCAGGTCCGCAGACCGTTCTCCTCTGGGAGAGGGAGGCTCCGGGGAGAGAGCTGGCCAGAGAAACCCAAACCAAGAAAAAAGCGGAACACCAACCAGGGCTGGCCAACGAGGCGGTCCCAAGCCACACGCGTCATCAAGCGCGTGCGACGCAGGGGGTTACCCCTGAGATGCGTTCTCCGCGTAGCGGACACACGGGATTCCCAAGACTTGGTACAGAGACGGGACGTCAACATTTCTCGCCAAAAACTTGCTACCGATCACAAGCTGAAACGGCAATATTTGGGGATTGTTGAAATGAATTTGACACGTCTCTTTTTCACTTTTTAAAGGGTGGCTGTGAGACCCACTCAAAACACGCCCGGCTGACTGTTGGCAAAGATTCAAAAGCAACCCCACGGCGGGACGGTCTTCTCGGTGGTGCTGACGTAATATACGGGGGGGCCGTGGTGGGGGCGCAAAGCTACTCAGGGGACACGGCTCACAGAGCTCTGCAGGCAGGTGCACACAGAAGGTGCCGGTAAAACCTCGAGACCTCGGGTTGCACCCACCTCGGTTTCCTGGCTTGGAAGGCATGCCATGGTTTTATGCGGGACGTGCTGCTGGGTGGAGGGTACGTGGGGCCTCCCCGCACATTTTGTTTTGCAAACTCTACCGTTATTTTATGTAAGCTTGTTTATTAGCTTTTGAGAGAGAGAGAGAGAGAGGGAGAGAGAGAATCCCAAGGAGGCTCTGCACTGTCAGCACAAGACCCCAACCCTGGGTTCGATCCCACGAACGGTGAGATCATGACCTGAACCGAGATCAAGAGTCGGACGCTTAACCGACTGAGCCACCCAGTGGCCCCTACTTTTAAAATAAAGTTTTTAAGGGGCCTGAGCGGCTCCGTCAGTTAAGCGTTCGACTTCGGCTCGGGTCACGGCTCGGATCACAATCTCATGGTTCGTGGGTTCGAGCCCCGCGTTGGGCTCTGTGCTGAACACCTGCTAGGAGCCCGGAGCCTGCTTTGGATTCTGTGTCTCCCTCTCTGACCCTCCCCCGTTTGTTCTCTGTCTCTCAAAAAAATAAATGAACATTTAAAAAATAATACAAAGTAAAAAATAAATAAATAAAAGTTTTAAAAAACTTTTGAGGCTATTAGAGTCTCAAAAAAATGAGACTATTAGAAAATTTTAAATCGTGTATGTGGTTCATATTACATTTCTACCGGACAGGGCTGGTTTGGACCAGAATTAGCACATTATGGCCCGCTGTCTTTGTACAGCCCAACGGCTGAGAACTTAAGAAAAAAAAAACGAACAGATTTAATTTCTTAGGGCAGTTTTAGCTTTACAGAAAAACTGAGTAGAAGGGTCCTAGATATACCCCCTAACACCCACACGCACGATTTCCTTATATTATCATCTGGCACTGCGTGGTCCACTTGTTATGATTGATGAACCCGGATCAACCCGTTACCATAATAATCGCCGTCCACAGTTTGCACGGGCCCATCTCGGTCTCGTCCTCTCTGTGGGTTTGGCAAAGGGACGATGACACATATCTGCCATTACAGAATCAGACGGAGTGGTCTCCCTGCCCTGAACGTCCTCCGTGCCCTGTCCACCCCTCCCCTGGCCCTCTTGCTGTCTGCAAAGCTCTGCCTTTCCCAGAAGGTCACACGGTTGGGGCCGCACGGCACGTAGCCTTTTCTGACCGGCTTCTTCCACTCGGTGATAGGCATTCAAGGTTCCGTCACGTCTTTTCGTGACTTGATAGCTCGTTTCTTTTTAGCGCCGAACAAAATCCCCTCATCTGGATGGACCAAATGGTTTATTTCTGCATTCACCCACAGAAGGACCCCTCGTTTGCTCCCAACTTTCGGCAGTGACGACACAGGCTGCCACCAGCATCCGTGTGCAGGTTTTTATGTGAAGGATGGTTTTGAGCATTTTTAAATGTTGGAAAAAACTCAAGAGGAGACGTGGCCTGAAGGCACCTTGATCTCAGACATCCGGCCCCCAGGCTGTCTGGGGAGGGAGACTCCAATTCCGTTGTTCTAGGCTGCCGGGTTCGGGTTCCTTCCTTGCAGCAGACCCAAGCCCCCAACACAAAGCGCTCCCAGTTGGGCGGGCAGCGGTCACGATGTTACCACCGGCAACACGCTCTGGGCGGAGTCATGGCCCCATTTCACAGATGAGGAAACCAAGGCACAGGGAGCTTAAACGCCTTGCCAAGATCACGCCCCAGCGATCGGGGTGGGGCTCAGGTTCACATCTGGGTCTGACCACGGAGCTCGCCAGACTCCGAGCCCTACGCGACCCACGGGGCCCCTCCCCTCCCCAGACAGCGGCCCAGAGTTGGACATCAAAGGACCAGGCACTGTGGAGGCCCAGCGTGGATTCTCGGGCAGTCCCTCCGAGTTGCTGGAGCAGTGGGCCCCCCAGGCTGAGGGCCAGACGGCGAAGGGCACATCCTTGGCCTTGGACACAGAGCTCGGCCCTGCTGCTGCCCTTCCCGAAGCAGCTTCCTTCAGACCTGGGTGTCGCCCCCCTCCCCCAGGCACGGGGGGAGGGGGGTGCTGGCACCTTGACGGGGGAGGGGGGACACGTGGACGGGAGGCAGAGACGCGGGCACAGAGCCCGCCGAGCGCTACAGAAACAGAAGACGAGATTAGCCCTAACGAAGCACAGAACAGATTGCAGGGTGTCGGGAGATGGGATGTTTTAAAGAAATAAATCTCAGCTCCCAGTTACAGAAGCACAAACAAACCCAAACAACAGATCTTTGGAAGCTGCCAGCTTTCCTGGCTGCCAGGCTGCTGCTGAGGGCCCAGGAGGGGCGGGGGGTGCTGTTCCGGAGCGTCCCGGGGGGCACGGGGCACCGGGCAGGCCCACGACTCGGCTGGGAGGTGGCTTCTGGAAATGTCGAGGGAGGGGACGCACCCCTTCGAGCTCCCGGCCAGCGCACCTCCCGCCAACTCCCGGCCGCTCCGCCTGGCACCCCACAGCTGGCCCGCGGTCGGCATCCCCTCTCCCGGGTGGTGGCGGCCCCCCAGGCCCTCCCCACCCCCACCTCGTCCTGCTGCGGCTGGAGCGGCCTCCCGCGACATCCGTCGGCAACAGAGCCACGCTGTCCCCTCGCCTGGAGGCTCCTCAGTCCCCCTGGCCCCCCCCCCCCCCCGGTCCGCTCAGGGTCACGTCCTTCCAGCCCCCTCCCCTGCACAGGCCCTGCAGAACAGGAGAGGCTATGTGTGAAACCCGCTAGAAGCGAGAGAACTGAGGTCTCACACCACCTGCCGCCCTTGGCTGGCTTAGGGTGACCCTGGACGGCACCCCCAGGGCCCCCCTGGCAGCACCCTGGCAGTGATACCCCCAGGTGCTCAGTCCTGGGCCCCTGAGCCCACCAGTTCTGCATCCATCTCAGAGACTGGGGTTCTCGCCTCATTTCTGTCCCCTGAGTGCGGGGCCAGTTACACCAACGACGACGATAGCGATAAATAATTCAGCCTTTACGGCTGATACCCTGGTGTCATGCAGCCTTTTCCTCCTAAAGGCAAAAAGCACTTAAGACACCATTTATTTCCGCCTCATGCCCTGCGGGGACGGCTGGCTGGAGCCGGTGACATCCCTCCTTGCGGCTTCTGCCTGTGGCTTCAGGGTCACCTGAACTCTCTGGCCACCCCCGGGAAATCAGCCACGAGGGAGGGGGCACCTGGCCACTTGGGATTTTACCTCTTTTTTCTTTTCAACGGAGAACCTGGAGAACCCTCCGTGCCGCCCTCATTGTCCCCAAGAGGACGGTCTCCTGCGGACGCGCACGGCCTGGCATGGAGGCTGCTTGCCGCATGGGGCTATCAAAATTCAAATCCATCGAGGACAAACAATTAAAAATCTCTTGGGCTCAGTCCCAAGAGGCACATTTCCAGGGCTTGATAGCCACACATGGCCAATAACCGCCCCCTGGACGGCATCCGCCGCTGCAGCACGTTCTGATGGACGGCGCTGGTAAGACAGACCGGTGGGACTCGAGAGAAAGCAAACGCGCGAGGCAGCGGATTTCAGGTGCAGCTTGAACAAGGTGCACAGGCAGCGGCAGGGCCTCAGGGAAGAAGATCTTCCCTGCCCGCAGGCTGGCTGGGGTCTTGGCGCAAAGGAGAGAACATTCCAGCTCCGGCAGGCCTGCTCCGGACCGCTGGTGGTGTGCATGGGGAGGAGGAAGAGGAAAGGCTGGAGGTACGTGGGCATCCAAGTACCCGACCATGAGTGTAGGCGGGCCCAGCTCTCACCAGCCCATGCTCCCCCGGGGCCTGTGCCCGGTTCACCTAGACCCCTGTCTGAGCTGGCTGGACCACTGCGCCAAGGAAGCCTCCATGAGAGTCCCCGCGTGGTGAGGGTCTCTGTAACCCCGCACACCACCCTTCACTTGGGACGGCCATGCAAGGAACACGCACCAAGAACGACAAGCGAATCCACCGAGAGCGGATGCAGCAGTGGTTCCCCGGGTACGGGGGCACAGCTCTGGGGACCGGGTGGCAGGTCATTAGCATCAGTCTTGCTGGCAGGACCGCAGTTACTGAGGACCCTAGAGGGCCTTTTGGTTAACAAGCCTACAGGCCAGGCCAGGGTGAGCCAGTCTGAGCCGGGCAGGAGTTTAACTGTCTCTCCATTTCTAAAACCGGTTTTGCTTTGTTTTGTTTTGATCACAAAATGAACAGAATCACAGAACAACATTTTTGAAAACTGAGAAAAGTAAAATATTACTCACGATCACCAGGATCTTAACACATTGGCACATCCTCCTCTCAACCCGGTGGCCACGCACGCTGTTTAAATTTGTATCAGTCAATATCACATAAAATTGAAAAAACACAGTACCTCAAGTCATACCGGCCATATATTTTTTTAACTTTTTATTGTTTATTTATTTTTGGGAGAGAGGGACAGAGAGTGAGCAGGGGAGGGGCAGAGAGAGAGGGAGACACAGAGTCGGAAGCAGACTCCAGGCTCCAAGCCGTCGGCACAGAGCCTGACGTGGGGCTTGAACCCACAAACCGCGAGATCGTGATTTGAGCCGAAGTCAGACGCTTAACCCACCGAGCCACCCAGGCGCCCCGCGCCAGCCACATTGCAAGAGCTCCTCAGCCGTGTGAAGCCAGCGGCTACTACATCGGACGGCACCGGTCTGGACGACGTCTGGCGTGGCAGGAAGTTCTAGGGGGCGTCCCTGCTCCGGATGGCCTCCCCCACGCATCAGGGCCTTTCCGTAGTCTTTAGTCAAAACGTGCACGACATGTGCCACCTGCCTGGGTTTTGATACACTGTGAATCTGCACGCTGCGGCCCAGCCTTTCTACACGCATATTCTCCCATCTGGTGGCACCGAGGTTCTAAACATTCGGGAGCCACAGACACTTCCAGAAGCCGGGCGGAGCCCCCTCCTCAGAAAAATGTACTCCCGTGAGCACACGTACAAAAAGTGGCCTAAGATTTCAGGGCGCTCCCTGACCCCAGATAAACCTCCTTTGTCTAGTAGGGTGAACCAGACTTGGCTTATCGTTCTCGGCTGTTGGAGGTTTAAATTCTTTCCCCCTTTTCTCCATTATAAAAAGTACTGTGATGAACATCTCCGTGCAAATGTGTTTTATTTCTGTAATTCAGATCATTTCTTAGAACGCGCCCCAGAAGGGGCGCCGGGGTGGCTCAGTCCGCTAAGCATCTGACTTCGGCTCAGGTCGTGATCTCACAGCTGGTGAGTTCGAGCCCGGCGGCGGGCTCTCTGCTGTCAGCGAGGAGCCCGCTGTGGTTCCTGTCTCCCTCTCTCTCTGCCCCCTCCCCAGTTTGTGCTTTTCTCTCTGTCTCAAAAATAAATAAAAACATCAAAAAAAAAAAGGAAGAAGAAGGTGTCCTAGAAGACATTCGATTTAAGAGACAGGAGCTACTCTCCTGGTTCTCCCCCAGCCAGAAGCACAGCCTCCGCATGTAGTTCTCCGGTTCTGCCACTAGAGGGACCCCGTGAGCCAGCCTGCCTGCACCCCTCCTGGGGACCCAGTTCCCAGTTAAGTTGGCAGCCTTGGTTCCAGGAGGGGCTATGGGCGCACTGCAGTCCTCGAAGCCAAGCCCCGCTGCGGGGTGTCTGCTCCAACCAGTGCGGGCACTCCGGACCTCAGCTCAGACGCCCCCCTGTCCAAGGCACAAGGACCACGCCCCTGTTCCCGCCGTCCCCTTCAGAGCTGTGGTTCTCAATGAGACTGCACACTGGAGCTCCCTGGGGGATTCAAACACCGCCCACGCCTGGGCCCCACTCCCAGCAGTGCTGGCTTAGTTGGTCCGGGCAGCCCCTGGGCATCGGGCCTTTTCAAGGCAGCCCAACGCTGCCCTCCCTTGCGGCCAGGTGGGTTCCACAACGTCCAATAGAGCCGACCGTTTAGTCCAGGATTTCCAGCCCCATCCAGGACTTCGGGGCGGGGGAGGGGGAGGGAGCCGAGGAACACCATTTTTGTTTCCAGGGGTCCCCCATGTGGTGGGGGAGACGGGATCGCACACGTGGCTCAGAGAGTAAAGAAGCAAACGTGTACTGCAGGGACTGGCCCAGTGCCCAGATCTGGCTCCCGTCCGCCTATGAAAAATGCAGATTCCAGGGCCTGCCCCCAGCGTCTTCCACAATGCACATCCGCTTTTTTAAGCTCCCGACGACCTGTCACGCACGGCTGGGTCGAGAACACCTATCAGGTCCCGCCTGGGACACAGGCTGTTTCCCCGTCAGCCCCGGGAGAAGCACACACGCTCCAGGCCAGGAGGCAGGGAGGGATGCTGTCCGTGTGGGTCCCGTTGCAGCACAAAGCCTCAGCCTAACCGGACTGATTCTGGCCAGAGGAGCAAGCGTTACGGATTTCCAGGGCTCCCTGGTGGAGGAGGCACCCCCTGACCACACCACGGCCCCTGCACACACCCAGAGATCGGCCCACCGTCTCTGAAGCAGCTCTAAGCACAGAAGACCCTAAGCTGACCTGGGTGGGGCTGGGGGCCGGAAAGCAAAAATACGGCCCCCAAAGCATTATTACAAGAAGACCTCCTCACACGGTGGCCAACCCCCCTGCACCCCACACCCACCCCCCTGCTTTCCCTTGAGGGTGGGCTCTCCTATCCGACCACAGTCAGAATCGCCTGGAATATTAGTCAGCCACGAACAGGAACGAGGTCCTGACACCTGCAATGACACGGACACGATGCTCGGACACAAAAGGCCACAGACCGTATGGTTCCACTGATACGAAACGTCCGGAACGGACAAACCCACAGAGACAGAAGGTAGACGGGTGGTGGCTGGGGGAGGGGCATTGGCCAGTGACCGCTTAGTGGGTGTGGAGTTTCTTTCCGGGGCGAGGAAAACATTTTGGGGCCAGACAGCGGTCTTCGGTGGACGAACCGTGAATGCGCTAAATGCCACGGAGCTGCATGATTTTAAATGGCCACAGTGGCAAAGTTGATGTTAGGTCTATTTTACCACAATTAGAAAAACAAGACAGTTTCCCCCCTCTGGGCCTCCCTGGTCGTCTGGGGGCGGTCAGAGCCGCTGGGAAGGGTGCTCAGCCTGGGCACTGAGACATTCGGGCAGGATCACTGTGTCGTGGGCGGCTGTGTCCCCAGTATTTTGGGGCACTTAGTGAACAGCATTCCAGGCCTCCACCCACCAGATGCCAAAAACACGCCCACACTCAGTTGTGACCACAATGTGTCCTGATGTTGCCACATGTCTCCTACAGCAGAACCGGCCCCAGGAGAGAATCACTGCTCCAGAATCATCTGGAACTGCCCGGGCATCAGGAGCATATAAGAGGTCCCCTGAGGGATTCTCATGGGCAGCCAGGGTAGGGAAGCAGCAAGGCGGAGGGAGGGGAAAGAGGAAGCCAGGAGTGAATTCATCGGGTAACCACAGAATGGATGTTACTACCCCACGTTAGGAACAAGGAGACAGAAGCTCCAAGGAGACACGGAGGTTTCCCAGGCTCAAGCCAACCAGGTTTCCCAAATTCCCAGATCCAAGCTCCTTACGTGATCAGGGGCCCTACAAGGCCTGATCGGGACTCCAGGCCCTGATTTGGGTTCTGCCACTAAGACCTCAGCCATGAGGCCACAGGCCAGGCCCGGCACCCCTGGCTCAGAGTAAAGGGGACAGCCGAACCTGTCCCCCCCGCCTGCACCCTGGAGCTGCTGGACGGCTGTCCCTCCTTTCTCTCCACTGAGATTCAGGGGTTTCTGGACACCTGTCCCTCCTTTCCCTCCGCCTCAGCCCTGGAGGTGCTGGACACCTGTCTCCCCTCTCTCTCTACCTGGGCCTTGGGGGTGCTGGACACCTGTCCCTCCTCCTTGGCCCTGGGGGTGCTGGGCACCCACAGGTATCGCTGCACTGGCAGATGGCACCACCAGGGGGGGCTCTGACCAAGACCCGCGGTGGGAAGCCAGGCTCAGTTTCATTCCCAGCCTGGTTCCCTGGGGGGAAATACACACAGCTCAGTGAACCTCACCGGGTCCAGCCGACTGCTCCGCCTGAAACGCTCTCTGCTCTGCAGCACTTGAGACAAAGGTTATCGGTCCCCCTGGGCTCTAATGGAACACACCTTATGGAGGGGACAACATCAGGAAAGAGTCCGTCTCAAATCCCTTCCCTCAAATTCCTTCTCCTCCGCGCCCCGGCTTACATCCGTCCCGCGTGACCTTACGTGCTCCGGGTCTGGTGCAGACCCAGCCGGATTCAAATCCCACCTCGGCCAGCGTGCTGGCTTTGTGACGTCCGGCAAGTTAGTTCACCTCTCTGAGCCTCGCTCTCCCTCCCTGCAGACGGGGGTGATGTTAGGACCTACCGCACGGGGCTCGGGGTGGTCGTGGGTCATCGGGGGCACACGTGCCCGGTGCCCAGACGATGCTGGACCACCCACACCCAGCACGTGCGGGGCTCACAGCTTGAGCTCAATAATTGTGTGCCGGCAATCGCTTCTCGGCCTTTTGGCTAAGATCAAGTGTAATAATTGTGTGCCGGCTGAATGACAGCAGTCGCCAGTGGTTCCCTAGGAATCTACACGGGAGCAGGGACCAGAGCGTAGGAAGGGCTGCGGGAGTCAGGGAAGTCTCCGAGCATGCTTTCTGACGGCCAACAGTCTACTGTCCCCCAAGGTTCCCAGGGCCTGGCCCCGTGGCATCCAGTCTGGGTTACGGAGCAGGGACGGCTTATCCCACATGAGGCCGCCGAGGGGAAGGGACGGGGAGAGCAGGTGGAACCCTCCCCCGCACCGTGCCGCCTTCACCACCCCCTTGAGCTCCGTCAAATGACGGGACACGGGTGCCGGGGCCCTGGCGCCGGGAGAGCAGGACCCTGGCGGGGCGAGACGCACGCGGTCCTCACGCTCAGGGAGCAGAGCTGTGACACACGCGACTGCTCCCCAGGAGGCCCGGGTGGAGCCTTGGGGGTCGGACGGACGCAGGACTCACCCGCTCTCGCTGTCCAGGAACACGGAGCTGCCGCTGTCCACGAGGGCGGCGCTGATGGGTGAGAGGCAGAAGGGCGAAGAGAAGGCGTCGGAATCCGAGTCGAAGGAGCTGTCCCTGCTCACGCCCTCGGCTGACAGCTCCAGGGAGCCCTCCTCCTCGCCGGCCTCGGGCCGCGGCTCCCGCCCCTCCTCGGTCCCATCCTGCGAGCTGACGGCCGACAGGATCCCGGAGTCGCTGTGGGCTGGTGGCAGGGCCGTCCCCAAGCCCTGGGCCAGCCTCTCCCCGTCCTCGGAAGGGGGGGAAGGGCTGACGTGCACGGCGTCCTGGACGCTCTGAGCCACCGCCGCGGTGTCCTCGTCTCTGGGGATCAGGGCGGGCCTGGCCTCCGTCGGGGAGGGCTGGCGGGGGGCCCCCAGGCTCTGGGCGCGCCGGCCCCGTGGGCGGGGTGCCTTGCGCACGGGGGAGCTCTCGGGGGTGATGTAACGCAATGCCTCCTCGTCCTGCCTCTGGATCCGAGAGTTGGGGACCCACGTGAGGATGAGGGTGCTCCCCAGCAGCTCGTCCTTCTCCACGCACAAGCACAGGTATCCTGGGAGGGTCAGGAGGACAGGCGGGTTAGGGGCGGCGGTGCGCCTGGTGCCTCCGTCTGGTCTCACGCGGCACAGCTGGGGAGCACGGTCGGCCTTGAGGTCAATGAACGCTGTGGCATTTTCTAAGCGCCACTCAGCAGAGGCGGGACACCGGGCTCCCAAGCAGGGCCTGTGGTCGCTTTTCCAGGCACAGGGGGTGGGGGGGGTTTCCTCCAGCTCAGAGCCCCGTCCTGTCCACGGTCTGGCGGCCCCAGAACTCTCCCCAGGTCTGGGAGAGCCCAGGGGCCCAGGAGCCCGGCCTCACCACTGCTGGGAGGGACAGAAGCTGTGGACTTTATTCCTGTTTCACACAAAATAAATCCAAAGAGAGGTGTTTGAGCGTTTTCCGGTCACTCGTGGCCTCAGCATTTCTTCTTTCATGCAGCTTTTTGGAAGAAGGGGCCGTCCTCGATGTTAAGCACCAGACGGCTGACAAGGACAAAGTAAAGCAGTGCCCCTCCGAGGCGGCAGCGAGTGGGGGGCTCTCTGAGCTCCTGAGCGCTCAGTCTGGGGCGAAGGCGGCATTTCCTGCCATCTCAGGACGTCCTGATCCCTGCGTCTATCGTGCTAGGCGCCCAGGCCTCCTGGTCTCTGCAGAAGTTGGGGCCTCGTGCCCCTCGGGGCTCTGAGAACCGGTACAAGAGTCTCAGGGCCCCGTCCCGTTTCCAGGAGACTCAGGGGCTATGAGCCAGTTGTGATAACGGTAAGGTGCAGGCGAGGCCCAGGGTTTCCACACCCTCAGATCCTGCAGCTTGGGGGTTGCGAAGGGAGCCCCAGGCCCCTGCCCCTGCCCCCCAGCCCCCCATCATGACAGGATCACCACGAAGCTCTCCAAAGGCTTCGTGTGCTGTTCCTTGTGACTTAGACCAGAAGAGTTACTACCACTCTCAGACCCAGCCCTAGAACCTCAGCCTCCTGCCCTCGAATCCTCGGGGTTGGCCCTGTGGTCAGGCATCCACGGCCTCGCGCCCCCTGCTGGAGCACACTCCCGGGATACAGGACCTTGGAACTCCCCAGGAATCCCTGTGCTCCCGGGGCCTGATCCCGAGCCGGGTGTGGGGCCTGCAGACGGGCTGGGGTGTCCACACGTGCATGCCGAGGCCCCTTACAGGGCAGGAGAGAGCTGGGCCGGAGGCCGGCTGTCCTGCTTGGGACCTATAGGGCCCGACGGTTCCAAATCTGTGCATAGCCACCTGGATGACCTTAAAGGCAGACTTACCAAGGCGGGTGGAGGGAATACTTCCCCAAACAGTTCATTACCGTAACTAACCTTCTTGTATTTTAAGGAGCTGATCGATTCAGTATTTTGCGGACACATAATTTGCATACAGTAACGTGCTCAGACCTGACTGTGATTGATAACTTTTAGATGTTTTGACATCTGGTACAGGGCCTCTGTGTGCACCGGGGAAGGCAAGTCCCCAGGCCGCAGCCAGGCAGCAGGTGCACTAGGGACCCTGAGCATCCTTCAGCAGCCAGGGGAGGCCGCAGGAAGAATGAGGGGAGCCCAGAGCCTGCGCCGGCCCCGCCCCTGCCCTGTGCTAGTATTGGGAGTGGCCTAGACTCTCCTAGCACCAGCCTCCTTATCCAAAAAAGAGGCCTCTTTTTGGAGGGGGGCCCCGGGGCACTCTCCGGAGGTGAACATACGTTTATCTGTTTCAAGTCACGTGCACAGGACTTGGGTGTCACTAACTCCTCGTGTTGTTCCTTCCATGGGGGCAGCAGGGCTGAGGGAACCACCGGCCCGCCCAGGAGCTTGTGCCCGGCGGCCACGACCGGGCCCAATACCTTCAGCTCTGCCCCCTGCCCGGAGGACACCCACGGGCAGCTGCGCGTCCTGGAAACAGTGGACGCTGTCTGCCTGCTGTGACCCGCGGCCCCTCAGTGCGCAGGGCGGCCGGTCATCACTGCAGGGCCCGGGATACAACGTGAGCCCTGGAAGGGTAGGCCGTTTCTTTCTCTGTGACTTGGCCAAAGGAGAGCAGGAGAGGTGTCCCACCCCAGGAGCTACTGAGAGCCCCTCGCGCTGGCGCGTCCCCAGGCACGGCCCCAGGATCACGCAGGGTTCCTGCAGACCCCAGGGGAGAGCTTTCTTCCCTAGTTTCGAAACAGTGCGGCTGGAGGACAGATCACAGAATTGGTGATTTCCGCGTCTCCAGACTCCCAGGCCCGCCCGGCCTCCAGCCAGTTCTCAGCCCAGCCTTCCGGCAGCCGGAGGGATGAAGCCTTGGCGCCCAGTGTGACAGCCATGCTCCTGCCACCTGTACCCCGGAGGGGGCCGGCGGGCACTGGCGGGCCCCCCCAGAAGAGGACCGCCCCCTCCCCTCCCTGCCGGCGGACGGGGCTCCCTGCTCCCAGCAGCCCTGCAATGACTTAATGTCTTCTGAGGCTGATTCCCCTTAAACCGTCCCACCCCCCACCCCATGTGTACGAAAGGTCGCCATCCCGTTGGAAGATGGGGAAACCAGGGCATATGGAGAAGTGACACAAAAGCTTTCCAAAGCTGGGGCTCGGTCAGTTTAGAAGGAAAAGCAGGCAGGGGCGCCTGGGGGGCTCAGTAGGTTAAGCGTCTGACGTCGGCTCAGATCAGGATCTCACGGTTCGTGAGTTCAAGCCCCGTGTCGGGCTCTGTGCCAACAGCTCAGAGCCTGGAGCCTGCTTCAGATTCTGTGTCTCCCTCTCTGTCTGCCCTTCACCAGCTTGCGCTCTCTCTCTCTCTCTCTCAAAAATAAACATTAAAAAAAAAAAAAACACTAAAAAAAAAAAAAAACAAAAGCCAGCCCTCCTCCCCAGACCCTCCCCTCCCCCAGGCCTGTGGCCCAGGTCCTCCCATTTCCCGGGGCTCACCTGGGTGGTGCTCCCCCAGCCCCTGCAGCCCCTCTGGTGGGTGCACACAGACATTGTTCTTGGAGTAGATGATCTCCCCATCCAGGACGGAGGGGGGCCCACCGCCGCCACCCGGGGTGAGGGTCAGGAGGTCCGAGGCTTTGGAGGAGGCCCGGCGAAGGAGACGGCCCAGAGACATGGCGGGGGGAGTGTTTCCATCCTCTGTACGCTTGGGCCCAGGCGGGGCTCGTCCAGACGTGGCTGGGAGACAAAGACACAGAAGAGTGCATCAGGCCAAGGTCACGGGCCTCACACCAGCAGGCTCGAAATGAATGGTGGTTCACTAGCTACCGGAACGCGTCCCGCTAGCTCAAGGCCATGGGGAGGGCGCACTTGGTTCTAGACTGTGGCGCTCTGGACATTTGGGGCCGGGTCTTTCTAGTGGTGGAGGCTACGCTGGCCTCCATCCACCGGGTGCCCCCAGCAGCCCCCTTCCCACTATGACAACCAAAAACGTCCCCCGGGACCTAACCGCCCCGTCTAGAGGGGCTCTGCTCCCCCCTCCCCTCAGCGATCTCACAAAACTGTTCGACTTCTCTTTGCTCAGTCTTTACCCCTGTGTCTGTGCCAACGAGCCCTCCCCTCCTGAACTTCTCACCCCTCCGTGGTGCTTCCCAGGGAAGGTCCTTCCTCCACCCTGTCCTTCCCGGCCTCCTTCACCCCCATGCTCCCCGGATGTCCCAGCCGGATGTCCCAGCACAGCGAAGGGTCATCCCAGCTGGGAAGGGTGTCACGAGCCGTGTTTGCGGGACCTGAGTCTCCCTACAACTCATTCTTTAAAAAACCAGATGAGAGACGAAAGGATTCGGTGCAGCACCTAACACGGAACTCCTAGAGGTTCACTGGCCGAAGGAGCTCTACGCCCACTCGGTGAAGAGCGGACAACAAGAAATCCTACGAAAGCCCAACACCCCGCAGACGGGCCAGAAGCAGTTTCTATCTGTGCAGAAAGCCCAACCATCAGGGGCCCGGGCACCAGCCCGTGTGAACCGACCGGGCGCTTCCCATCGGTCCTTAAAAAAGCGACTGTCGCGGATTATCAACGCGCGAGTGATTCAAAGGGAACGGGTCCTTAAAACCCGAATTGCGAACCCGGACCACCAGACGGAGCCGTGGAACGAGCCATGGGCGTGAGCGCGCCCGCATAAACGAGACACGCGTGCAGAGCCATGCTGCCTCCTGGTTGGAGATGGTGGGTGTCCGGGACCGAGGCCACGCTGGGCAGCGTGCAGGCCGGCTCCCCGGGGGGCGGGCGGGGGGCCGGGGGGGCTGCCACGGAGCCGCCACGGGAAGCCACTATGGTAAAATCATCCACTGGGAAGGGACAAACAAAACGTGGTCCATCCACACGGTGGCATCATCCAGCGTTAAGAAGGAAGGAAATCCTGGGCCGCCTGGGGGGCTCAGGCGGTTGAGCATCTGACTCTTGGATCCGGCTCAGGTCGTGATCACTCGGTCCATGAGTTCAAGCCCCGCGTCCGGCTCCATGTTGATAGCCCTGAACCTGCTTGGGATTCTCTCTCTCTCTCTTCCCCTCCCCAACTCACGCTCTCCCTCTCTCTCAAATTAAACTTAAAAAAAAAAAAAGGAAGGAAATTCTGACACCTACGATCCCATGGATGGACGTTGAGGACACTGGGCTGAGTGAGGCAGGTCAGCCCCAAAGGACAAACAGTGTGGGATTCCACTTACACCAGGTGCCCAGAGTCTCCAGATTCGCAGAGAGAGAGTTGCGGGGGGGGGGGGGGGGAGGGGGGGGAGGAGACGGGTAGTCAGTGCTACTGGGGAGAGTCCAGTCTGGCACGATGCAAATGTCCTGGAGACGGACGGTGGGGACAGCAGCGTGAATGTGCCTAACGCCACCTGACCGTGCGCTTAGGAAAGGTTAGAGGGTAAATTTTCATGTCACGTACGCTGCACCACAAGAAACCAATTTTTTTGAATTATCAACAGGGTATGTTCCATCGTTCTCTGAACTTCCTGCATTTTGTGCACTTCTCCCCAAATCCAGAGCTGGTTTAGGGTGCCCCCTAGGTGAAGCTCTCTCTGCTTCCAGGTTCGCGTGGGCTCTTGGGGCAGAGGGTGGTCTCGGGGGCTGCCCTTTGCTGTCCGAGCCAGGTGGCTCAAGGCGGGGTCCTCAGTCCCTCTGACTCTCTGAGGGCCCCGCCCGTGTCCCCAGTTCTGCTCTCAGGTCTCCCCCAGAAGGGCACTAACTCTCCCAAGCACAGGATTCTTCCAACAGCTTCCTGTCAGACCCGCAGCCACGCCTCCCTTGCACAGATCTTTGCCCAGAAAGATCCATCAGTCCCTTCTCCCGAATCCCTGAGGTTCCCAACATCAGCATCGCCACCAAAATCACAGTCCTGGGACCCTCACCTCCTCAGCCACCAGCCAAGGACCTCCCCCTGCTCTTGCCAGGACCCGGCCCCTGAATCCCCTGGCTCTCCTGGACTCAGCCCGTCTCGGGCTCCCCCGTGCCAACACTCTCCATGACCCCTCGCCCCCGGGGGCGACAGGCGGCTCTGAGGAAGGCCAGACAGTAATCGCTGTGGCTCTGGGGGCAGCCGGTCCTGCAGTGTGAAAGGGGCCGCAGACAGAAACCAGCCAGTGTGTCTGTGACCCAACGAAAGCTGATTCATAGACACTCACACCTGAAGCTCGACAAATCTCCACACGTCACAAAAAATTCTTTCAATTTTTTCCCAACCATTTAAAAATGTAAAACCCGGGGTGCCTGGGTGGCTCAGTGGGTTGGGCATCCGACTTCAGCTCAGGTCACGATCTCGCGGTTCATGAGTTCGAGCCCTGCGTCGGGCTCTGTGCTGACAGCTCGGAGCCTGGAGCCTGCTTCGGATTCTGTGTCTCCCTCTCCCTCTGCCCCTTCCCTGCTCACGCTGTCTCTCGCTCTCAAAAATAAATAAGCATAAAAAAAAAAGTAAAAAGAAACGAGGAAGATTAGTTTGGGCAAGATACCTTCATTTAACTCGTTATTCCCCAAATAGTAGGAGTTCGGCATATGTAATCAATACGGAGAAAAATGATGGACTTGTTTTGCATTCTTTAAGCCTCCACAGTCCGGTGTGTGTTTTGCATTAAGCACGTCTCCTTAGGACCAGCCACGCTGCGGGGGCTCGCAGCCTCCGGGTGGGCGAGGCTGGAGCCCCAGCTCCCCCGGGGCCTCAGATGGTTACTCCTCGGTTAATCCCTCTAACCGCCAGACCGGACTGCAAACAACTCTCAGCTGATTCTGAAAACCAAACCAGCTCTAAGTGAAGACGTTTGCCACCGTGGAGGATAATCAAAAGAATATGCTGGAAGATCTGGAAGATTCCCGGACACAAGTGCTCACGACACGGCGCTTTCCCACACGGCAGATGCAAAGTGGGTGTGTGTCCCTCACTGGAGGCTCTGGAGGACACGCCTCCTGGAAGCACCGTTTTGCAGAGGAGAAAACAGGTCTCATCCAATCACTCAGGGAGCAGGGAACCTAAGACCTTTGTCCCCTGTGCTCAGAGGGCGGCTTCCACCCCAGCCACCCCAGCTCCGGCCCAGAATGTCCGGCAGAAGCCCGCGTGTCCGGGGTGTGTCTGTGAAACACTAGCCACAAATATTTACTCTTCACAGAGTCCTATTTTCTAAGTGCATACGTGCCTGTGGGAGCCTGTTTAATCAAAATTAAACCTGGTTCCCAGCCCCTGCTCACTAGCCAACTATAAGAGAATCCTTGACCTATTTTTTAATGTTTTTTTTTTAATTGGGAAACACGCTCAGAGAAGTATAAAGACACAAGTTCCTTAAATCACACGACCCAAAAACATTTGTGTGTTTTCTCCTATCTTCTGTGCGTGTCTTAAAAACAAAAACAGGGACACCTGGGTGGCTCTTTCGGTCAGGTCAGCATCCCAGGGTCATGGGATCAAGCCGCGAATCCGGCTCTGGGCTGACAGTGCAGAGCCTGCTTGGAACTCTCTCTCTGTCTCCCCAACCTGGCTCTCTCTGCCCCTCCTCTGTTCACTCTCTCTCTCTCTCTCTCTCTCTCTCTCTCTCAAAAATAAATAGAGGCACCTGCATGGCTCAGTCAGTTAAGCGTCTGACCTCAGCTCAGGTCATGATCTCACGGTCCGTGAGTTCGAGCCCCACGTCGGGCTCTGTGCCGACAGCTCGGAGCCTGGAGCCTGCTTCCGATTCTGTGTCTCCCTCTCTCTCTGCCCCTCCCCTGCTCGTGCTCTCTCTCTCTCTCTCTCTCAAAAATAAATAAATAAACACTTTAAATAAATACATAAAATTTAGTAATGACAGTGAAAACTGGAGAGGAGCGTACGGACACTCTATTCACTTACAGCTCTTTTTTGTGTGTGTGAACCTAAAACCCTGTAAACAGTCAAATTTATTAATCATAATGAAAAAAGAGGGCGGAGGCCACAGGGCCTGCGCCCAAAGCCGCCAGGTGGAGGGTGAACTCTGGTGGATGGAGGCAAGGAACAGGCAGGGGGCTAGAGGCGGGACCGGTGACAGCAGGTGACGAAGGGGCTCGGGTGCCCACGCTGAGGGCCGCTGTCAGCAGTGACGTCGGGGCCTGGCAAGGGATGTGCCACAGCCCGACGGGCATCCTCCTAGTGTCCTTGAATCCAAAAGATGCCTGACTTTGAATGCTTCTTGCTCACGACCTGCAGAGCAGCTCTGCCCACGGCCTTAGGGACCCGGTGTCCCATGGGGATGGGAGGAGCAAAGATAACGGCCCCTCCTGGTAGACCAGAAAGCTGTGCTCCAGAAAGGCTTCCCGGGGAACAGAATTCTGAGCAGGGAGAACGCCCAGGTCACCTTCCGTGGGTCCGGGCCAGACTGCTCGTTCTGGCTATACAGAGTTGGGGGCAGGGGCACAATCTGGAAATGACACAAGCAGAGACCCTAAGCCACACAAAATCAGGTAACACTCGAAAGGGAGCGGAGAGGAACCTCTACAGGAACAGCCACCTGACTCTTCTGTGGCAAGGACTCCGAGGGGTTGGGAATCACAGTAACGGCCGACACGCTCCAAGCACCGTGGACCAGCATCACAGAGCCTGTCCCCAAATCCCGGGCGACGAAGGTGGCTGGAGAAGCCGTTCAGGGAAGGTCCTGGACTGATACGTCACTCCCCGAGAGTGCGTTCACTTAACAATTTTCCTTTAAAGTGGTTATGCTCGCATCCGTCTTATCGATCTTAGATGACAAGTTCCTGGGTCCAAGGCCTCTCTGCAAAACCCCTTTTGTGACTGATGTGCCTTCCAGAATGCCACCTTCAATAAAGTCCCAAATGCTTTGCTCTTGTTGATGGAAAAGATAGCAATGCCAACCTGGCAGCTGGCACAAGGAACACAGACAGGGAGGGAGTAAGGCCAAAAGCCAGAATGAGCATCAGCTTGGGCAGGCGGGCGCGCGCGCACACACACACACACACACACACACACACACATACGAGTAATGCTTTACAAAGGTATAAAGTAAAAAACGCCACTGCTGGTTTTCAGCTATCTGACTGAGGTGGGATTACAAGCGGAGCTCTGTGCTGCCCTGAGCCCGACCAGGTCGGGCCAGATTTGTGCAAAATAGGCTATTGTGTAATTCGAAAGGAGAGAACAACTTGGCCTCCCCTCAAACCACACACATGCTCATAACACGGAGCTCTGTCCGCAGAAGGTCCCTGCTGGGCACCCCCACGCCGCGGCGCGTGGCCTGCAGGGTAAGGGAAACGGCCAGCAGGAGAGGGGTTTTGAGGTGCCTGGAGAGTGGGGAGTGGGCGGGGCAGGAGTTTATCTCACAGTCTGTTTGGAACTGGCCCTGCCACCGGGTTGCGGCCAGTGGGCAGTGGCAGGCCTCCAGCAACCACACGCGTTCCAGAATCACCCCCCACCTCGGGGAGCACCTGTCCTGACCCCCGGAGCACCTGTTCCGCCCCCGCCCAGGAGCACCTGCCCTGACCTCTTGGGAGCACATACCCCGACCCCCGGGAGCACCTATCCCACCCCCCAGGAGCACCAGCCCTGTCCCCTGGGAGCACTTGCCTTGACCCCTGGGAGCACCCAACCCACACCCCAGGAGCACCTACCCCGACCCCCGGGAGCCCCTATCCCATCCCCCAGGAGCACCTGTCCTGTCCCCCTGGGAGCACTTGTCCTGACCCCTGGGAGCACCCAACCCACACCCCAGGAGCACCTACCCCGACCCCCGGGAGCACCTGCCCTGTCCCCCCTGGGAGCACCTGTCCCGACCTCCTGGAAGCACCTACCCCGACCCCCGGGAGCATCTGCCCTGTCCCCCCGGGAGCACTTGTGCCGACCTCCTGGGAGCACCTGCCCTGCCCGCCTGGCCCTGGGCGGCTGAGGCTTCTGTAGCTCAGTGCTGGTGTGCGGCTCTCCTCTAGTGTTTACAGGGCGAAGTGGAGACATCCATTACCCAAAACTCATCCCCCATGAGTCGGTGACTGATACCTGAGGCAAAATGCTCCCGGACACAAACAGAGGCAAAGTCACCAAAAAGCCAGAAACGAGCAAAATGCAGGTTAAGAAATGACGCCCTTTAGAGAAGACACCATCACCCCTCCTGCTTCCCTCAGAAAGCACTTCCATCCCAGGTGCTTGGTTCCCCACGGCCTTTGTAACAAATCACGGCACACGTAGCGGCTTAAAGCAACACGGATACATTAGCTCCCAGTTCTGGAGGCCAGGTGCGACCCTGGGCTCTCTGGCTCAATCAAGGTGCAGACAGGGCTGCGCTCCTTCTGGAGCCGACAGAGGCTCCGTTTCCCGGCCTTTTCCAGCCCCTGGAATCCACCCGCGCCCCTTGGATGGTGGCCCTTCCTCCACCTCCAAAGCCGGCCGTGGCCGTTCAAGTCTTCCCCGTGTCGCATGGCTCTGAAACTGACTCTGCCCCCTTCTTCCACTTTCAACGACCCTGGTCCCACTGGATAATCCGGGACAATCTCCCCATCGCAAGGGCAGCTGATGAGCAAAGTTAACTGCACACAACCCAACACAGTCAGAGGTTCCCAGGATTCGGACGTGGACATCTTGGGGGACCATTCTGCTGCTGACCGTGCCACCACAAGGACACGGTGAAGAGCTGGCTTCCAGCTCACCCACTGACTGTCAAATCCCCACGCGGAACGACCAGCTGTTAGGCGATATGAGGAGGACCCAGGCCGAGCAGCAGGAGGGGGGAAGGCCTGGGCCCCCGTGTCCCCATGGGAGAAAGTCGCACACTCACAGACCAGCACCTGCCCTTGGCAGCTTCCTCCGCCCAGAGCCCTGCTTTCCTGTCCTGGCATAAAAGGCTCCATCAGTCGCCAAACGGAAAAACAAATAGGAGCAAAGGTGCGAAGGTCTCTTCCGGAACCTTCCTAGGAAGACCAAAGAAACGGGGCAGCCTGGAGCCACCAGAAGAGGCCCGAGCAGGACTCCTCCAGCTCACTGCTCTGTGCTGCCTGTCGCTCGCCACCCCGGGTCAGCTGCTGGGATACAGCTGTCAGCAGGACAAATGCTCGGGGAGCTGGCAGTTCCCGCAGACCTGAGGCTCACAGCCCGGACCCATCGTGACAGCCGCTCATCGCGGCAGGGGGAGGCAGGCTGGGCGGGGGGGGTCACTAGAAACTTATGGGGGACATGTCATGGGATGAAGCCCACAGGTGATTCATTACTCCCTTGGCCTTGTCACTGTCAGACTGCTCAGGAGCCAAACGCCCTGAGCCCCGGTCACCTGCCATGTGGCCAGCAGAAACAGGTTCCTCCGCTTTGCCCTCAAAGCCGGATCAACACGGAGCCGGGGAAAAGGCGATGCTATTTAAACACGAGCCAGACACATGACAACAAGGATCATTCCCTCCCCCCCCCACCAGCATCTGCTGCTAACACACCTCAAATGAGGCCCCACCTGCCTCTCGCTTCCCAGAACCAGGTGCCTGCACCACCGTCTTTTGGGGAAGCCCCAGCTTTGCAGTTCAAAGGGCGACGACGTCAGTCCTGCAGGTAGATGGGCTCCGGAACCCGGTCCTTGGGGCACACGGTTTTGGGGGAAGATGGGTCGTCTTCCAGTCTTGTTGTCCAGATAAGACTCCTGCGGGCCGATGGGGCCCCTGGGTGGCTCAGTCGGTTGGGCGTCCGACTTCGGCTCAGGTCATGATCTCACAGTTGGTGGGTTCAAGCCCCATGTCAGACCCTGTGCCGAGAGCCCAAAGCCTGGAGCCTACTTCGGATTCTGTATCTCTCTCTCTCTCTTTGCTCCTCCCCCCCCCCTCTCAAAAATCAACAAACACACAAACAAAGAGACTCCTGCGGGCTGACATAGCCCCTCCTCTCTGTCGACTTCCCTCCAAGTTCTGGGATTATTGTAGAGACAAATGTATTCGCTGCATATAGGCCACATTCAGGACTCCCACGGAAAAGACTGTGACCCCAGGATAGGGTGGCTGTGGGCAAGACCTCTGCGTACAAGACGATCAACTTGTATCTCAAGGGAAAGAACCCAGTTTAGGGCATAAGCCCCAGTGCTGGAGGCTCGGACCCATGGCCATACGGGAAAGGACTGGACAAGACGGTCACAGAAACGAGGTGAGGGGGGAGGTGGTGGTCAGCTTAGCTGTGACTTTCCTCCTTTGGCTCTCCAGCTGTCACTTCGATTATCACCGACTCCCTGGAAAACCCCATGGCTTCTGCCTCTCGAGAGAGAGACCATCTGCTTGACAACAAATACCAAAACACAATTTTCCCCCCAAAAGGCTGAGGAAGTAGGGCCTGGGGGGGGGGTGTGGAACTGACCTTAAGGATGAACCAGGATTGAGGAACAAGGAAGGCCTGAACCCAAAATGCAAGGAAAGGTGCAAATCCAGCCCGGAAGGCAACACCCGGCCCAACAGTGGGTTAGTGCACCTGACCTCTACATTCCTGTAAACCGGAACGCACAGAGGTTCTCTGTCCATGGCAAAGGAAAAGCTAATACCCCACAAGACAAAAAGCATATCGGGGGGGTGGGGGGGCTGTATTGACAACATCCCTGAAAAGGAGCAATTGACCTTGCTTGGGGAAAGCATTCTAGTTACAGAAACTGAAAAGCGAAAGAGTGTAAAATGACACCTGTTAGGGATGCCCTTTGCCCCAATTTCAGAAAGCCAGCGCGTGTCATGACCAGTTTATCAGACTGTTGAGTTCAGGGTCACTCAGTGTGGAACGCCGGCACAGAAACCAAAGCGTGCAAGCCAGCGCGGACACAGGCTCGGGGCGCGCCCCGCTTACGGCGGTTTCTGCAGTGGCCGGTCCAGAAAGACCACGGGGACGACTGTGCCACACTGCAGTCAGGTGGGTCCCTACGGGTGGCTCGTCACCTACGTCAACTTCACACACCTGGACAGACTTGCCGCCCAAGGCTCCTCGAGAGAAGGGAGAGCCATTCTGCCCGCACGTCGGCTTTGAGTTCTTTCCATTCCGCTCCATACGACTGGAGCTGGCCACCGCGGGGACGTCGCGCTTAGTCTACAAGTGGCCTGACCCTGGTCTTCTCTGCGGACAGCTATGTTCGTTCAGAAGACAGAGTAAAAGCCACGCTTCAGATCAGGTATCACCAGACAACTCATCAAAGTGGGTTTATTAGACACGTAAGAGCCAGTGCCAAAGGACCCAAAACAACCACACTACGGGGGAAGGACAGAGATTTCCTGGACCGTTTCCCTGAGACCCATTGTCAGGTCAACGTTCTTCCGTATCGTGCATACACTACAATGATGTACAATACAACGTACATCAATAAACCCCACCCTGGCCTCTGCTGCTTCTAGCTGGTTTCACAGTCAAGCTGTGAGCCCATCCTCCCCACACCGTGACACCGAATGAAACTAAGTGGCTACTCTTACAAGAGAGGATTCAGGCCTGGGAAAAACTCCGGGTCCCTCAGCTGTGTGTCGGGGGAGGCGGACACGGTAAAACCCTACTTGAGATTTGTGTTGCCAGACAACCCGGCCGCCCCGGTCCCTGGAACAGCCTGCAGGGACCCAGCGCCCTGCCGAGTCACAAAGATAAGAGTGGAAATATACCTAAATGATGAGTTCCACTCCTGCACGGAGCAGCTCCCCGCCTGGGGGACCGCACACACAACGAATGAAAACACAAAATCAAAATGTTTTTACCAATTTGCTAAATGTGAAAAATCCAAATGATGGTCATTAATAAAATTAAAAAAAAAAAAAATAGTAACACGGCTACCGACCGAGCCACCCAGGCACCCCAGGCACTAAGTGTTTTAGATGATCATTGCGGCAGGCTTTTGAGGAAGCTAGTGTTATCTGCATGGTACAGATGGGGAAATTAAGGAACTACGTCAGTGCTCGGCACCAGGGTCGTATTTGAACCCAGCAGTCAGCTTCGGAGGCCACGTTTTCAACCACTGCCCACTCCACAGGTCGTTTCTGCAAACCCGATGGCCGTCTTCTCAAATGCCGGTACACGAGCCCTGGGGGGCTCCTTCCGGATGAAGGTGGACTGATATTAGCAGCCGGTGGTGACATGGGATCAGTCCCCACTCCACTGCATGTTTATGAATCACTAGGCAGAGTGAACCACGTTGTCTGCAAAAAGAGGGGTCAGGAAGAGGGCGTGCATGTGACCGGCAGGGGACAGTTCCAAGGTGGGAGGCAGTGTTGTGCATAATCGTTTCTGGGGCTGGAGCGCCCCGGGCCAGAGGCCTCCAGTTCTGCCGGCCCTAGGTGCATGAACTTGGGGGAATTTATTCTCTGAGGCTCAGGGTCCCCATCTATAAAATGGGGGCAACCTCAGTCCTGACTTTATGGGTTTGTTTTTAGGGTTACGTGACGTCATGCATAATAATCAGAAATTATGTACACGGCAACCATCAACGCTAGAGCGTTGTTAAGAACTTTCTGTAGCCATATTCTGAGCCGCTGCTCACCATAAACACTCCACAAGCCAACAAGTGCCACAGAAAACATAATGACCGCATTTAGCATACAACTTGCCTCCCAGTACCAACAATGGGCAGCTGTTCTTGAACCCCTCAGTTACTACTACAAGGCAATCCCTACTTTGCAAGTTTTCATGGTTCTTAAAAGCATTCAATAGTCACTAATCAGTTAATGTTAATATTCCTAATGAGGAATTTCTTTTTTTTTTTTTAATGTTTATTTATTCTTGAGAGAGAGAGAGAGAGAGACAGAGCGCAAGCAGGGGAGGGTCAGAGAGAGGGAGACACGGAATCCAAAGCAGGCTCCAGGCTCCAAGCTGTCAGCCCAGAGCCTGACGCGGGGCTCGAACTCACAAACCGCGAGATCATGACCTGAGCCACCCAGTGCCCCTCTAACGAGGAATTTCTTTTTTTTTTTTAATCTTTTTTTTTTAATGTTTCTTTATTTTTGAGAGAGACAGAGACAGAATGAGAGTGGGTTGGGGCAGAGAGAGAGGGAGACGCAGGATCGGAAGCAGGCTCCAGGCTCCGAGCTGTCAGCACAGAGCCTGACGCGGGCCTCGAACTCACGAGCGTCGAGATCATGACCTGAGCCGAAGTTGGAGGCCCCCCCCAGGCACCCCAGCACATGGCCATTTTTGAGAACCATTTCTCGCCTCCCCGATACAAGACCTAGGGCCTTCAGGCGGTAAAGAAGTGTCCACAAGACCAGTGCAGGGGGTAGGGGGGGATGGGGGGTAGCAGCCTGGCTTCCCTTCTCAGCCTCTCTCTCTCTCTCCCCCCCTCATGTGAACTTGGTGCGGCAGCAGAGCAAACTTCACGGTGGGGAAAGAGAACATATTATGTCTTTTCTATCTCCGAATAGAACCTGAACTAGACTGTGGCCAACGTATAACACCAAATTCCAAGTGTGGGAACAACGGGATTTCAAGATTCACTGGCTTCTGGCTCCTTAGGGTATATTTAGCAACCCTAAATTGCCTATTTTTTTTTCTTTCTCTTTTTTAAGTAAAGAACGAGGGGGGAAGCGCCCAGGCCTAAAGGAAGTGAGTTTCCTGACATGCGGTGCTCACAGCCAGACCACCCGACCCTAAGGCCCAGCAATGCTGAGAGCGCGCGCGCTGTTGGACTGGAAAGCACACTTCGGGGGGCTGTGTGTGCAAACGGCGGCCCCCTACAAGTTCTCGTTCGCGTGCTCCGACGATCCAGCCAGACAAAGACCGCAAGTTCCCCGGTCCGCCGGCTCCAGACAGGCGGGGACGGGGTCTCCCCGAATTAGGTCCACTCCCAGCCCGGGGCGCCGGCGCCCGCCGCGGAGGGGGTCCCCAAGGGGCCCCCGCGTGGTCCCGGGGTGCCTCCACGTCGCCCCGCTTCTGCCCGGGCCCCGGTCCTCTTGGGGCTGCGGCCGGACCCCGGCCCCTCCCGGGCCCCGCCGCTGCAGGCCCAGCGCCCCGCGCGCGCTCCCACCCCGTCCCCGCCAAGGGGGCGCCGCCCGGTCCCCCGCGGGCCCCTTGCGCCCCGCCCCCGCGGCCCCCGCCCGGGCCCCATACCCACCCGGGTCCCGCAACGCGGGCCGGAGTCGCACCGGCTCCCGGAGCCGCCGCCGCCGCCGCCGCTGCCACCGCCGCCGCCGCCAGTGAGGCGCGGCGGGGCGGGGACGCGCGGCGAGGCCCGGCCCCCGGCCCGCCCCCGGCCCAATCCCGCCAGCCCCGGCCCCTAACCCGGCCCCTAACCCGGCCCCCGGCCCCCGGCCCAACCGAGACCCCAACACGGACCCCAACCCGGCCTCGGGCCTAACCCGGCCCCGGATCCAGCAGGGACCTCAAACCGAACCTGGACCCAAGCCCGGCCCAACCCGGCCCGACTCAGACCCCAACCCGGACCCCACCTGCCCGCTCCCCCACCCCGACCCCGGCCCAACCGGTATCCCGGCCCAACCGGTATCCCAGCCCAGCCCCGGGCCCAACCCGGCTCCCGGCCGATCCCCCCCCTCCCCCCCCCCCCCCCCCGCAACCCCTTGGTCCGACCCGGCCCTTCCCCCGTCGCCTTTCGCCCTCGAGACTCAAGTCCCCTGCGCCAGGCCTCCCCAATTCCGGTCCCGGGGACTCTGCCCCCGACAGCAGCTCCGAGTCCCCCACGCGGAGTGAAGGCAGGACCCCTGGGACGCTCCACGTGCGCGCTCGCCCTCTCCGTTTACAGTTTTCCTATTTTGGGGTAGGAAGGGATCATCACCCACCAAAGTGCCACCGAGCCTCTGTCCTCCGCCTAGGAGTCTTCGCGGCACCTCCGCGGAGGGGACGCCGACCCCCCCCCCCCCCCCCAGTTATGGGGATGGATGGGTGGACACTAGGCTGGGGTCCCCGGCCCCCCCCCCCCCACCACCACGGAGAAGCCTGCTCCGGAGCCCCTCGAGCCCCCACCTCCGCCTGCCACTTTCGGGGCGCTTGGCGGTCGCCGGTGCCCGGGGCAGCGGAGTTGCCTGGCTGGACGTTCGTAGACACGGCGGTCGCTTTACAGAACCCGAGCCGGGCGGGACAGAGCTCGGACTCAGAGACGGACAAACCATGTGTGTGTGAGTGTGTGTGTGCACGTATTTCGGTGCTGTGCGCCTCTAGCGCGCTTCGGTGGCACAAAGGCCGCGCCGCCGCGCAGCCAGCGCCAGCCCCGCGCGTGGTCCCCGCCCGCCGGATGTTGACGGCGTCGCCTAGCAACGGGAGATGGCGGAGCCGGGCGGCCCGGCCGGCGGGTAAGCGGGGCGAGGGTCGCGGGTCTCGCAGCGCCCCCACGCCTCCCCCTTGGCGTAGCCTCCGGGGCGTCCCTTCCCCTCACGCCCCCTTCCCCGCACCTGCGCCCCTCCCATCCCCGCTCCGTTGGGCTTTCCCGCCTTCCCCCCAACCCCGCCACCCCCAAGCCTCCGCGCTCTTCCCGTCTCCAGTCCCTTTGTCAGCGTCCCCCTCGCTCCGGCCGCTCTGCTCCCTGAACCCCCGTACTTGCTAGCCCCGCAGTAACCATGGCAACACTATGCTTGGCTGTGCCTGCTGAGAGGCCTGAGAGTGGGGGTCTCTGTGGGCCTGGGCCGCCCCGCCCCTCCGTCCTGGAAGGGCGGACCCCTCCCCCTCGCCAGGCCGGGGGGGTGGGGGGGGGGCGGGGGGAGGGGGGGGCGGGAGGGGAAGGGTCAGGGTCCCTGTGGCCTGGAAGCCCCTGGGTGACCGTCCTCCGCACACAGGTAGACAGTAGCCACATAAAGAACCTGCCACCAGCCTCTGTGCTCTCGAGCTTTATTTAAAAGGACAGAAACTATTTTAAAGAATTTGACCTTTTACTTTTGATGCTTCTGTAGTGTTTCATTAAAAAAAAAAGTCGATCTATATGTACTGATATGGAAAGAATTCCAAGTTACAGAAAATGAAAAGACTAAATGGAAAACAGTATGTAGAGTGTGATCTCTAAGTGTGTGTGTTTGTGTGTGTGTGTGCGCGCGCGCGATTAAATGCATAGAAAAGTATTTGAAAGAATATACCCTTAAATCTCTTCTATTACTAGTGGTTCTCTTGAGAAGGGGAGGGAGAGTCACAGAGCATTTTCACTGTGTCACACACTTCTGGGTTAGTCTGACTTTTTTTAAAAAATAAGCTTGTATTTTTCATTAGAAGACATAATTTTAGGAATGTAAATGATAGGGCACCTGGGTGGCTCCGTGAGTTGAGCATCTGACTTCAGCTCGGATCCCGTGGTTTTGTGGGTTCCAGCCCCACATCAGGCTCACTGCTGTCGGTGCAGAGCCTGCTGAAGTTCAGATCCTCTGTCCCCCTCTCTCTGCCCCTCTCCCTTTGTGCTTTCCCCCCAAATAAATATTAAAAAAAAAAAAAGAATGTAAGTCATGATATTCTTGTACTATGGAAATCATGGAGAAACTAACCAAGGGTCTCTGAATTTGTCCCTTCTGTGCAACATTCTTTTATTTTGTATTTCTTTTCCCCAGTTTTGTCCCAGACACACACACACACACACACACACACACATATATATATATATATATATATATATATTCAGGGTGACTTTTCTGTTGTAATCTACTTACGCTGTTCCTTTGATGTTTCCGTAATTATTTTTCATTCATTCGTACAGCGACTCTTTTGTGGCACTCCCTCCCTCCATGTAACAGGTATGATCTAGTGCTGGGGTTGGTGACGAACATAACAAAGTCACGGCCAACAGCCTAGAGGGAAGGTAGATAATGAACAAGTAAATAAGAATATATACAGACACTGGGAGGTCATAGATGCTAAGAAAAAGAACGCTGTTATTGGAAACTTAGACTGTATATCTGCACCCAGGTCTGAGTGCGAATCAACTGCTGAAGGAGAGAAGGGCCAGAATAATGAAGGCGGGGATCAGAGTGTTGAAGACGACAGGGTAAGGTTCCCTGTGGGGTGGGCTGTGTGTGCTGGGCTTGTAGGCACGGAATTAAAGAGTTAAGAGCTGTTCAAGAAGTCCTTCCTTCCCATTCTTGAGTGTTGGTGGCTAGTCAGGATGCCCCCCACCCCCGTCTCCTACTCAGATCACCCTGAGGTTTTCGGAATTCGGTTTCTATAGCAAAGGACGCAAAAATCACAAACACTGGAGGGAACAGATAAAGCGTGGAGCGTATTCTCTCAGTGACACTCAGACGTGTACAGATGCGATTTTCCCGTCCGCATAATTACACAATGAAGAGTAAAACTTCACAGGGCGCCTTATACTGTGTTTCCTGATTTTTTTTTTCCCCTGCCACGCATCTATAGATCCCACCAACAGAGAGGAGCAGTGACCAGAACAATGACGAGGCTGTCGATGCCGCAAAGCTTTCTGAAGACGATGAGAAAGTCACAACTGAAGGAGAAACCGAGATTGAGGGAGAAGTCGAAAGTGTTGAAGAAGTGGAGACAGAAGAGGAATTTGAATCTGAAGGAGAGTTCGAATCCGATATGGAAGGCACATCACCCGAAGGGAAAGTCAGTTCTACGGATCTGGCTTCTTTATACAAAAGTCCTGCGGAGATGCCCAGAGAGGAAGCGGGCCCCACATACCTGTACGAACATGTGGGCGGGGAAGCTGTTCCCGAAGACAGAGGAGCCCCCGGTCCGTCAGAATCCGGAGAACCAGGGGACACCTCCGCACAGGCATCCCTGCAAGCCTTGGGCTTATCCGAGCAAATAGGCCAGGATGCTTCCGGACCCCAGACTAGCACGCCGGTGAGTGGCCCTGAGGTCTGTTTTATGAAAGTGTTTTATTGCCTCTGTGGTCTGTCACCCTGGGTGAAGAACTCGGGGCACGTTATAAAAACACATCGCAATTCCTGTTAGAAATTTCTTAGCAAACTGAGGTCTTAGGACCCGCTGTTGAATGCCAAGAGTTTCTGGACCTTTCTTTGGTGTTCGCCAACCCTAGGTTGGGAACATTTCAGTAAGGGCATCCAGGATTCTGGTCTCCAGAACAGCACTGTCCAGTGAAACTTTTCATGATGATAGAAATGCTCCTTATCTTTGCTGTCCAACATGGTTGCCATCAGTCACGTGTGGCTTCAGAGATGGAGGGACTGTGTTTTTAATTAGGATTCTAATTAAATTGATATAACCACCTGTTGCTAGTGGCTACCATATTGGACAGGGCAATTCTAGATCATAATGATTATAATGACAATAGTTACTGTCTTTTAATTTTCTTTTCTTCTCTTTATTTCTTTTTATTTTTTTAATATGAAATTTATTGTCAAATTGGTTTCCATACAACACCCAGTGCTCATCCCAACAGGTGCCCTCCTCAATGCCCATCGTCCACTTTCCCCTCCCTTCTACCTCCCATCAACCCTCAGTTTGTTCTCAGTGTTTAAGAGTCTCTTATGGTTTGGCTCCCTCCCTCTCCAACTTTTTTTTTTCCTTCCCCTCCCCCATGGTCTTCTGTTAAGTTTCTCAGGACCCACGTAAGAGTGGAAACATATTGTATCTGTCTTTCTCTGTATGGCTTATTTCACTTACATAACACTTTCCAGTTCTATCCACGTTGCAACAAAAGGCCATACTTCATTCTTTCTCATTGCCACATAGTATTCCATTGTGTATATAAACCACAATTTCTTTATCCATTCATCAGTTGATGGACATTTAGGCTCTTTCCATACTTTGGCTATTGTTGAAAGTGCTGCTATAAACATTGGGGTACAAGTGCCCCTATGCACCAGCACTCCTGTATCCCTTGGGTAAATTCCTAGCAGTGCTATTGGCGGGTCATAGGGTAGATCTATTTTTAATTTTTTGAGGAACCTCCACACTGTTTTCCAAAGTGGCTGCACCAGGTTGCATTCCCACCAACAGTGCAAGAGGGTTCCCGTTTCTCCACATCCTCACCAACATCTATAGTCTCCTGATTTGTTAATGATTATCTTTGAGAGAGAGAGAGAAAGAGAGAGAGAGAGAGCACAAGGGGGGAAGGGTAGTGGAAGAGGGAGAGACCGAATCTGAAGCAGGCTCCAGGCTCTGAGCTGTCAGCACAGGGCCTGACGCAGGGCTCGAACCCACGAACCGTGAGATCATGACCTGAGCCAAAGTCGGCCCCTTAACCGACTGAACCACTCAGGCGCCCCTCTTTTTTAAATTTTTGAACAAGCATGGGATTATAGAAAAATTGAATCATGGGGGCATCTGGGTGGCTCAGTCAGTTAGGTGTCCGACTCTTGATCTCAGCTCAAGTCTTGACCTCAGAGTCAGGAGTTCAAGCCCCATGTCGGGCTCCACACTAGGCATTGAGCTGCTTAAAAAACAAAAGAAAGACAGAAAAAAGGAAAATTGAAGTATTATTCGAAGAACTTTTTATTTTTTTAACCTCGGAGAGTAAGTTGACGATCTGATGCCCCATTGCCTCCAAGTGCTTCTATGCGTGCCTCCCACGAACAACCAAAATATAACTATCAAAATCAGGAAATTTCATCACATTACCAGATAATCCTCAGGCCTCATTCACCAAGTGTCCAAATGATGTCTTTTATAACAGAAGTGCGTTGCAAATCACATGTGGCTTTTAGCTGTCCCTTCTGTCAGGACTTAAGCTTTCCTTGACTTTAATGGCCTTGACACTTTTAAAGACTACCAGCCAGCCACTTTTAAAATGTCCCTCAGTTTGAATATTCCTGGTTTTCCTCTTGATGCAATCTGGGTTATGATCCAATGGAAAGGGTTCACAGATGGATTCTGTGTCCTCCTTGTGTCCTAACAGGTAGCACACAGTCATAGTTTGTCCCATTACCAATGATGTTGGTTTGGATCCCTTGATGAAAAAGGGCCATTCTTCTCCACTGCGAAGTTACCATTTACCCCTTTGCATGTAAGAAAAATTGGGTGTGGGGGTGCCTGGGTGGCTCAGTTGGTTAAGTGTCCAACTCTTAGTTTCGGCTCGGGTCATGATCTCACGGCTAGTGAGTTCAAGCCCCACATTGGGCTTCAAACTGACAGTGTGGAGCCTGCTTGGGGTTCTCTCTCTCCCTCTCTCTCTGTCCCTCCCCTGCTCACTCTCTCTGTCTCTCAAAATAAATTAATTAAATAAAAAGAAAAGAAAAGAAAAATTGTGTGGGAAGGTGCTCTTTTTGTTTAAGATAGGAAAGTGAGTATTTCAAATGAAGAAAAAAAATCACATTACCACCATATTTCTAGGAGTTCATATTTCTCTCAGCAGTGTGTACAGGTCCATCTTTTATCAGATTTATCCCTCACTATTTTGGATTTTTTGATGGTATTTTAAATGTCTTCCAATTGTTTGTTGCTATATTGTATATAGAAACACAACTGATTTTTGTATATTGATCTTATATCCAGCAACATTGCTAAACACCGTGCTAGTGAGGGGCAGAGAGAGAGGGGGAGAGAGAGAATCCCAAGCAGGCTCTGCTCTGCCAGCACAGACAGACCGATGCGGGGCTCCGACCCACAAACCGTGAGATCATGACCTGAGCCAAAAGTGAGAGTTTGTCACTTAACCGACTGAGCCACCCAAGTGCCCCCAACACCCTTGTTAGTTCTAGTAGCTTTTTTGTTTTTGTAGAATCCATACAATGCTTCATAAGGATGATCATGTTGTTTGTGAATAAAAGCAGTTTAATTTCTTCCTTTCAAATCTAGATGCCCTTCATTTCTTTTTCTTGCCTTCTTACACTGGCCAGTACTTCCAGTACAACACTGAATAGAAACTGTCCCCAATTTGGCCTATGAGAGCCCATTTAAGCTGGTCTTTGTGTCCTTCTGACGTACCCACATCATGCTTTTTTTTAACTGCCATCATCCTTGGAGAACTTTCTCATTCTCTGGCACAGAACTGCCTGGCCCTCGAATCAGACATTTCTCCAGGAGCCTGGTTTCTTTTAATGGAAAACAGAATTTAGAAGTCAAGATTCAGGTGCCAGGTAATCTCATTGACTGGGATGTCACTGTCCCCAGGATCTCTCAGTATCATACACGACACACACGCACACGCCACACACACACACACACACACACACACACACACACACACCAACCTCACACCAAGCTTTCTCTAACACCACTCACCCCCGAGTGGGTTCCTCTTGATGTCCTCCCTTTCCATATTCCCATGTCCTTTTTCCAACAATGGGAAGCCGAGCCTCCATTCTCCTTGATGTAGTTATTAATTTGATCAGCCCCCGAGGTGTAACCCTCACTGCATTTCTCCACCCTCCAGTGGACCCTTCTCACCCCACCTGAACTGCGACACCCCACACTGGGACGCCCCAGTCACCCTCGTCACTGTGGGGCCAACCCCACCCAGGCGGGCCCCAGGATGTTTGGGCTCTGACTCTGTGCCAGGCTATCGTCTGTGGGGACTCCTGTCTCCAGGCCCAGGCCTGTCACCTGTGCGGTGATGACCCCCCACAGGGACGGTCTCTGGAACCAGCCCTCCTCACCCCACATTAGGCCAGCCCCACCTGCTGGCTTCAGGTTTGAGTTGTTCTGGAAGGAAAGTAAGGAGCAGGGTTACATTCCTCTATCTTCGACTGTGGGCTGGACGCGCCTACACCCTTGACGTTGCTGTCTCAGTGAATCTGACGACAACCCTGTGGGGCAGGAACTATGATTACTGTACAGATGAGGGAACGGGCAGACAGACTTCCCTGCCCAGAGTCGCACAGCTGTGATGGTTGCTCTCGATCCAAAGCCACCGTTCTGAACCACAAAGCAAAGATCCTGCCCCACCTGATGAACCCTAGAGAGTTAATAGCTTTGGAGAATAATATGGTTTGATGCCCACTAATTAAACTCAGAAGAGCAAGTGTCTCCACCTCGTAAGATGTCCAGAAGATGAGAAGTGTGGGCCACTTGGTGATGTGAGCTGTAAACTCAGTGTGCGTCCGTGGGTCTAGTTTCTAGAAAACGCACAGGGAAACAGTTTCCAAGTGTGATCAGCCAGAAGGGCAGAGACAAACCTGAGAGAGAGCCTGATTTTCCTTCCTCTCAACTGGTGCTCAGTCTTTAGGAAGAAGAGGAATTGCAGGGAGGGAGCTGCCAAGTGCATCGGCCTCTGGATGCCTCGTTGAATTTTCAGGGGGAGAAGCCTTTTCTGGACACCGCAGAGGTGGGCTTTTGACTCTGGGCCCCCATTACTGTCATTACGGTTCTGGACGCCTCGGGGGTGGTTTCTAGAATCGGCATCATCTGAGGAAGTATTAGAAAGAGCACGAGCTGAGGGTTGAGGCGTCCCAAGTCTGCACCTGCCCTTGGCCGACTGTGGGAACTTGAGGCAAGTTCTTTAGCTGCTGTGAGGCTGCTTCCTCCCCACCCCCCCGCCCCCCCTCCCACCGCCAGATAACAGAAGTGACTCCTATCACCTCCTCACGGGGTGTTGTGCAGGGTCATTGTTGTTACCAATACCCACCAGTTCAACAGCAGCAATAATTATCATCAACAGTAATATTATTGCAAGAGTATCTTTTAAAGCTAAAACGGAGGCAGGCATTTTTATCGAGAGAAGATGTTTTCTTTTCTTTTTTTAAAAATTAATTTATTTTTTAATTTACATCCAAGTTAGTTAGCATGTAGTGCAACCATGGTTTCAGGAGTAGATTCCTTAGTGCCCCTCCCCCATTTAGCCCCTCCCCCCTCCCACCACCCCTCCAGTAACCCTCAGTTTGTTCTCCATATTTAAGAGTCTCTTCTGTTTTGTCCCCCTCCCTGTTTTTATATTATTTTTGCTTCCCTTCCCTTATGTTCATCTGTTTTGTATCTTGAAGTCCGCATATGAGTGAAGTCATATGATATTTGTCTTTCTCTGACTAATTTTGCTTAGTATAATACCCTCTAGTTCCATCCACGTAGTTGCAAATGGCCAGATTTCATTCTTTTTGATTGCCGAGTAATATTTCACTGTATATATATCACGTCTTCTTTATCCATTCATCCATCGATGGACATTTGGGCTTTTTCCATACTTTGGCTATTGTCGATAGTGCTGCTATAAACATTGGGGTGCATGTGCCCCTTCGAAACAGCACACCTGTATCCCGTGGATAAATGCCTAGTAGTGCAATTGCTGGGTCGTAGGGTAGTTCTATTTTTAGTTTTTTGAGGAACCTCCATACTGTTTCCCAGAGTGGCTGCACCAGTTTGCATTCCCATCAGCAGTGCGAAAGAGATCCTCTCTCTCCGCATCCTCACCAACATCTGTTGTTGCCGGAATTGTTAAGGTTAGCCATTCTGACAGGTGTGAGGTGGTATCTCATTGTGGTTTTGATTTGTATTTCCCTGATGATGAGTGATGTTGAGCATTGTTTCATGTGTCGGTTGGCCATCTGGATGTCTTCTTTGGAGAAGTGTCTGTTCATGTCTTTTGCCCATTTCTTCACTGGATTACTTGTTTTTTGGGTGTTGAGTTTGATAGAGAGAAGACTTTTTCTTATCAAGATGTCCCTAAAGTGGAATGGTTTGGAAAAAAGTAGAAGCAACCCTCTTGCCTGGGGCTGAGGCTTTCCAGCAGCCTTTTGTACAGAGGAGGCTCAGAAATGTTGCTTACCATCCTCGGGGAGATCAGCATCTGGAAGTAAAGAACCCCACGTGTGACACACGTCCATACCTCAGCATGTACACTTTGCTACAGTTCTAGACAGGCAGAGACCATTCCTGAATTCCTGGGGTCGGGGGCGTAGATGTTTTCCATTTTGCAAAAGCCAAATAACCTTTATATCCAAATGGTTTTCTTTTGTTTTAGCAATTACGTTGAACTTTGAACACTGGAATAGGTCAAAATCAAGTAACTTCAGTCCTGATGAAGCCCTCGTTGATTTGGGTTTGGTTGTTCTTGCTCTAGAAATCCTCGCACGAAGAGCTCCAGCAAAAAGTCTTCCCTCTGGGGACACGACACCATCTCCGACTGAGCCAGGGAAGTAGCATCACGTCCTTGGACTTTGACGAGCTGCTCTTGAGCACGAAAGAACCCTTCACGCAGGAGCCAGGTACCACGGCACCCGCCGGGCCATCCCGTCCTGTCCTGCCCATGGGATAAGCCCCTTCACATCCCCTTCAGTGTGAGCGGTGTCACTCATTCGCCACCTGTTCAGCTTTGAGCCTAAAGACAAAAATGTTATTAATAGGTATTATTCACTCTGTCGCATCGCGTTTAATCCTTACAGTAACCTGATGACGTAGGAACCAGTCTCCCATTTTACAAAGATCCTAAGAGTCATTTAGTGGCCTATCCAAGTAAGTGGCAGAAGCAAACCGTGACTGAGATCCGATGATGTCCCAAACCACAGCCCCTGACTGCCACTTCCTGCTGCCTCCTGGTCTCACAGAGGGGCTCGGCCACAAAATCCTCCAGTGTATGTGTTTTCTGAGTTTCAGAGGCTTGCTCGGCACGCCCTGTCCCCTATCCCAGTGTGGTGGACGTGGGAAAAGCAAATCGGGGTATTTCTTATTCCTTGCGGTACATGTGCGTGGATGGTCCAGCTAACAAAGCCCTGTATCACCCCACAAGTGACCCAAAGATAGCTCACATCTGAACGAGTTAAAAACAGAACAGGATCTCTCTAGCTCAAGTGGATAGGGAAGCTGGAGGTGGAGCCTCACAGATATTTCATTTCTTGTCAATCTTTTCAGCCATTTCCCATCAAAACCAAAACAAAACAATGTAGTCCCTCAGTAAGGAGCCAACTGTCACCCAATATTCCCTATCTGTGTCTAGAAAAGTATCTACAAAACATCTTTCCTTCTTGGAATATATTAAAGGTAATGTGCATTAACTTTTTAAAATTTTTACCTTCTTTACAAGTTTTTTGAGTGAGAGATCGAGAGCAAGTAGGGCAGCGGCAGACAGAGAGGGAGACAGAATCCCAAGCAGGCTCTGTGTTGTCAGCACAGAGCCCAACGCGGGGCTCGAGCTCACAGATCGTGAGATCATGACCTGAGCCGAAATCAAGAGTCAGATGCTTAATGGGCTGAGCCACCCAGGCGCCCCTACATCACCTTTAAAATGTGATCCTTTCGGGGCGCCTGGGTGGCGCAGTCGGTTAAGCGTCCAACTTCAGCCAGGTCACGATCTCGTGGTCCGTGAGTTCGAGCCCCGCGTCACGCTCTGGGCTGATGGCTCAGAGCCTGGAGCCTGTTTCCGATTCTGTGTCTCCCTCTCTCTCTGCCCCTCCCCCGTTCATGCTCTGTCTCTCTCTGTCCCAAAAATAAATAAACGTTGAAAAAAAAAATTAAAAATAAAATGTGATCCTTTCATGCGCGCGCTCTCAAAAATAAAAATAAATAAATAAAGTGCGATCCTTTTTATGGATCATGTAAATCGACACATAGAAGATTCACGAACAGAAGACCCTGTAAGCAGCGCTTCTGAGCCCCAACCCCCTGGACGTTTGTCTCTCTTTTCCACCGTGTTGCACGCGGTTGGACATCAGCCTCGCCTGATGGCGTCTGCAAGTGGCCTCGTTAAGCACCGTACTAGCCCCTCAACAGGGCTTGCTGTCTCCCAGGTGTCCCCCCTGAGGAGCCTGATGCCGAGCCCGAAGGAGAGGCTGTGCCCGCCTTCCTGGACCAGATCCAGCAGCTAAGCCCTCCCAAGGAGGAGACTATAGACCGAACAGAGTCCGAGGGCAGCGACGAGGCGGAGGAAGACAGAACCCCTCTGGTGGTTCTGGACCCAGACCACGTAAGGACATGCTCCCAGGCCTTGCTGGCGCCCTGCACACACGGAGAGCTCCCCACGCCCCACCCCAGCCCCGCGCGCCCCTCACCCTCTCGGCAGTTTGTCTGCACGGTTTGGGCCGCTGCTCTGTGAGGCGTCTTCTCCTGTTTTGCCAAGTCTCAACCTTGGCACGGCTGACATTGGGACCGGGTCACTCTCTGGGGGCGGGGGGTGGGGGGGACTGTCGGACACAGCATCCCTGGCTCCAGGCGCTGGATGCCAACAGCGCCCCTGCCGCTTAGCCGTGACAGCCAGAAATGTCTCCAGATACTGCTGGACGTCGGGTGGGGGCGCGGTCACCCCCACTCAGAGCCACCGCTTGGAGCGAACCTACCAGGTTATGAACTCCCTGGCCGCCCCCTCTGGTGAGCGGGGAAGGCAGATCTTGACCGGCCGAGCCCATTTGGACAGTCGCGGTGCCCACCCCCAACCCCGGAGAGGATCGGCAGTTGCTCTGGGAAAAGGGGCTCCGTGCTCATTCAGCGCTGGCGACCCAGGTCCATCACCCATCTCATCTCCAGGGAAGTGGGGGAGGGGGGTTCCAGGACCACCACCCCAGCTCACCCAGGCATTCCCCCAAAATAATGCGCTCAAGCCTTCAGTGCCTGGGACAGGGCCATGAGTGCCTTTAGTCTGTGGCTGGCAGAATAGGTCTCCGGGCAGAAGCGGGGAGCACCCGGTGTGGAAGTCCTTTCTGTGCCCCCAGGGAGACCTCTGGCGACCTCGGCTGTGCCCTGCATAGGCCAGGAGAGTGACCCCGGCCGGCTTCTCTGTCGTTTTAGCCCCTGATGGTAAGGTTCCAGGCTGCCCTGAAGAACTATCTCAACCGACAGATAGAGAAGCTGAACCTGGAACTTCAAGAGCTGGTGCGTATCTGTCCAGCCCCCACCCCCCCCACCGGGCCCGCCTGTGCGCCTCCGTCCGTTGACGCAGCCCCTCTCTCTGCGGCAGGGCGCGGCCACCAAGCAAAGCCGGGTCCAGCGGCAGGAGCTGGGGGTGCATCTGTACGGGGTCCAGCAGCACCTGGCCCGCCTGCAGATGCAGCTGGAGAAGAGCCACGACCGGCACTCGATGGCCGCCTGCGCCAGGCGACAGAAGGAGGAGGAGCTGCGGGCTGCGCGCCAGCTCTACGCCCAGACCTGCCAGAACGCCAACGGCGAGCGCAAGAAGCGTAAGGCGGGGCGTCCCCGCGTGCTGTCACGTCCCCGTGAGCCTGCGCGACCCCGAGGGTGTCCCCGAGTGCCGTCATGACCCAGTGGGGCGTCCCCGCGTGCTGTCACATCTCTGTGCACCTGTGCGACCCCGAGGGTGTCCCCCAGTGCCGTCATGACCCAGTGGGGCGTCGCCACGTGCTGTCACGTCCCCATGGGGAGGTGCCACACACCATCTCATCCCCCAAAGGCTCCCTGGGATCGCAGGGAGAAAAAGCAAGATGTGGTCATATCCTAGGGGGCTTCCCAGGCTTTTTAGGGAGGGAAGTCATGTGAGTCTTCAAAGGCCCCTCATGAGGTGAAGCAGCAAACAGCGAAAGGAGACAGGGTCAAAGCTGAAGAGGCACGTGGGTCGTCGGGGCTTGACAGGCTTTAAATAAGTGGAAAGGAATGGGTGAGGCCCAGTCTGGAGCCCAGGGGCTTGAACAAACCGGGGCCCATGGCCCAGGGGACAGGGCAGAACCCAGGGAGGCTTTGGACCAGATGAGGCAATAGGGCTTTTCCTAGTAAAACAGCCCCCACCCCGCCCCCACCCTGCTCAGAGCCAGGTCGTCGGCCTCCCTGAACGGCCGCTCGCTCGCTTGCTCTGCTGTGATTAGTTCAGCCTGGGGCTTTTTCATGTTTCCAAGTTTCTTCATCAACTCTATGATCATTGCAATGGGGAATGATTTAGACCCTGAGAAACGCAGAATTTTCTGGATTGACAGAGTCGGGGTAAATGTTCATTTATCAAGCACCCTCCCCGATCACCACCAAATTAACAGAAAATACCGAAAAGAGAAGAAGGCGAAATTCATGCTGTAACAATAAAGAGTCGCACCCTCCAGGTGGGGTAGAATGTAGGGCCCCCACCCCCTCCACGCCAGGACCCCTCAGGGGAGGCTCAGGGTGTGGACAGGCTTCCGGAGAGATACAGTAATCTCTTGGACTTCGTGTCCTTCCTGGAGGTCACCGGACACAGGAAGGGAAGCTGTCCAACCAGGTAGGGATTCCAGAAACGTTACGGTTTCTCCTTCCGGAACACGAGGGGATACGGGTGGTGGTCCCGGCCCTGCCGATGGGGCAGACCCGCCCCAGGCACAGGGTCCACAACAAAAACGGAAGAGGACTGAGCACGTTCCAGTGGGTACTCCGCCCGAGATCTTAGAGGTCGTCACATCAGTAAAACAAGCAAAAAGGATGAGGGAAAAGGCTACTTGGAAATAAAAAATATAACCATCACCCCAAACCAAAACAAAATAAAAGTCTCTAAACAGACAAGTCAATACCGCTAAAAACTGAACTTGTAAACTCAGAGGCCGGTTTGAGGAATTCTTCCCCGAATTCAGAGCAAAAACCCCAAGCAAAGCGATGGACGTTTTGAGAAGAAAATAAAAGCCACGGCTGTTAGATCTGGGACGGTCAACGTCCATCAGACAGAAATTCCAGGAGATCAGGGGCATTAACCGACAACGTCAGGGGAGAATATCTGTGTGAGTTCCGGAAAGCTATGTCTTCAAATATGAAGACTCACAGAGGGCCGGACAGCTGGAAGAAAAAATAAACGTGCCTGGACACAGCTGGTGACATTTTTCAATTCCAAAGGCAAAGGAAAAAATGCTATCGGCTTACGGGCAGGACAAAAGCAGGCTCCGGCAGGCGGGGAGGACCCTCTGCCCCTTGCAGGCGCCCAGGGGACTCAGAGCCACCGGGACCCAGCCCAGCCCACGGCTCCGACGAAGTAGTTAGTTCCACGAAGGGCCAGGACCTTTTGTTTCTTGTCTTTTTTTTTTTTTTCTGTTTTTTTAAAGGCTTCCAGGTGATTCTGATGTGCAGTCAGGGCTGAGAATCACAGATGTCAAATGTAAACGACAAGGTAGCAATGCTCAGAAGGGAGGGGAAGGGGACCAGAAGAGTCCTGTCCACACTCTCCCGTCAAGAGACCACAGACTACTTGGGGCACGGATGGGAAAGAAGCCACGAATCACACTTGTGGCTGTAGGGGGAAGCCCTTGGATAAAACCTGTGACCTTGCATCGTTTCATTTAGCTTTTCATTAACAACACCGAAATTAAAACATTCTACTTCCAGAGGCTTAAAAAGGGCAAATTAACCAAAAGAGGTAGGAAGGGGAAGTTAACAAAATAAAATGGCAGAACTGGTTTAAAAAAAATGAGCTGGTCTGATAGATAAAAATACTTACTTGGGTTTTTTTTTTTAACATTTATTCATTTTTGAGAGACAGAGAGAGACAGAGCACGAGCAGGGGAAGAGCAGAGAGAGGGAGACACAGAATCTGAAGCAGGCTCCAGGCTCCGAGCCGCCAGCACAGAGCTCGACGCGGGGCTCGAACTCACAAACCGCGAGATCATGACCTGAGCTGAAGTCAGATGCTCAACCGACCGAGCCACCCAGGTGCCCCCCAAATACTTATTTTTTGAAATGACCAACTGATTGAATAAACTTCTGACACGCTCAACAAACAGAAAGGGCGCGACACAATTAGCGACACTGAGAATGAGGACAATTCAGAGGCATCATTGTTTTTTATTTCAAGAAGCCCACGCACCGTACTGAGCTCATCATCGAAGAAACTGAAAACGTTATCAAACATCTATTTTCCCTAAAAGCACCAGTTTGTCGTCAAAGATGTTATGGAAAAGTCCTACTAACCCGAAAGGAATGGACACCCTCCCATGTTGTCCAGACCTCCAGAGGGTGGGAAATTTGGGAATCTTCCCAGGCTCACTTTACAAAGCTCAGAATAACCCCCACTGCAAACGTGATAGCCACAAACACAGAAAAGTACCAAGCAGTCTCACCTTCGAGGTATGAAAACCTAAGTACGATAGTAGCAAATTGCATCCGGCCACAAATTAAAAGAAAAATATCTCGTAGTCAGGAAGGGCTTCCTTCTGGAACTCAGAAGGAATTCATTTCATTTGAAATGAAGAAATCTACTAATCTAATGCATTATACTAGTGAGATAAAGGAGAGGGGAAAGAAAAATCTTCTGGGTGGGTACAGAACGGGTGCTTGTTCAAACCCATCGGCCATCCTAAACTAGGGTAGAAAGAAAGTCCTTTGTACCTATTTTCAACAGCGAACAAGAAAACCGCACTGAGTGGCAACACCAGGGAAGTTACAGCTCCCGTCGGGAAGGAGCTGGAAGCCACCAGCGCCCCGTGGGCCTTGCCTCAGAGGCTCCAGCAGGCAAAACAAATGAGATATGGATTTGGGATGGGAAATTCTCATTCTCTACCAATCATATGATTGTTTACCCAGAAGATTCCAGATTGTTGATTAAAACAAACACACACACACACAGTGATAGAAACAGTAAGAAATCCATAAACTAGCTGAATGCCCGATCTAGCATTTTTTCCTATGCCCGTAATATCCCGTTAACAACTAATTTTTTTTTAAATCTTATCCACAATGGTTGTAACAACCACAAAATACTTAGAATAAATCTAACAAGGAGTGAGTGAGCCTACCCAGAGAAAACCAGTAAAATTTCACTGAAGGACATAAAACAGATTTCCATAAACAAAGCTCTCCCGTGTCATTGGAAGGAAAGCCACACAATGTAGAAGGGTCACTTCTGTGACCCTTGATTATTTTCAAGAAGTAATAACTCAAAATTCAAGGGCTCTGGGACACGAAGTCCTGCAGCCTCCCCCCTCCCCCGGGCCCCCTTCCCCTCCACGGGGGCACCTGGCGTCAGTGGTCCTTGTGTGTTTTTCTAAGGCTGTTTTGGGGTTTAAAAGCAAAGTGAGTTACAAGGATTTTTTTTTTTTTTTTTTTTTAGTAAGTATGTGCGGGGCACCTGGGTGGCTCAAGTCAGTTGAGCATCTGACTTAGGCTCAGGTCATGATCTCTGTTTCTCTCTCTCTCTCTCTCTCTCTCTCAAAAATAAATACATAAATAACATTTTTTTAAGAAAGTATGCACACGTTATACCCACTGCTCTGTCTCTTGCTTTCTTCTCGTATCAATGTATGCTGGAGGTTATCCATATCAAGACATAAAAAGCTCTCCATTCTCCACGAACTGATTTTAAAGTTTACTTGGGAGGGGCGCCTGGGTGGCGCAGTCGGTTAAGCGTCCGACTTCAGCCAGGTCACGATCTCGCGGTCCGTGAGTTTGAGCCCCGCGTCAGGCTCTGGGCTGATGGCTCGGAGCCTGGAGCCTGTTTCCGATTCTGTGTCTCCCTCTCTCTCTGCCCCTCCCCCGTTCATGCTCTGTCTCTCTCTGTCCCAAAAATAAACAAACAAACAAACAAAAAAAAAAAACAAATAAAGTTTACTTGGGAGACTAAACGCGCAAGAATACCCAAGAACGTTTTGACAAGGAAAGATAATGAAGGAAAATTGTCCCATCAGGTATCGACACTCGCTGTCAATCCACAGCCATAAACACAGAATGACGCGGAAGGAAACACGGGCACACAGATCGACGGTGCGGAGCAAAACGGCAGGAAACGTGCCTGGGAATTTAGCTAATTTACTGCAAATTACAGAAATGCACAGATTGCATTTTTAAGCCCCTAGCGTATGTTTTGATCACTCGGTCCTCTGAAAATAAATACCTAGGTGCCTATTTCACCCTATACAAAAAGCAAGGTCAGCTGCAGTAAATATTTAAGAAAATCACAGAAGCATTAGGAGAATATGTGGGATCGTTTTTAAACACCATCTCGGGGTGAGGCAGGCCTCCGTAAGCGTGACGTGAAGCGCTGAGGCCGGAGGGGAGGAGCTCAGCACGTTTGCTTACACAGAAACTTAAAACTTACCAAGAGGGGTTGACAGAGTTGAAAGACAAGCACAAACTGGGGAGAAACCCCGTTCGAGCACCTGCGACAACATCCATGTCCTCTGTGTTAGTTTTCCGCTGCTGAGAAACAGCCTCTCACCAACTTCGGGGCTTAAAACCAGCCCGTGGATCTGGGCGCGCACGCTGCCGGAGCTCAGAGGTCTGGCGCGGCTGGCCGGGCCCCCTGCTTGGCCATCACGAGGCCGAGGCCCGGCGCAGGCGGGAAGACCCGGGAAAATCCGACTCCAGGCTCATTGGTGTCGTTGGCAGAATGCAGCTCCTGGCAGCTGTAGGACTGGGTGGTGCTGCTCGCCGGCTGTGAGCAGGGATGGCTTTCAGCTCCTGGAGGCCGCCCACATCCCTCGCCATGTGGCCCCTTTCCTCTGTGAGCCAACTTTGGAGAATTCCCCTCTCATTGGGTCCCGTTCATCCTGCAAACCTCCCCCACCCCCACCCCGACTTCCTCTTTGGCCACCAGTTGGACACAACTCGCTGCTTTTGAAGGGCTCACCTGCTTAGGCCTGGCCCACCCGGTCATTTCCCTTTCGATAGGTAACGCAATGCGATCGCAAGAACCACACCCAAGGGCAAAGGCCAGGGGAGCCATTTTCAGGTTCTGCCCACCCGGCCTTTAATGCATCTAGAGTTCTTAGAAGCCGACCAACATCCCAGTAGCAGTGTGGCCGGGGACATGAGCAGGCAAACTGGAGAAGGGACAGACCTGGCCATGAAGACGGTGAAACTCGGTTCAACTCCACCGATGTCATGAGAATGCACATTTATTTAAAAAAAATTTTTTTTTCAACGTTTATTTATTTTTGGGACAGAGAGAGACAGAGCATGAACGGGGGAGGGGCAGAGAGAGAGGGAGACACAGAATCGGAAACAGGCTCCAGGCTCCGAGCCATCAGCCCAGAGCCCGACGCGGGGCTCGAACTCACAGACCGCGAGATCGTGACCTGGCTGAAGTCGGACGCTTAACTGACTGCGCCACCCAGGCGCCCCAAACGAGAATGCACATTTAAATGAGCATTGGAAATACTGGCTTGTAGTTACTTGGGCAGCTAAGAAGCAAAGCACGGTTGGACTCGTGCTCTTAAGAAAGGTTCCGCGCACGCTCTCTCATGTTTCAGGCGAGGGTGAATCGGTCAGCTCGGGCGGCTGTAACCCAGTGCCACGGAGGCCGGAAGTCAGAGATCTGGGTGTGGGCAGCGCTGGGTCCTCCCGAGGACTCTCTCCAGGCTTGTGGCCACCTCCTTCTCCCTGTGTCCTCCCATGGTCGTTCCTCTGTGCACCTGTGTCCTGATCTCTGCTCCCCATAAGGACACCAGCCATCAGGGGTTAGGGCCACTCGTATGACCTCGTTGTATGTCAATGATCTCTGTAAAGACATCTCTCCAAGCGCAGTCTCCCCCTGCCCCAGCCTGCCCTGGTGACCCCGCTTCTGCAACACCTCCTCCGTCTCTTCCTGCTTCCTCCCTACTCCCACTCCTGCCCCCCCGTCATCCCTACCCACGCAGGAGCCAGAGAATCCCCCAGCGCTGGAATTTTTACAGCCCTCTTGGATGCAAAAGAATGTCTTTCAAGGTTAAGCTACACCCTTGAAGGACACCTGCCATAACTCGCTACTCACCCAGCCACCGTGGGATCTAGAAATCAGTCCTGGGCGTGGATCCACCCCTTAGAACGGAACGTTCTATCCAAGTGGGCAGACTAGGGCTGATCGAGGGTTAGCTGCCTAAATGAGCTGGTGTTCTGGCTTTAGAAATCAGGCTCCTGTGAGTTTAGTTAAAAGTAGTCCATTCCTCGGGGTTTGGGAGTGGCAAGTGCGGCCTGGCCGGGCCTGGCCGTGGAGGACAGCCTTGGTGCTCCGGCCTGCGCCCCCAACATAGCCATCACAATCCGGGGGCTCCCGCAGAGCTGAGCCCCACTTAGGCCGGCTTCCCCCTGGGGTGTAGGGCTCTACCTAAGACTGGCAACCTCTAAGCAGTAAAAAACAAGACGAATCAAAACTCTGTAAAATTCACACGATGCCTCACAGCCTGACACACTATCAGCAGATCCTTAGACACAGGGAGGGCCCTTAATACTTGGTGGGCAGCGAGCGGCTTGTTGTGATTCGTGGATACAGATCACATGTGGTTTTGTCTCTCCAACTGGACTTTAAATCTGGGTCTTTGTTTTTTGTTTTGTTTTAACGTTGATTTATTTTTGAGAGATAGAAGGAGACAGAGCATGAGCAGGGGAGGGGCAGAGAGAGAGGGAGACACAGGACCAGAAGCAGGCTCTAGGCTCTGAGCCGTCAGCACGGAGCCCGACGCGGGGCTCGAACTCACGAACCTCAAGATCGTGACCTGAGCCGAAGTCGGACGCTCAACTGACGGAGCCCCCCAGGCGCCCCGAAGGTCTCCGTAGTTTGGAAGCAGGTTCCCAGGCTCGGTTCACAACAGCGGGAGGGGGCCCTTCCGGGGCTGCGGGCCCAGACGGCGCCTCGTGCGCGGTGCCCAAGCAGCCCTTCCCGTCTTCCTCCCGCAGTGGCGGCTCTGCAGGCCGAGCTGGAGGGCCTGGCTCTGCACCTTTTCTACCTGCAAAACATAGACCAGGACGTGCGTGACGACATCCGCGTGATGAAGCGGGTGGTGAAGAAGTCGGAAGTGGAGCGGACGCGGGCCGAGTTGGAGAAGAAGCAGCAGGTGTTTTGCAAACTCGATGCAGTGACCAAACCTTTGATTTTCCAAAAGGCCCTTAGCTCTGCCTCTTGCGTGAATGCCGTGGCCCTGGGAGGCTGTGGCCGGCTGGAAGCGAGGCAGGGGGTGGTGCGGGGAGTCACTGACTTGGGTCGGGGGCTTCTGGAGAATTCTCTCTGAGGTGCCTGTCGTTTCCCAGGACCTTCACGTGGACCAGCTCACCACCAAAGCCAACCAGCTGGAAGACCAAATCGCCCTGTTGGAGGCTCAGAGCTGCGCCCAGGCCGAGGACACCCGGGCTCTCAGGAAAGCAGTGAGCGAGGTAGGACCGTCACCCCAGCACTCAGCTGTGGAAGCACCCACTTAGCGCCCACCGCACGGTGCCCGCCCGGGGCCGGTGCCCGCTTAGCCCGCAGGCTCCCTGCCCAGCCCTGTGTCTCCCTAAGCGTCCCAGCATCCTGCTGACCCGTGCTGGGAGGGAGGGAGGGACTCGGTGGGGCACCACATTCAGAAGCCAGCACTAGGAACCAACGTTGCTGTGTCTTTTTTTTTTTTTAATTTGTTTTCACATTTATTCATTTTTGGGAACGAGAGACAGAGCATGAGCGGGGGAGGGGCAGAGAGAGAGGGAGACACAGAATCTGAAACGGGCTCCAGGCTCCAAGCTGTCAGCCCAGAGCCCGACGCGGGGCTCGAACCCACGGACCGTGAGATCATGACCTGAGCTGAAGTCAGATGCTCAACCGAATGAGCCACCTAGGTGCCCGTGTCTTTTTTTTTTTTTTTTTTTTTTAAATCCGTGAATCGCCATCTGCACTCATGTGCGCAAGAACAACAGAGAGGAAACAAACCACTTTACTGGAGGGAAAAAAAAGCGCTTGAACAAGTGGACAGACATACCTGGGCCCGTAAGGGAAAGCGGTCGGTGCTCTCCAGCCTGTGAATCTAGAATGTGTTGTGATCAGAATCTCGGGGGGGGGGGGGGGAAGCAGTTGTATAGTTAGCAGAGAGGTTCTTAGGTTTATCTGAAGAATAAACTCAGAGGACTAGGCGGGAATCGTTTGGGAAGGGAGATTCAGGAACGGGAACCAGTAATCCGTCTGCCCCGAACTGAGGGCTCTTGGGGCCAGTCACCCTCGCGTTGTCCTACACATATCACCAGTTATAGAGCCCTGGAAGGTAAAATACTGTGTTCCTGGGGACGAGGAGAGACAAGCAGGCCATGGTAGCCTACGAGAGAGCCCAGAAGTAAGCAAACATTTGTGTGAAACTTGAGTAGATTATAAATCAGTAGAGAACAAGCGAATCGGGGACAACGGGGTAGGGACATTTGGTTAATCTTTGGGGAACAATTAAATCTCTTCCTCATACCAGACACTGAAGTAAATTCCAGATGGGGAAATGCACTGGAAGAAAATAAAAGAAAAATGTCTTTTAAATCCTGAGTTGGGGCGGCAGGTGGGGAGGTCAGGGCACACCCACCAGGATGTGGTGTGTGTGGGTCAGGGCAGACCCACCGAGGTCTGTGGACCTCGGGCACCAGCCTCATGGAAAGGCGGGGAGCCACGCCGGGGAGACAGAGGCTTTCACCGACGAATAAGTCTGGGGCAGGAAGAGAGGGTTTTTCTTTTTCTTTTTTTTTTTTAACATTTATTTATTTTTGAAAGAGAGACAGAGACAGAGCATAAATGGGGGCGGGGCAGAGAGAGAGGGAGACACAGAATCGGAAGCAGGCTCCAAGCTCTGAGCTGTCAGCACAGAGACCGACGCGGGGCTCGAACTCATGAACCGTGAGATCACGACCTGAGCCGAAGTCAGACGCTCAACCGACTGAGCCACCCAGGTGCTCCTAGATCTTGAAAATCAGTAAGAAATGCCCTGTGCCTGATTCCACTATGTGGTGTTTGTGGACATATATACACGATGCTGTGACTTCCTCTCCTTATGAATTTTGGTGCCTTCGGCCCCTCTCTTCTGGGTGTGTCGCAGCCAGGCAGGGCCGCCCCAAGTTCTGTGTATCCTGCCTTCCTGCCCCTGGAACAGCACGTGGCCCACAGCAGGTGCATCACAGACATTCGTGAATGAACGGATGAGGAACCAGTGATGGAAAGGACCCGACAGGGAGTTCTGCCGGGCTCACCAGGATGAACCAGCGAGGAGGGGAGTGTTCCTCCCGGGCTGGCAGTGAAAACACACGTGGGTCTTTATCAAGATCTCCATTCAGGGCGCCTGGGTGGCTCAGTCAGTTGAGCGTCTGACTTCGGCTCAGGTCGTGATCTTGTGGGTCGTGAGTTTGAGCCCCGCGTCGGGCTCTGTGCTGACGGCTCGGAGCCTGGAGCCTGCTTCCGATCCTGCGTCTCCCTCTCTCTCTGCCCTTCCCCTGCTCTGTCTCTCTCTCTCTCAAAAATAAATAAACATCAAACATTTTTTTTAAAAAGATCTTTATTTAAGGACAGCATTGTAACACGCGTGGGGAAAGATGCTCCCCTCCCCCGGCCCAGCCCTAAAACTCCCTTACCCCCTCCCAAAATATCACTGGGGCTTCGCTCCAAGGAAAGTGCTGAAGACGCACGCAAGTAGAAATTGTGTAGATTTAAAAACTCCACCAGCAAAATGAATGGCGGGGGCGGGGGCAGGGAGGGCGGGCATCGGGTTCAAGAGTCACCACATATCCGTGCAGCGGAAGCCTGTCCGACAACCAAATACCTGCTGACACGAAAGCCCGCGCACAGCATGCTGATTTTTAGTTCTGGGTTACAAAACGTAGAGAACGTGACCGCAAACACCCACACCTGCGTGCACACACACACACACACACACACGTGCACACATGCACACAGACACATCAGGGCCTGATGGACGCCCCCACCCAGCCGCCAGGTCGTTCTCCACGGTGCGGGCTCTTACAAGAAGGGCTGTCGGGCTCTGTCTGTGGACCGGAGTCATCGTGAGAACCAGCGACCACCCCCCACATCCGCATTCTCGACGGGGCGGGCGGCAGTCACTGCCCGCCACCCCCCTTCTCCTCCTCCTCCTCGATCCCCTGGCTCTGAGCACCTCGCGGCCCTGGGTCAGGGCTCGGGTGGGTGCTCAATGCGCCTTTAGAGCCGTATTTATGTTCACGTTCGTCCTTTCACTGGTGCGCGATAGGAAAGCCCGAGTCACATACGGGAAAGGAGGCGGTTCCGGCAGTGGGGGCCCTCACACACTCCCGTGGGGCCTCCGGCATAACGAGGTTCGGCCAACGTCCGCGTCACCCTGACTGTCCCCCGCAGGCCTGCACGGAGATAGACGCCATCCACGTGGAGAAAAGGCACATCGTGCAGCAGTGGGTCGCCTGCCTGGTGGGCATGAAGCACCGGGACGAGGCGCACAGGACCATCCGGGAGGCGCTCAGGTACGCGCACCCCTGGGAGGGCCGCTCGCCGCCCTGCAGGGGGCCGGGGCTGGGGGCTCGGGGCCACAGGTGGGTGTGCCCTTCACCTGCTGGCCTTGGACAGGGTCAGGAGGCAGGGTCAGACGTGGGATCCAGAGCAAAGCAATCTCATGGTGCTTTTCGTGTGTGACGGGGCCCCACGCTCAGCTTGGGCTGGCGTGGGCCCGCGGACCCTGGAGGGGGCTCTGTCATCACCCGGATTTGCCAGAAGAGGAGGGTGCGGTGGAAGGCAGCGCTGTGTGAGCCGGACTTGGGCACTGCCACGGTGGCCCCAGTGGGCCTCCCTCGGGCCTGGGGTCCGGCAAGCAGCACCCCATCACTGCCAAGGATAACCGGGGCCACAGAGCAACGACAGAGAACATCCACTAAAAACGCGTCCCCGGAGGGGCGCCTGGTGGCTCAGTCAGTCGGGTGTCTGAGCCTTGATCTCAGCTCAGGTCTTGATCTCAGGGGTCGTGAGTTCAGGTCCCGTGGGGGGCTCTGCGCTGGGTGTGGAGTGTGGAGCCTGCTTAAAGAAGGAAAAATGGGGCGCCTGGGTGGCTCAGTCAGTTAAGCGTCCAACTTCGGCTCGGGTCATGATCTCGCGGTCCGTGAGTTCGAGCCCCGTGTCGGGCTCTGTGCTGACAGCTTGGAGCCTGGAGCCTATTTCGGATTCTGTGTCTCCCTCTCTCTCTGCCCCTCCCCCACTCATGCTCTGTCTCTCTCTGTCTCAAAAATAAATAAACGTTAAAAAAAATTTTTTTTTAAAAAAGAGAGAGAAGGAAAAATGTGTCCCCGACAAAGGGGCATGGCGAGGCCTCTTGGGACCGCTCTAACGGCACCCTGGGTCCCGCCCCTCCCTCACACTAAGGGAGGCCGGATGACCAGCTCTCCCGAGGCTGGCCGAACACCCCATTGATCTGGTCCCGGCAGCCCCGGGTGAGGCCCACATGTGACCTCTAGACCAGACAGGTCCCCACCACCCTGACACTTTCTAGACCACGACCAGCCATCGAATCTTTGCCATGTCGGTGACAAAGTCACGTCAAAAGCGGGTCCCAGCCGGGGGTGAACAATCATGATCGGGACTCTAGTAAACACTGAAAGTCACGTATTCAAAGGAAACATCTCAAAACAAGCAGAAACCACAGACCCTACTGTGTTTAAGCTCAGGGGGGCGGGGACACCCAAGAATTTACAGTCCCCGGGGGTGGGGGGGCGGGGCCACACCCCATCCCCTGGTGCCCTGCCGGCAGCCTTGTCTAACTTCCCGATGGGACATGGGAGGGGCGGCCTGGCACAGAGCCCCTCGCCCTGGGGATGCTGGGATGTAGCTAGGGTGCCTCCAGACCCCCAAGCAGCTTCCCTGGGAACCTTGATGGATGGGGCCCGACGCCGGGGCCGTGCAGTAAGCTCCACCAGTGTCTGTACCCCAGTATTTTCTGTCGGTATCCGTTCGTCTAAGAAGTTATGAAAACGATCGGTTATCAAGGATCAGTGATCACATCATAGGAAATTTGAAAACCACAGAAAAAGGTTTCCAAGAGCGCTGTCTTTTTCCCTCTGGTGACCACGACAATTTATTAGCAGTTTGGGCACGCCCGGGCATCTCTTCTCCCGTGCCTGTGACTTACCACGTGTTCAGACGTCTGTCACGCAGTTTGTGACTGTGCCTTTTTAAATTGGACGTCTGCTTTAATTGTCAGATGTAAGGCTGCTACTCCCTAAAAAAGAAAACAAGTAGGTTTTCCGTTTTCAGCCGGGTTTGCGGAGGCTAATTTATGTACACGCTTCTTATGCGGAAGGGTTCTCCCTCTTCAGCGCACAGCTTTGCGAGTTTTTCGGCAAATGGACCGAGGCCAGTGCCCCCACACCCCCACCCCCACCCCCCGAGTCAGCATCCTCTCCGCACCTCCCGCCCCCAGCGGACACTGACCTGCCTTCTGTCCCCTGCGGCCCTGTCCTTCCCAAGATGTCCCATAAATGGAACCCCACAGTGTGCACATTTTGTCGTCTGGCTTCCTCCACACAGCACGCCACTGTGTTCCCCGGCTCCCCCCCCGGTGGACTGCCCCGATGTTTCCAGTTTGGGGACATCGTGGGAAAAGCTACCGTGACAGTCGGTGCACGTCTGGGTGTGGACGCATATTTCCGTCTCTGCCGCGTGAATACCCAGGCACGGGATCGCTGGCCAGTGCGAATTTGACTTTGTTACAAACTGCCCGTGTGTTTTCCGGTTTGGTTTCTTCCATTGTGCATTCCCTCCGGCAGGTGGGTGACAGTCCCAGTTACCCGCGCCCCCATTCTCACCAACGCTTGGTGTCGTCATTTTGATTGTAGCCATTACCAGGTTTACGTTTGCATGTCTCTGATGACTTACTTGCCACCCACACGCCTTCTCTGGCGAAGTGTCTTTTGCTTATTTTTCAGTTGAGCGGATTATCTTGTTCTTGACTTCTGAGGGTTCTCCGCATAATCTAGACACGAGTCGTCTCTCGGGTGTGTGCTTTGGAAGTATTTTCTCCCTGTCTGTGGCTCACCTGCTCCTTCTCCCAGCCATGGCTTTGGAAGAGCAGAGGCTTTAAATTTTGATGAAGCCCTATTAGTTAATTTGTTTTCATAGCTCATGCTTTTTACGTCCCCTCGAAGAAATCTTTGCCTGACCCAGGGTCATGAGGATTCCCTCCTCCTGTCTTCTGCTCAGCTCTTCCGTGTGGCACATGACCGATTCCAAGTCAATGCCTGTCGTGGCAGGAGACCCAAGCTCGGTCTGTTTGCACGTCTGTCTCCAGCGGTCCCAGCACCACTGCTGAAAAGACGGCTCTCTCCCCTTTGAAATAGTGTGTCATCTCAGTCACAAATCAATTGTGTGTGTGTGTGTGTGTGTGTGTGTGTGTGTGTGTGTGTGTGTGGCGTCGTCTCTATTTGTAGACTCCTGGTTCTGTTTCATTCAATCTACCCTGTCCCTTCACCGACACCACATTGTCTGGATGACGACAGCTTTATTATAGAAAGTCTTAAAATCAGATAGTGGGAATCCTTGTTCTTCTTTCACAAATTATTTTGGCAATTTGAGGTCTTGTGGATTTCCATATCAAGTTTAAAATTAGTTTGTCAATTTCTGGGGAAAAAAAAAATATACTTCCTGGGATTGGAATTGGAATCGCACTGAGTCTACGGATCTGTTCGGGGAGAACCGACACCTTAACAATATCGGATTTTCTGCCGAATAAACATGCCATCTCTCCCTGGTATCTTTTTAAAATGTGTACAGATGTGTGTTGCTACGCTGTTGAAATTAGGGGGGAAAAAGGCCAGAAAACTGGAAAGAGCCTAATTGTGTATCAGTGAGGATTCTTTTTTTTTTTTTTTAATTTTTTTTTCAACGTTTATTTATTTTTGACACAGAGAGAGACAGAGCATGAACGGGGGAGGGGCAGAGAGAGAGGGAGACACAGAATCGGAAACAGGCTCCAGGCTCCGAGCCGTCAGCCCAGAGCCCGACGCGGGGCTCGAACTCGCGGACCGCGAGATCGTGACCTGGCTGAAGTCGGACGCTTAACCGACTGCGCCACCCAGGCGCCCCTCAGTGAGGATTCTTAAATTAGGGCCCAGTCATCATTTAGAGTTCCATCTGGTCACTGAGAAGAACTGAGGGATTTCCATGTGCACTGGTATTTAGTGTCTCTAAGACACAAGAAAATTAAGACAGAACGGGATCTACTGGGCTACTGTTTGTTTCTTAGACACAGACAAACATAATGCTATGTAAGTATGAATAGATCTGGAAAAACATGTAAGAAATAGCTGGTTGCTTGGGGAAGAGAATTGGAGGCCTGGGGACAGACGTGAGGAAAAGACACGGAGGGCGTTACTCCGGTTCAAGGAGAAAGTACTTTCCGATTTTTTGAATAAGAACTTTTTCAAGGGATAAGATGCTGTCAGTGGACATCTCAGAACAAAGGGGGGAAAATGTCTCGCACGCAAACGAAAATTCCACTTCTGTTTTCCGGCACCTGTGTTTGTGAATGGACGTTCATTGCGGGTATTTCCACGGCCAGGGTGTGGGGGGGAAACAGAAGAGTTTGGAGCGAGGCCCACCGGTGGCCTCCCAGCCACGCCGGGCACTGTGGCCGTGGGGCGAGCCAGTCCGGTGACCTGAGCTCCAGTGCTCACGTGTATGACCCTGGAGTCGCGCACCCCCTTTCCAGGATGGCTCTCGGGCCTAGCGAGGGCAGGCGGACGAGGCCCCCGGACAACGCCAACCCCTCCCTCCCTTCTCCTGTACTCACCATCTCAGAAGAGTCTTAGCCTTAAACTCAAAAGTGGGCAGGGGCTCTGTGAATACATTAGGGAGCAGCAGTCGAGTCTGGCTGCTATTTGCGGTTGGTTTCCCATTCGTCCCTCCCCATTGGGGGAGCCCCCCGTGAGCGGGCACCACCACACGCTTGGGCCCTCTGATGCCCCGGCTTTGCTCTCTCGATCCCGGCAGCGAGTGCCAGCACCAGATCGCGTCCATCGACGGTGAGATCGAGGCCTACAAGAAATCCATCGTGAAGGAGGAGGAGAAGAATGAGAAGCTGGCCGGCGTCCTGAACCGCACGGAGACGGAGGCCAGCCTGACGCAGAGGCTGACCACGCAGTGCCTGGCCAAGCAGCAAACCCTACAGAACGAGTTCAACACCTACCAGCTGGTGCTGCAGGACACCGAGGCCGCGCTGGGCCAGGCCCACGTGGTAGGACCGCATTCCCCACCCCGCAGGGCCGGTCCCCACGGCCTCCCCAACCGCGCCACCCCTGCGGCTTTCTTTCCAGGAGTACGCGACGGCCACGGGCGAACTGCAGACCGTCCACCAGACCATCCAGAGCGAGCTGGAGGAGAAGAGGAGGACAGATGCCTCCGTCGCGGAGAAGCTGCAGGAACACATTACCTCCAACAAGATGACCAAGTGCTTCCACAAGCTCATCCTGAAGCTCCAGAAGGAAAAGACCAACCTGGTACGCCACCGCTCGCCCGTGGCCGTGAGGGACGGGCGCCTGGGCTGGCGGGCGGGGCGGCGGCTCTCAGAGAGAACAGATCGCGCGCAGAGGAAGCGGGGCGAGCAAGGGGCCCTGGGCGTGTCCGTTCACTTTCCACTTGGTCCTAGTTCTAAAAGCAAGCATTTGGTGGTGGAAAAGCCTGGAAATAACCCCACCGTCCAGAGACGACCTCTTCTAGCGTTTTGGTATATTTCCTTCTGGAACTCTTTCCAAACACCCACGCTCGCACCCGCCACCAAGTACGTGCACGCACAACGACACACGCAAACACACGTGCATAGAAACATCCCCACGCGCACACGAGCCGGCACGCCCACACAGGCACACACACTCGTGTGTGCCCACACGTGCACACACCTTGAACAACAGAGGACTCCGTGTGTCAGTTTTCAGTCCATTCTATTCCCTTGTCGTCAGTTTTACTGAAAAGTGACGCAGAGAGACAAGGGCGCAGGTAAGAAGCAAAGGACTCTGCTGATCTTCTCACCGTGTGTATACAGTTTTATTTAGCTTCCAGGCCACGCGCAACATACCATTTTCCGTGAAATATTCTCCAGAAACTTCCCTTTTTCCCTTCTGCATGACGTCTCATCATACGAACGTGTAGGTTTTAAGTACTATAAACAACTCAGCACCGAACGGACTTGCCCAAGGGTTTTGTCCCACACTTCTGAGGAGAGAGCGCTACAGCGGAAACCCCGGGTCGAAGGGTAGGGGTGTCATCAGTGGGTGGGAGCCTCCAGAGCCTCTCCCCACCAGGCTTGGCCATCGGGGCCTGGGACCCCCTCCGACAAGGCCTCTCTCTTGTTCCAGGGGTCTTAGTTTACTCTGAGCTGTGGTCATGGGTCCCTGTGTCCTTCAAAAAGCAATTCTATACTTAAATTTCTTCTTCTTTGACCCTTCCCGTGGTGTGGGCCCCCCGGGGACCCCCCGGAGGCTGCCTTGGCCTGCAGCAGGCCTAGGGCCCATCCCGGCAGACGGCCCGCCCCACGGCCCCCACTCGAGTCTCAGGAGGAGAGGTGACCCACTCAGCCTGCCTTGCTCTCCAGCCCCTACCAGAAGCTTCCATCTGAGGGGCGGGAGATGAAGGGGACCGTGGGCCCCTCCTGGCCTTAGGCTAAGAGCATTAAGTCCCTCTCCCGCGCGATCCTGGCCTCTGCCTTCACTCTCTCCTCGTACGAGAAACTTGGCAGGTGTCAGAGGATTGAATCTAAGCATTTATTACAATGAGTGCAAGGTGGCTGGGGAGCCAGAGGCCGTGCCCCTAAATGTCGGCCATTGATCGGTTGATCGCCATCGCTGTCAGGTGGATACCGGCCAGGAGGAGGCCCGGCTGGTGGGGCTCGCCTGTCCTTCCGGGAGGGCAGGGCTGCTGTCTCCCCAGCCGGCAGCCTAGGCACGCCACCCTCCCGGGCACCCGGGAGGAGGGCAGCTTGCTCCTGGCCAGGTTACACCAAAGAAGTGGGGAGACGGGGCTCGGCTGGGTGTCCACAGGAGGTCCTGTCTGATGCCGGGGGCATTCCATTCATCCTTCCTCTGGGAATTGGGGGCAAGACTACCTGCTGGGAGCAAAACTAGGGGCCCCACGCTGTCCTGGAGAAGCTAAGGAGCATGGTGCGTGTGAAGCCAGCCTTCCTGCGAGGATGCAGGGGGGGCCCCAGCCACCTCTGCAGGTGGCACATGTACTATCACCGATGACCAGCGGAGGGCAGTAAAGGGTCTTGGTCCCTCAACTGTCCATCGCGATTGCCCAAGAGTTCCAAGTCCTGCTCCTGAAAGGGGGTGTTTTTGCCAAACTGTTCAGAAAGCCCCCTGGGATCTGGAGCTGGGGCCCAGGGGGCGGACAGGCACGGGTCAACCAAGAGTCTACAAGTTAGTTCAGGAACAGTACTGACATCCCAGGAGAGGCCAGGGCGTTCTCAACACGAGTGAACGGTCCAGGAGCAGAGCCGGGGGAGTCCAGAGAGCCTGGCTCGTCTGGCTGGTGACCACAAGGGGACTTAGGAATTGGAATCTCATAGGGCTGCAAGCTCGGGGGCAGAGTGGGAGGCGGGAGCCCCTGTGAAGACCAGGGCACCACAGATGGTCTCGGCAAAGGAAGAGACCGGGGGCTTAGCCAGAGCTCAGAGGACGGGAGGGTTCGGGAGCATTTCCACGGGGATCTGGGTGACCGAGGTGCTGGAAGGTTCTGCCCCTGCTGGGCAGGCTCCGGCTTTAACACCGAGGGACGTTGGGTGTCCTGCCGAGCCACCCACAGTGGCCGGTCAGAGGGTGCACCTCAGAGGACGGGGAGTCAACAGGAGACGGGGACAGGGAGAGAGCTGAGGATGTACGTGGGCAGGAGTGGTGGGCACAGCCATGGTCCAGGGAAAAGACCCCATTTCCAAAGGGAGCCTGAGCGGCCGCGCCTGCTGCTATAAATATCCCTACAGTAAACTCTACGTCACCGGAGAGATGGAGGGAATCCTCCTGAGAGCCAACAAGAGAGGCAGGGGGAGCTGGTCAAGACCTTCAGGACAGCGGGCGCGCCCTACAGAGGCGCTCAGCCATGGGCTGCAGCTCCTGACCGATGACATGAGAACAGGGGCGCCTGGGTGGCTCCGTTGGTTGGGCGGCCGACTTCGGCTCAGGTCATGATCTCACAGTTCATGAGTTCGAGCCCCGCGTCGGGCTCTGTGCTGACAGCTCAGAGCCTGGAGCCTGTTTCGGATTCTGTCTCTGTCTCTCTGCCCCTCCCCCACTGTGCTCTGTGCCCCCCCCTCAAAAATAAACATTAAAATACAATGACATGACAATAGAAGTCACGCTTTAGCTAATTAAAAAGGAGCTTACAAATCTATGTGTAGATAGTTCTGGGGGTTTCTGGTTCTGGGGGTGAGGAAGGGGGCTTATATGTGAAGACTGGCAGGAAGGAAGGCTGGCCGTGTGGCAGGTGTTCAAGGAAATGACAGCCCGGCCAGCTCATCTGGAGCCCCCACCCAGGGGGGAGAGACGTTCAGACACGTTTCCTTTTGCTAATTCAGGTGACACATCTCTCCAAAACTGACGGCAACGTTGCCCAGACCACCCTGGACATCACGAACACCAACTGCAGGCTGGACGCCCATCAGAAGACTCTGGCCGAGCTAGACAAGGAGGTGAAAAAAGTCAATGACCTCATCACCAACAGCGAGAACGAGATCTCCAGGCGCACGATCCTGATCGAGAGGAAGCAGGGCCTCATCAACTTTTTCAATAAGCAGCTGGAACAGATGGTCTCCGAGCTGGGGGTAAGACCTCGGGGCGGGAGAGGCCGCCCCTGCTCGGTGTCTGTGCCTGGCCGTCTCCGCAACTCCTTAGGTTCAGAATTGAGCCTTCCCCGCCCCTTTTACGGGTGAAATGGCATACCCACGGGGCACGACCCCAGTCAGGGGCCGTCCGCGGACCTCCTTCCGCCAAGGGCCCGACAGCAAACGTTTCAGGCCAGGTGGTCGCTGCCGAAGCTACTCACCCCTGCTGTCCCGGCCGGCGAGGCAGGCGATTAAGTAAATGGATGTGCACAATTAAACCTTATTTATGGCCCCTGAAGTGTGAATGCCATGTAACTCTCACCTGGCACACAATTTTCTTCTTTCTCGTCGTACAAAGACAGTGGGTGGGATCTGACCCTCAGACCACTGCTCTACGTGAGGGGGTCTGATGAGTTTGAGGCTTGAAGTGCTATTGGCCACCCAGGTATCCCCAGCCTGGGGCCCTAACTCCGGGCTTCCGGTCCGGGAGTAAGATGGGAGACCCCAAATACCAGGGAGCCTTATCAAAGCTGCAACCCACACGGGTCCTAAGAGAGTACAGACCCCGACCCGTGACAGTCTGCTGGTAAAAGACAAGTTGGTGGGGCGCCTGGGGGGCTCGGTCGGTTGAGCGTCCAACTTCGGCTCAGGTCACGATCTCACTGGTTCAAGCCCCGCGTCGGGCTCTGTGCTGACAGCTCAGAGCCTGGAGGCTGCTTCCGAGTCTGTGTCTCCCTCTTTCTCTGCCCCTCCCCTGCTTGTGCTCTGTCTCGCTCCAAAATAAACATTTTTTTTAATTAAAAAAAAAAAAAAAGACAATTTGCAAAGCCCCTTTGGATGACGGAGTTCCCCCAACCCTGCCCTTGGCCCCACAAGGCTGTGACGTGGTGGAGAAGGCCTCCCGAGACCCGTGTCTCCCACAGTGGGTCAGGGGGGCATATGGCGGGAGCCCGGTGCCCCAGATGAAACGTCCCCAGTCATCCTCGCACAGATGTGTGATCTCCTGGCCCCCTCCCCTGCCCACCCGGAGAGCACCCCTCTGGAAACAAGGAGGCTCAATTTGCTTTTTTGTGACCGTCCCTCGTAGGGAGAAGAAGTGGGGCCTCTGGAGCTCGAAATCAAGCGGCTGACCAAGCTGATCGAAGAGAACAACAGCAGCGTGACACAGGCCCAGGTGACCTGGCTGCGCCTGCAGCAGGAGATGGTCAAGGTCACCCAGGAGCGGGAGGAGCAGCTGGCTTCCCTGGATATGCTCACGAAGGAGGTCCACATCCTGGAGCAGAAGAAACTGCGCATAGAAAGTAAGCGCTCGGCGTCCGGGGAGGGGGACCCACCGCCTACTTTTCACGAAACCACAAGGATCACGGCACCTCTCGTAAACGTGAGCTGTTGCCCTGACCGCCAGCCCCACGGCCGGCACACTGGATCTGTCCAGTTCTCGGATGGGAGGGTGCTTCCGGAGAGAGGACCGTGGAAGGCCCACCATCCTGCCCAAGGCTGGGCAGCGTGACTGGAAACGCAGAGATGCAGCTCCCAGCGGGTCTGCCTCTGGGGGGCAGGGTGGGGGGGGACACCTCGTGCCCCGAACTCGGGGCTGCGAGATGGGGAATCTTTCTTACTCTCCGGCAGAACCTGGAAAACCTGTCCCACCACGGGCTCCCAGACGGTGTAAAAACCAGGGGTCTCTAATGTGCTGGAGTGTCCAGTAGGGTGAGACGGGCATCCTTCCCGGCCACCACCCCCTCCCCGGGGCCCCCGCTGAGGCACCCTGATCCCCCACCTGGTCGCACGTGGTCTCCAACCAGAGATCCACGCAGGTCAGCCCGGCCACGCGGCCCCACGGGAAATGCTGCTAAGTGGCCCGGGGCCCATTTCTTTCTTTCTTTTTTAAAAAAAATTTTTTTTAATGTTTACTTATTTTTGAGGGGGGTGGGAGGGGCAGCAAGAGGGGGAGACACAGAATCCAAAGCAGGTTCCAGGCTCCGAGCTGTCATCACAGAGCCCAACGCGGGGCTCGAACTCATGAACTGTGAGATCATGACCTGGCTGAAGTCGGACGCTTAACCGACTGAGCCCCCAGGTGCCCCCCGGGGCCCATTTCTTCCCAGGGGTCCTGCTGCCTTCCTGGCCCGCCCTGGGGTCGTCCAAATCCCACTGTTGAAGATTAGGGTGGTTGTTTTCTGCCCCAACCCCTGCCCCTGAGCTGGGCGGGCTGGTGTAGGGGGCAGAGCCAACCTCTCCGGGAGACCCAGGAGCACTAGCCACGTCCCCAAGGTTACTCTCAGGGCAGGGGGCTTGCCCCCCACCATCTCGTCCCCTCACCTGCTGGCCGTCCGCATACAGGGGTCCTTTCCGTTCCCTCAAAGGGCCAGGCTTCGGAAACGGAGCGGCCAGGGCTGTGATGGGGAGCGGGGGCTTCTCTGGGGACATGGCTACCCCCGCGTCCCCTCTGCCGCAGACAAGATCGATCAGGAGAAGAAGGAGCAAAGGGAGATTGAGTGCCACATAAGGGGCCTGGAAAACGAGCTGAGGAAGATCAACGTGCTGGCAAACAGGAGTCGGTGCAGCTCCGAGGAGCTACAGCAGGACAACCTGGTGACCGAGAAGGACTTCGTGGGCTCCCTGAAGGTCAGGGCCCGAGGGCACGGGCTGGCGGAGGGAGGGCGCGTGGGTGGGCGCTCGCGTCCCCTGGCGTCACCCACAGCCGGCCGTGCCCCTGTCCCCGCGCAGGCCTCGGAGAGGGAGACCATCGAGATGCAGGAGAGGTTGGACCAGCTCCAGGAGGAGAAGGCGGCCATGCTGAACAGCCTGGTGGAGGCGGAGTGAGTGCCACTGTGGTGTCACCGCCCCTGCAGCCCAGGGGCGCCCACCGTCCACTACACCTGCCTGGGGAGCGGTTCTGGAGCCAACACTGGGCGGGGGGGGGGGTGTCCCAGGAAAGACCTGGTGTCACCACACGGTTCCGGCCGCCCGCCCTCGCCAAGCCAGTCATCGGGGGGAAAGCGAGTGGCTCTTTCGGACAAGCGTTAAAAGTTACATTATTGCTGTGATGTCTGACGGCCAGGGTAATCCACCCCCAGCTGTAAGCATTCTACGCTAGAACAATCTGTGCAGAGCAGACAGGGAAAGTCACGTTGTTGTCCCAACCCCCTTCCCTTACCGGAACCCACGGTGTTCGTGTCTTTGCTTGCTTTTTATTTTTATTTTTATTTATTTTTTTATTTTTTTAACGTTTATTCATTTTTGAGAGACAGAGACAGAGCATGAGCGGGGGAGGGGCAGAGAGAGGGAGACACAGGCTCCGAAACAGGCTCCGGGCTCGGAGCGGTCAGCACAGAGCCCGACGCGGGGCTCGAACCCACGGACCGCGAGATCCTGACCCGAGCCGAGGTCGGATGTTCAACCGACTGAACCACCCAGGCGCCCCTCTGCTTGCCTTTTAAACAAAAATGGGGGTGTTCTCTATGCTGCCCTTGGAAGCAGAGTCACGTGTTTTCTGTGGACCGACACCTGCAGTGGGGGCTGGGCTGCTGAGCCGCCCTGTGTGGCCGCAGGCCTCTCCTCTGCGGGCACACGTCCCATTGGTGAGGCTGCACCTCATGACCTAAGCCCCTCCCAGAGGTGACACCTTCAACCACCGTCACGCGGGGCGTCAGGGGGAGTGGCGAGGGACACAAATGTGGAGACCGGGGCACGGGCGTAGGTCTTCGCTGATATCGCAACTTTTTCTTCCAAATGAAGTGTGGTTGACACACGGTGTCCCGCTGGCCCCAGGGGTGCGCACTGTGCTCACCACTAGGGTAGCTGCGGGCCGTCCCCACCCGACGCCGTTACACCACCACTGATGACATCCCCTACGCTGTGCCTTCCGTCCCGTGACTCACTCATTCCGTAATCTTTGCGAATATCCTAGTAGCTTCTGGGCTGTTGGCCTGTGCCGGCTTTTTCTTACGTCAACTCCTATCACGTTCGTGTTCTTTTCTTGGTTCCCCTACAGCTGCCTGATCCGCTCTCTCCGTCTCTCTTTTTACGCCCGCGGTCTGTCTGTATCGCGGGCTGGCACACCCTTGCTGCAAAGAGCCAGACTGTAAATGTTTTCGGCTTTCGGAGCCGCACAGCCCTGTTTGAAGCCACTTTAAGTCTGCCGTCGCAGCTCGTGAGCCGCCGCGGACAACACGTAGCAAACGGGCGTGGCTGTGCTCCAGTAGATCTATTGGTGGACACTGTCATTTGAATTTTACGTCCTTTTTCTGCACGCGGTCTTTGAAATCTGCCGTGTGTCTTATACTTCTGGCACATCTCGATTCAGACTCGGCCAAGTTCAAGCGCCCCGTAGCCATTTGTGGCTGGGGCACCCTGTTCAGTGGGGCAGGAGAGGCCGTTGCTGGCAGCTGGTCTAGCCGTGGCCGTGGCTGTGGCTGTGGGTCCAGGTTCCTCCTGCCGTGCTCGCCCCCCTTGGTCCCTAGCAAACCAGATGGTGGCCCCCCGTCCCCACCCAGGGTGCCGGAAGGTGGACTTGGCACTCCTGGGAAGGTAGTTGGGTGCCTTCGAGGCCCAGCCTGTGAGCCACACCTGCCCTCCAAGCCCACGTCGGGTGCCGTAGTGGGGAGAGACTGCCCCTGCCCCTGAGCACTGTGTGAGGAGCATGGCTCTGGGGCACAGAGGGGAGAGGGAGGAGGACTGCAAAATTCTACCCTCCCCGAGGGTGCCAGGCCACAGAGACTCAGGGGGCTTCGGGTCCCACTCTGGTCTCCAGGGCACGACTGCCCCCTTTGCCCTGGGTTGGGTGGGCTGGCAGGAACTTGAGAGGGCACGTTGGCCCAGGGTTTTATGTCGGCCTGCTGGTCCCAGAACAGGGGAAATTTGTTTCTGTTTAACAGTCGAGCCCATCACCCGGTGCCTGGGTATTTAAATACGCCATGTGGGAGTGAGACAGAGCCGGGTCCAAGGCACTGGGCCCCCTGCTCTGAGCCCACCCCAGACCTGCCTTCCACCCACCTGCTCTGGGTCCCGATTTGGAGCGAGCACTTAAGAGCATGGGCTCACAGAAGCCTCAGAAAGAAATCCCCTTAATTTCGCCCTCTCTCACACTGCCTCTCCCGCCTTTAAAGACACCAGATCATGCTTTGGGAGAAAAAAATCCAGCTTGCAAAAGAGATGCGTGCATCGGTGGATTCCGAGACGGGCCAGACGGAGATCCGAGCCATGAAGGCGGAGATCCACAGGATGAAGGTGGGTGGGAGGAGGGTGGCGTTGGGGGGGGTGGGGGGGGGGAGTGCTGGTGGGCCTGGCCTCACTGGGGGAGGGCCCCACGGGAACCACACCGGCCACCCTGGCCCGCGGCACGGACGTCACCCCTCAGCTCCAAGCACAAGCACCACCAGCCGCTTCCTTGCCGACCTCCTGTCCACGGTCTGTCCTCTTTCGTCCTTCCTGCGCGGAGATAGTCGGACGCCACCAGACACACGCAGCCGTGTGCGCGGTATTTTCACGAGGCGCTTGGATCCTGACCCCGGGGCAGCCAGCGCACTCTGGCCTTCCTGCGTGCCGGTGGCGTGGCGACCCCCGAATCTCATGACCCATTTATTGAGCAGAAGGTGCCTCGCTCAGTCAAAACTGCTCCGAGACTGCACCCGTCTCTCCCTCGGAGCCTCCCTCGTTCTCCACCGTCATCTTGAGCCAGATTTCATGACCTCACGAGAGGCTGGTAATTAGATCCCAGGCTATCACCGAGCCTGAAGAGACTGGAAGAGTAGGCAATAAAAACAAACACTCGTCACTGCCACAGCCCGGCTTTTAATCAGGACCCCTCTGGCTGTGCCGTTCAGGGGAATTCTGATCAAATGCATGAGCTCCTGATAAGTTTTTAAAACCCTCCACTTAATTGACTGTTCAAACCACACAAGCCACATATGTTGTGGCTGCAGCAGGTCGAACCCCCGCCAAGCGCTCGCACACAGGCACACAAGGACCGCCTTCTCCCTGCCTGCTTACTGGCTGCTGCTTTTTGTCCCTGAACAAAACTAGGATCCGTACGTCCAGCTCAGCAATGTATTTATTTATTTATTTATTTATTTATTTATTTTTAAATACTACGGACAGGGGTGCCCGGGCGACTCAGTCGGTTGAGCGCCCAACTCTTGATTTCGGCTCAGGTCATGATCCCTGGGTCGTGGGATCGAGCCCTGCGTTGGGCTCTGTGCTGAGTGTGGAGGCTGCTTAAGATTCTCTCTCTCCCTCCGCCCCCTCCCCCCGCACATGCGCACACTCTAAAATAAGTAATAATAATAGTAACGATAATAATAGTAATATGGACATTAACCCAGTCTTTAGCGGTTATAGAATGTTCTATGGCTGTATCCTAACTCCTTGGAACATTCCCGGGTTGATGAGTTCAGACTATGCCCAGTCCCCCATGGTGCCTCATCACCATGAACAACGTTCCAACAATATCCTCTCTCACTGGGGTGTGCTTGTTTTCTGTAGACTAGATGCCCAAAGCGGGATTACGGGGTGAAACAGTGTCTCCGTGCTTGACTAGACCCCCCCGCCACGGGCCACTTTTCCAAAAGGCACTTTGCGAACGACCACGTCCGTACGGCCTTGGCCCACAAGCCTTGATTCGTAAACTGCGGCTTTTAAGTGAGCTCGCCCTTTGTGGCATACCGTCCTGTGAGTTGTGACAAAAACATGGTGTCACGTAACCACCACCGCTTTGTGACACACAACACTCCCGTAGCGCTCAAGTTCCCTCGCGCCCCCTGGGCTGAGCTTCCCGCGCCCCCGTCCCTGAAGTTCCCAGAACGTCACATAAGCAGATCCTGTGGCGTGAAGCATTTTCAGTGTGGCTTTGCTCACCTGTCCTCATGTCTTTGAGACTCATCATGGTGGCGAGGACCCAGTCTGTTCTCTACGCCTGGTTCTGGTGGCCCATCTAAGAAATCGTTGCCCGGCCCAAGGTCACGAAGATTCTTCTAGAAGCTTCATAGTTTCACATTTTCCATTATGATCCATGATCTACTTTGGTTGGGTTTTTTTTTTTTTCCCCATGCCCTAGTTTGAGTTAATTTTTGTATATGGTGTGAGTCATGGTTTGAGGCTAACTCCCCTACCTTGGGATGTCCCATCGTGTCGACCCCGGGTATTGTAAGGACTGTCCTTGTTGAAGTCAGCTGGCCGTGTTGGGTGAGTCTATTTCTGGATTTCTGGGCACTCTGCTGTGTCCGCCTGACCGCGTGCCTGCCCTGCCCCCCCGCCCCCACGTGGTCTACACCACTGCAGCTCACCGTTTACATGAGCTTGTTTTGTTTACACGGCGTCTTTTCCCTCTCCATAAAAATTGAAGAATCGGCATGTGGATCTCCACAAAAGCGCCTTCGGGGACTGTGCTCAGGCCACCCTGAGCCCGTAGGCTGGTTTAGACCGTCCGGCATCTCTCCATGGCTGGTTTTCAGCCTGTGAACATGGCGCGCCCCCTTGGCGTATTTCGGTCTTGTCTGACTTGTTGCCAGCATCCGGTCCTCGCCTGTTGGTTAGGTTTCTACCTGAGTATTTTCAGTTTTCTGGTGCTAAAGTCACTGGTACTTTTTCACTTCTTCAATTTCAAGTTGCTCACTGCTTACAGAAATGCGACGTTTATGTACTGCCTTTGTTTTGTGGTTTTGCTAAACTCACTGTTTGTTAGGTTTTTTTTTTTTAATGTTTTATTTATATATTTTTGAGACAGAGAGAGACAGAGCATGGGCAGGGGAGGGGCAGAGAGAGAGGGAGACACAGAATCCGAAGCAGGCTCCAGGCTCTGAGCCGTCGGCACAGAGCCCAAAGCGGGGCTCGAACTCACGGAGTGTGAGATCATGACCTGAGCCAAAGTCGGACGATTAACCGACTGAGCCACCCAGGCGCCCCTGTTTATCCTTTTCTATTTTGAACCCACTTTTCTGAAGCAGAACTTACCCACAATCAGATGTACTTATTTTAAATGTCTAGTTGGACGGGTTTAGCACGGGCCCACATCGACACCCCCACACCCGAGACAGAACACTCCCACCGCTCGAGAAAACCCTGCGTGGCCCCTACGGTCAGCCTCCTCAACAACTGGGGCCCCAGCCCTGGTCCCACAGACCCTTTACCTTACCATCTTACAAAACCACGAGTAAGAAATCAACCTACCGGGGCGCCTGGGTGGCTCAGTCGGTTAAGCGGCCGACTTCGGCTCAGGTCATGATCTCGCGGTCCGTGAGCTCGAGCCCCGCGTCGGGCTCTGTGCCGACAGCTCAGAGCCTGGAGCCTGTTTCAGATTCTGTGTCTCCCTCTCTCTCTGACCCTCCCCCATTCATGCTCTGTCTCTCTCTGTCTCAAAAATAAATAAACGTTAAAAAAAATTTTTTTTAAAGAAATCAACCTACCGTCCCTGTGCTGCTCCAGAATCCCAGCCAGGCTGCAAGCCGTGTCCTCTGTCTGCCAACCCCCCTTGGCCTCTGGCCCTTTCTAGTCTCCTGTTGCCCGTGCATTCTTTACGTGGACCTGAAAATCGTTCTGACCAGCTGGCGATGCCCCCCGATCCCTGTGTCCCCGGGCGCATCCCCCTTGTCCCCGTGCCGGTCCGGGGCTCCGTGGAGCTGTGCTGACCGTGCCTCAGTCTCCCTCGCCGCCCCTCTGCCCTGTGTGCCCAGGTCAGGCACGGGCAGCTGCTGAAGCAGCAGGAGAAGATGATCCACGACATGGAGCTGGCCATCGCCCGCAGAGAGACCATCTCCACCCAGGCCGAGGGGCAGCGCAAGACGGACAAGAAGCTGCTCACCCGGACGGACTTCCACCGCAAGCAGACAGAGCTGCGACGCAAGATCAGGGACGTTCACAAGGTAGGGGAGCCGTGGTAGGTGAAGGCTCACGGGACACGGAACCTGGCCTCAGAGCCCCACCGGCGTCAAGCTCTTGCACTCGGGGCTCGGGCACATTGCCGGACAGCTCTGTGCCTCGGCTTCCTCACCTGTGAAATGGGCACTCGTCTGGTGGAGTCGCCCAGAGGATCCCATGGAGGGTGCTGGAATAGCCCCCGTAGGTGTAAATCTTGCATAAGGACAGAGTAGCCCAAAATGAAAGACTTGACCCAATTCCTCATTTGGGAGTTACTGGAGGCGGCAGAGTGGCCTTTTCTTGGTCCTTCTTGGCCGGTCCTCTCTGCCATGCTGGTCATTCGTGAGGTCCATCCCTCTCCATCCCTGGGGCTCCCACACCTGCCCAGAACCCGCCCCCCCCCACTCCCACTCCCAGCCCCCCACCCTGCGAGGCCTTAGCTCCTGCCCAGGCATCTGCTCCCAGCCTTGGCATGCAGCTGCTCAGCTGCCCCTGGTCCCTGGGCCCTGGCAGATGGACCTGCTGCAAGAGAGGGGCCCCAGAACTGCTCAGGCCCCCATGTCTCTGCCCAAGCCACGCCTGCCTCTGCGGAGCGGTCTGCAGTGTGGGCTTACCCGTGCCCCGGTGTCTCACTGGGACTCTCCCCTCCGGGTCCTGGTTCCCGAGGGGCAGGGACTGTCTCCATCCTCACGGGAATCCTCCCCAGAGTATATCCTGCTAGCCTGACTCTGTCCACTAAATAACCACGTCCCCGCACGGTCCCCAGGCCACCGAGGAGTGCACCAAAGCCATCTTGGAACTGGAAGAAACGCAAAAGCACATGAGCAACTCCCTCCTGGAGAAGCAAGAGCAGCTGTCAAAGATGCAGTCCAGGACCGACGAGCTCGAGGCCAGCCTGGGCCAGCTCCTGGCCCTCAAGCAACAGGTAGGCACGTCCCCCGAGCCAGCAGGGCCACAAGAACCCGGGTGTGGAGTCTGCCCCTCGCAGCAGCCACTCTGCCTCCTCGGGCGCACCTCCTCCCGACCCACTTCGCCCAGGGATCACAGCGCTGCCAGCCGCTTTGGGATTCCTCGCTCATCTCGTCTTCTCTAACCATCTAATGACACCGCACATCCATTGTGGGCCAGGCGCTGTCCTGGGTGCTAAGGCTACAGACCAGACCAGGACAGAGAATGATCCCTGCCCTCCTGACCGTCACATTTGAGGGGCAGAGGAACAGATGGTAAACACAATGAATGAGAATTAGGTGGTGGTAAATACTCTGGGGAAAAAGCAGAGAAGGGGCCTCAGGGTTGGATGGGGGGTCTGAGAAAACATTGGAGTCCAGACTTGAAGGCAGTGAGGGGGTGAGCTGCCGGCTGGGTAACGCAGGGCAGGAGACCACTCTAGGGGCAGCCAGAGAACAGTGATGGGGTGATCATGGCTTTGGGTTCTTCTCGGGGAGGCGGGAAGACAGGGAAGGGCTGGGGGCTGAGGAGTGGCTCGGGTCTTAGCAGGACCGCTCTGGCTCTGACGTTGAGTGTGTGGGATGGAAGGGTGGAGGGTAGACACCGGAGGCTGTTTGAGATGCCACATGGACCAGGGCAGTAGCCGTGAGGCTAGTGAGAAGCTGTCGGATTCTGCGGACAATTTCAGCCGCCCCCGTGGGCTTTCCCGCCAGATCGGATGTGGTGTGAGCAGAAGAGAGGGGCCAGCTGAGTCTGCCGAGTCCAAGCCTGATCAGCCCAGACAGGGGAGGTAGCGACAAGTGTCCGCTCTGGGGGCGGGCACCTGGCAGCGTTAAAGGTCTCTCAGACGACGGGCGAAGGAAAAGGGTCTGAAAAGCGCACATCTGCCTCTTCTCCACGGTTTGGAGAATCTCTCTCCTTCACCCTTCTCCACCTGGCATTTCCTTGAGTCCTGACTTTGTGTGGGGGCAAGCCGGTGTCCTGTTTTCAACCTGCCTAACCTGATACGGGGTCTCTTGTCCCACCCAAGAACCTCTCGGAGCTGGTGGCCCTGCAGACGCGCCTCAAGCACCTCCAGGCGGTGAAGGACGGCAGGTACGTGTTCCTGTTCCGCTCCAAGCAGTCGCTGCTGGCGGAGCACAAGCGCTTGGACAACCGGCTGGCCGTCATCAGCACCATCCTCCACCACGTGAAGGACGAGTACCCCCAGTTCCAGGAGGCCCTGCTCAAGGTCAGCCAGATGATCGCCAGCAAGCTCGAGCCATCTGGGTCCTCCTAGAGAGCAGCCGGGACCTCCCCCCAGCCTGCTCCCATGGAAGAGACCAGAATTTTGTGTATGATCAGGGACTTAGAACGTTCGTGTCACCGAAAGCCACGTCCACCCTCAGAGAGGTCCTTTACGACGAATAGGCAGGCCAGCATGGCGTGATTCTTTCAGCCACCAGCAATTTCCACTAAGGCCCCCCCCACCCCACCCCCACTCCCGCTACGTTTCCGGTGGCATTTCAGAGGTGGGGTGTCTCCCACCCCGCGCTGGACTCGAGGTCCAAGCGGCGCCCGGGTTCGGGGAGGCTCCCGCCTCCGCCCTTGACAGGCCTGCTCACCGTCATGGTCCAGGGCGCGGGGTGCAGCGGGAGCGCCTCACGGAGAGCGCGGGTGGGACGGGCGCCCCCAGGACGCACCTGCCCTGGGCCTCCCCAGCAGCCCCCGCCCTAAAAGGGCCTACGAAACAATTTCGCTTTCCAACTTTTCAGCGAAAAATAAAACTTTTTCTGAATATGGGGGAAAGGCGTATTTCTCCGGGAGCGCGTCGGAAACCGGCCCCACCCGCGCCGCACCCTCGCCCCGCCGGGCCCCCCACGGCGCCCTGTCACGTTGCGCAACAGCCGCTTTTATGGGCGCGATGACGCTTTCCCTTCCAGAACGGCTTCAGTTAACGGGCGACCCCGGGGGCCGCTCCCCTCTGTCCCCCGCAGGCGCGTCTCGCCAGGTGAGCGCCCCTCCCCTGCCCTCCTCCCCCCTCCCCCGCTGCGGGCCCGGCGGACGGCGCGGGCCGGGACCCGGACGCCCCGCCACCAGGGGGCGCGCGGCCGGAGACGCGCACCCTCGCCCACGGCGCCTGCGCGGGCGGCCTGTCACGTGGCCCACCCCGCCCCCCTCTGACGCGTGCCTGCGGGCGCCGGACCCCGGGTGACCGCTGCGGGCGGGGCGCGCGTGCGCGGAGGTGAGCCGGGGTCGGGGGTGGGCCTCGGTGGGGCGCGCGTGCGCGGAGGTGAGCGGGCCGGGGGCCGCAGGGGTCCCGGCGAGGGGCGGGGCGGGGCGGGGGCGTCCGGCGGCTGCCCCCGAGACTAGAGACCCGGGGTCCCGGCAGCCGTGACGCCCCAAGGGGGAGGGACCGATCGCTCGGCGGGTTGAACCTCTCTGGTTCGCGGCTGGACAAGTGGAGCGTGTCGTGCGCGCGTCCGCGGGCGGCGGTGTCAACAGGGACCCCGGGGACTCCACGGCCTCCTCCGCGCCCTCGGTGCTGGGCGAGGGGAGCCGTCTTGTCCCGTTGTGGGGAGGAAACCGAGGCACGGGGTGGGGACCCATGCCTCTCGCGTCAGGGCGGAGCTGGACTGCCACCCTGGCCTGGGGAGCAGCGGCTCCGATCCACTTCCCTGAAAGCGAGGTCACAGGGTCTCCCGGCCAGCAGCGCACTTGACCTCCCTGACCTTCAGTGTTTCCCCATTTGCCTAAACTGTCAGGCCCTCCGGCCGACTGCTCTTCTTGTCAGTGGAGTGGAAACAGCGCGCGCGGCCGGGGGCGGGCCCCTCTGTGTCCCGGGTCGCCCCCGCGCTTCTGAACTCAGGGTGGGGAGGCCCGTGGGCCCGGCCTGTCAGCTCCGGTCCCTACATCACCGTGATCACGAGGTGTCATGTGTTCCTGGGTGGGCAGGTGCAGCCGGGACGCTGTACAATAAAAAAATAAGTATTTAGTTTTTGTCCCCGGTCCGTGGCACACAGACCCTGGGAATCTTGGCAGGGGCGGTGTGTTTTCTGTGCTAATAAAGTGACTGGTGGCTGGGGCCTCTGGACAGCTTCGGGGTCGGGCCTGGTCCCCAGAAGCACCCAGGCTGGGAACTCCCAGCCCCACCTCCCCTCCCCCAACCCCCAGGAGCACTGAGGGGCTGGTGATTGACAATTGCCAAGGGCCAAAGATTTGAGTAATCGTTTCTGTGTAATGAAACCAAAACTCGGGGTTGAGAGAGCCTCTGAGCCGGTGAACACACTTTGGTGCTGGAGGGCGGGGACGCCCCATCCCGCGTCCTCTGGCTACATCCTTTATAATAAACGGGCCGCGGTAAGCCAAGCTCTTCCCTAAGTGCTGTGAGTGGTTCTAGCCAATTCCCAACCCGAGGTGGGGGAGGGGTGAACCCTTGAGTTGATTGCCAGTTATTTAGACGTGGGGCTTGCGACTGCGGTCAGAAGGGGGACGGGCCTGCGGGGCTGAGGACTTACCTGTGGGGTCCGCGCTGGCTCCAGGAATTCGGGCCAGAGTCGGAACGAATCCTGGGAGACCCAGCTGGTGTCGAGGATTGGTTGGCGTGAGAAAAAACCCCCGCACACATTTGCTTCAAAGGTGCCGTGAATTAAAGCCGTGGCCCGCTGTGGCCGGAATGTCCCAGGGGACCTGTCTGTGGCTGTGACAGGCTCAGACTCCCCGGTGCGCGACGTGACTCCTTCCCAACCCTTGCGTGTTCCTGGCGGCCTGAGGGTGCGTGCATCTCACGAGCCTCCGCCACACGGAGCTGGCATGCGTGGCCCCATCTGCTCCGCGGCCCCGCTGCTTTCCGGCCCACAGCACGAGGGCAGGCTGCTCAGGGAGGCCCGGACACCCCTGCTGGCCAGCTTCGGCTCAGGTCCCCCACCCGCAACCCCAGCCCCTTGGCCTTGTGGAACCTTCCCTAGCCTGCACGGCAGTTTGGGATGCTTGGACCCTCGGCCCCTCCCCGGGCCTGACTCCCAAGAGGTCAGACTGGGTGCGGAGTGACCCTCCGGGCCGCCCCTGGCAGCCTCCGCAGTTTCTCTCAGACAGAAAGGACGCCCCTCGTGAAATCCTTGCACGTTCAGTCCCACGCTGATGTCTCACTCCTCGGAGGAGCCGGCCAACAACGTTCCTTATGAGAATTTAGAACGTACACATAAGCCGAGCGCAGGTAGTGACAGTCCTATCTCCAGAGGAGCCAGATGCTCCACACGTAACCGCAGGGGCGGGGAGGGCGCTGCCACCTGCCAAGGCCAGCCCTTGAGTGTCGCCCTCAGCTGCAGTGCCCAAGACCGCTTACCGGGCTGGAGCCGCCTCCCGGTCGGCAGAGGAGGAACAGAGGGACGGTGGCGGGTCCCCCTGAGGACGCGCCCACTTCTAGCGCATCTGCCAGAACTTAGCAGCTTGGCCACAGTCCGTGCACAAGCAGAGTTTACTCTCTGCGCCATGTTGTAACTTCTTGTTCCGTGCGTCAGTTTACCGCCCAGGTCTTTGTGTGTCATTAAGCCTTTTTTTTTTTTTTTTAATGTTTATTTATTTTGAGAGAGAGAGAGAGAGAGAGAGAGAGAGAGAGACTGAGCAGGGGAGGGGCAGAGAAAGAGGGAGTGAGAGAATCCCAAGCACGTTCCAGGCTCTCAGCAGGGCTCGAGCCTGACGCAGGGCTCGAACTCATGAACCGTGAGATCATGACGTGAGGCAAAACAGCGCAACCCACTGAGCCACCCAGGTGCCCCTCGTTAAACCGTTTTCTCGTACATCTTCAGTGCGTTTCACGGTACAGGGTCTTCTGCAATCCCCTCTTCGGGGCTTTTCTCTGCTTTTCCAGTTCCCTCCCTTGCCGTCTTTCCAAACAGTGCCAGGAGCTTGTCTACCCTCGCCCGCCCCGCTTTCTCCGCACACCTCACCCTGTGCGCTGCTGGGCCAGCCGCGGGTCCACGTCTGGAAATTGGCGTGAGTCCCCTGAGGCCCCCTCCCTCCGCCTTCCCTGCTGAGCCCGGCCCTTCTCTCAGCAGGGCCTCCAGGACCCAACCCGCTGCCTGCAGGTGCCACCGACCATGGACGCGAGGTGGCCGCTGTGCTGCCGCCCCCTGCTGGGGGCCTACATCCTCGTGTCCCTGGCCACCGCCGCCCTCCTGGGGCACGTCCTGCTCCATGATTTCTTGCTGGTCCCCCAAGAGCAGCGTGGCTTCTCCCAAGTGGCTGAGGGGCTTTATCGAGCTCGCCAGCAGGGAGCCGGCCACCCAGGCCCCCAGGCCCCCCCAGGCCACCACAGCAGTCCCAGAGCAGCTCCCACACGGTGCGACGTGCCCCCCAACAGCCGCTTCGACTGCGCCCCGGACAAGGCCATCACCCAGGAGCAGTGTGAGGCCCGGGGCTGCTGCTACGTGCCTGCTGGGCAGTGGCCTCGGGTCCCCCGCATGGGACAGCCCTGGTGCTTCTTCCCACCCAGCTACCCGAGTTACAAGCTGCACAACCTGACCACCACGGAGACAGGCTACACGGCCACCCTGACCCGCGCCACCCGAACCTTCTTCCCCAAGGACATCTTGACCTTACGCCTGGACGTGCTGCTGGAGACTGAGAGTCGACTCCACTTCACGGTGGGCGGGGCCCCACGGGGCAGAGAAAACGTGGGTGGGCACCGGGCGAAGATGAATGGATCTGCCGGGCGTGTGTTTAGGGGGCAGATGCGTTTTGTGCCTTCACGGGGAGTCCCGGCGTGAGCAGACAGTGCCTACGCTCAGGGAGCAGCGGCCACTAAGACAGCAATTGGAAGGTTCTAGAACATGCTCTAGAGGGCAGGGCTCAGGGCACAGTGGAGGGAAGTTGGGTCTCCCCCAGGAAGTGACATCCCACCTGGGACCTGAAGTCCTGCAAGGGTCCGCAAGGGGAAAGGTGGAGAGGGAAGAAGGGGAATGTTCCGGGCAGTGGGCGGTGGGATCTGATGATCGTCTGCCCCCTGAGGGCGGGACCTTTTGTCTGATTTATTCCCTGCTGACTCCCAGTGCCTGGAACAGTGTCTGGCACATAGCAGGTGCCCAGCAGAAACCTGAGGACTGAATGGACATGTGGAGGCCAAGCTGAGACAGCCTGAAACACACAATTCATAATTAGCAAAGTAATTTATAACAGCCAACATTTACCCAGTGATTACTACTGTGCGCCGAACAGAGTGGAGCTGGACGCCCTCAATTCTATTCTCACCCACCCTGTGACGGGCGTGTGGGGTGCCAGCTTCAGCAAATAAAAATACAGGATGCCAGGAAATCTGAATTCCAGAAAACCGAGCAATGAGTTTATTTTTTCAGTGTGTGTCTCATGCACTATTTGAGACGTACTAAAAAAAACCTTCAGACTGTGCGTTCTGTGTTTTGCCTGGCGACCCACGTGAGGCGTTCCCCCGGGTTCTGTAGATGACCAAACTGCCCACGCTCACCTGCTGTGCACGGCCACACTGGGCCTGGCATTGGGTCCCCGCTCTCCTGGAGGGTGAGGAAGGTGGGGAAGGTGTGCAGGGGAGGCCCCCGGCCCGCAGAGGGCCTCACGGCACGCCATCTGACTTCTAGATCAAAGATCCCGCCAACAGGCGCTACGAGGTGCCCTTGGAGACCCCACGTGTCCGCAGCCGGGCCTCATCCACACTTTACAGCGTGGACCTCCAGGAGGAGCCCTTCGGGGTGGTCGTGCGCCGGAAGCTGGACGGCCGGGTGCTGTGAGTGTGGTCTCCGTGCCCCCAGGGAGTGCCAGCTGGGGGCGGTCTCCTCCAGGGGGCATCTGGCAGGGACTCCACCATATACAGCGATCCTGCCCAAATGTCACAAGTGCAGAGGCTGAGAAAGCTCGGTGGGTCGGGTGTGAAATGACACCTCTCCCCCCGGGGAGCATCTCCTCGGACCCGCTTTGTTTACATTATGTTATTTACGATCAGATGCTGTGTATCACTCACGACAGGGCAGGCGCAGTAACTGTGAACCCCGCCAATCCCAACAACACAGAAGTAGGTGCCGTTACGGCCCCCGCTTTACGGATGGGGAAACTGAGGCACAGGGAGGTGAGGTGGCTTGCTGGCAGGCGACGGAGCCAGGGCCCCAGCTTCCATGCTGTTGGCTGCTGTCTGTTTCCAGTCCCTCCGGGGCTCGTGTCCCCCTGAGATCTTAGGTTTGTCCGAATCGTTGCTGTGGTCTGTCCGCCATGGAGCCGTTCCCGTTCCAGAAGCTCACTCCTGGGCTTCCAGCTCCCACAGTGGTTCCAACCCACAGCAGATGCTCTCAGGCTCTGTCGGGAGAATCAGGGCATTTGGTTGGTCATGCCCTTGCCCCTGGGGGACGCGTCACGTCCACCACCCCCATCATGACCGGGGATTGGACTCACCCAGGCATCTCAGAATCCACTTTTAGACTCAGGTGCCACAGCTGTGACTCCCAGAGTCCGACACCTCCCCTCGCAGAGTGGACCTGCACAGCCACAGGGCCGGGGCAGCAGACCTGCCCACGCCCCCGTCTGCCCTGACGGATTTAAGCACACACACTTTCACAGGACCACCACGTAAATATGTGCCCAGAGCGGACAAGACTCCCCTTTGTCACTGAACTCAGTTACGGGCTCGGGGATGAGGTAACTTGGACCTACCTTGGTCTTAAGGGAACTCCCCTTCTGAAATGCCCTTTTTTTCTTTTCTTTTTTTTTTTTTTTTTTTTTTTTTTTGCCCACTCTTGGCTGTGCATTATCGACCTGCTCCCAGGGCTGACACAGTGGGAAGAAGCAGTGAATGAGTGCAAGTACAATGTCAGAAATAACAGAGCTAAGAAGGTTCTAGAAATGAGCTGTGCAGATGCAGAGGAGAGGGTTGGCTCTGTCGGGGGGAGCTACAGAAGGCCTCTCTAGGAAGCTGACCTTTGAGCAGAGATCTGAGTGAAGTTTTCTAAAGCCTGTAATCAGAGTTTGGTCTTGAAAACACATACACACACACTCGTAAGTCTTGCCCAGGGGCAGGCAGGGGGCAGTGGGAGATCTTCCCAGGAAATCAGCGATAGCATGTACTCTGTGCCCCGTTTGTGGTTCTTGCCTTGCCCTTGACCCTGTGCAACCTCAGGGCACCCTGGCCACCCTTGGGTGGATGGACAGCTCCATGGGCTCTGGAGCTGGGCTGGGCTGGGCAGGCCTTGGCCAGAGTCTGGGAGCAGCATGGCCCTTGTGGAAAGAGCTCAGGGCCACAAGTCCTAGCGCTAGCCAAGTTCGAGCCGCTCCTGTCCAGCACCTGCTTGCGGCCAGGCCTCATGGGGCACTCCACTTCTGGATGCCCGCCTGGGGGCAGTGTGGACACAGCCAGGTAGCTGGGTGCGCTAGATGTGCTCTGAGAGCTCTCCACACCTGGTCAGGTCCCCAGGGTCGCCGGGCCTCGCATGGCCACGTCTGCCCCGCGTCAGTGCATCACCGTGGTGACCAGGCCACTCTGGCCCTCCTCGGGGGGATACCAGGGCCCAGGGGTCTCTCTGGGAGGGCCCACCTGAGGTTCATCTGGCTGCCTGGGCATTTCCTGGCAGGCTGAACACGACGGTGGCCCCCCTGTTCTTTGCTGACCAGTTTCTGCAGCTGTCTACCTCTCTGCCGTCCCAGCACATCACGGGCCTGGCCGAGCATCTCGGCTCCCTGATGCTTAGCACCAACTGGACCAAGATCACCCTGTGGAACCGGGACATCGCCCCCGAGGTACAAGGGGCAGTGAAGATGGGGGGAGCGGGGGAGCCATGTGGGTGAGGCTGCTAACGTGTGTGTCCACGTGCCCAGCCCAACGTGAACCTGTACGGGTCCCACCCCTTCTACCTGGTGCTGGAGGACGGCGGCCTGGCTCACGGGGTCTTCCTGCTGAACAGCAATGCCATGGGTAAGCGGGTGGGCGGCCACCCCCAGCCCGCATCCTGTCCCCGTGTCCCACGGCCAATCGTCCTTCTGAGCTCCCAGGCCAGGGGCTGCCCCGGGTGTGGCCGCGTCCCCTTCCTTCACGGAGGGACCTGCCCGACAGGCTGGAGGTAGAGGACTGGGGCCATGGGGGGTTGGGGCTTGTGCGTCCCCCCAAGAAGTGACTCCAGTGGGCTGTAGCCTCTGCCAGCTCTGCCCTGAGGTGCCCCCAAGGTGGACTCTGAGGCCCCTGATCTGAGCGGAGGCCAGAGAGGGGAGTCCTGGGGTCTGGCGGCTCAGCATTTCCCTCCCCAGACAACAAGCAGGCTGTAGATTGGCGGCGTGGGGGCAGTATGGGGCGCAGGGATCTGTCCCTGAGCCCCAGGGCTGCTTCCCCCAGATGTGATCCTGCAGCCGAGCCCGGCCCTCAGCTGGCGGTCCACGGGTGGGATCCTGGACATGTACATCTTCCTGGGCCCTGAGCCCAAGAGCGTGGTGCAGCAGTACCTGGAAGTCGTGGGTAGGCTGGTCCCCCAGCCCTGTGCTGCCCCCTCGCCTCCCCCGCCCCTCCTTCCCCCCTCCCCCGCCCCTCCCGCCCCCTTCCCCTCTCCCTGCCCACGTGCTCACAGAGCTGCCCTGCCCGCAGGCTCCCCGTTCATGCCGCCCTACTGGGGCCTGGGGCTCCACCTCTGCCGCTGGGGCTACACCTCCACGGCGGTCACCCGCCAGGTGGTGGAGAACATGACCAGGGCCAACTTCCCCCTGGTGAGCGCTGGGCGGCCCGGGGCGGGTGTGCATGTGGGGGCTGGGCCGGGACTCCGTCCCTGTGCTGTGGCCACAGGACACTCAGTGGAATGACCTGGATTACATGGACGCGAGGAGAGACTTCACTTTCAACAAGGACGGCTTCGGGGACTTACCAGCCATGGTGCAGGAGCTCCACCGGAGCGGCCGGCACTACGTGATGATCGTCGTGAGTCCCCCACCGTCCCCGTCCCCTGCCGCGCCAGCTGTTAGGGGAGGGAGGCCCTGTGCCTCCTCCCCCAGACGGCAGCTTCCTCGTGGTGCCTGCGGGGCTCTGAGGGTCCTTGCTATCGACCGGGATATCGACCTGGGCTCTGCTGTCCTGTGATGTCCAGCTTAAGGCCTCCTGGAAGCATCGTGTGCCGCTTAGGGTCCTTTTGGCTGTAGGTTACGTGAGCGGCTTAAAGCAAGGGGTGGGGGGTGCCCTCGGCTGACGCCCCTCCCCGCCCCCCCCGGGACTGGGAGGGCCGGGGCGGGTTTGGACGCCCAAGAAACCAGAGCCACAGAGGCTCCGAGGGTCTCCCGGCCCCGCCTCCACTTAAGTCAGTTCTGCGTCACAGGACGGAGGGCAGGGCTCTGAGTGGCCCAGCACAAGGACACCCTCCCTGGGCCGGTGCAGCCAGGGGAGCGGGGGGCAGTGCCCAGCCATGTGGCCAGAGGACATGGGGAGGGGGCGCCGAGGCTGAGTGGTTGCCATAGCGGACACGCCACAGGGGAGGAAACCTGTCTGCCGAGAGGTTAAGAACCGTGCTGATGTCGGCCGTTTCCATGACCTCGGCCCCTCGGAGGGCAGCCGGCATGCGCGGCCACTCAGAGCCCGGAGGGCAGGGGCAGGCCTTCCACTCAGGAAATCGGTGTCCGTGGTAGAGCACTGGGGAGACTCTCGAACTTGCGAAGCAGAGCTCAGGCCCGCATCCAGGTGTGCCCGGCCCCGGCACATAGGCTTGTGCGCACAGGGTGTGCCGAACACACACACGCGAGGCCCTCTCCGGCCTCTGTCCTCCATCAGCGCTGCCTGGAGAGCGTTCTCCCGTCTGGCCAGCAGTGGGTGCCTGGCTTTGGGGCACTCCCTGTCCTCCTGACGGGGTCCCCCCACTCCCCCCAGGACCCCGCCATCAGCAGCTCCAGCCCTCCTGACAGCTACCGACCTTATGACGAGGGTCTGCGGAGGAAGGTTTTCGTCACCAATGACACTGGGCAGCCACTGATCGGGAAGGTAGGGTGGGGGCCCGGGCGCGTGGCGGGGGGAGGGGGGAGAGGGCAGAAAACAGGAGTCCCCAGCTGCTGGGGACAGGCAGGCGTTCAGGAGGAGGACGGGATTTAAGAACTCATCATGTGGTCGATGGGACAGAGCGTGTGGGGGTCACGGCTGGAGGTGACGGTGGCCCCGGACAAGGGATGCCGCCTCGAATCCTTCCATGGGGCGCGTGGAAGGGCCCAGCCCGGGCCCGGGCGCCCTCCTTGTCCTCCAGCCCCCGGGGGCTTCCCAGGCCCTCCCACGGGGCGCCCGGCACAGTCCCAGACTCCCGGTTCCAGGGTGTGCCCAGAACCAACAGGAAGGGGGTCCCAGCTGCGGGGAGGCCGGGGAGGCTCCCAGGAGTGCAGTCATTTGAGACTCGGTTCTGGGGCCTGTGTCTGAAAGGGAGGTCTCAGAAGAGTCCCACGGCCCCTACCACCGATGACCCTCCCCCGCCGGTAGCCCTTCACCCCCAGGCAGGTGAGCGAGGCTGGAGCTCTGGGGGGCCCGGTCTCCCCTCTGGCCTTTCCTCCAGGTGTGGCCCGGATTTACCGCCTTCCCCGACTTCACCAGCCCCGAGGCCCTTGACTGGTGGCAGGACATGGTGGTTGAGTTCCACGCCCAGGTGCCTTTCGACGGCATGTGGATCGTAAGTGTCCCGTGGGCTGTGGGACCGGCCCAGCCTCTGCCCGGGGCAGGGCGCCCACCTCCGGGGCCTGTCTTGCAGGACATGAACGAGCCATCCAACTTCGTCAAGGGCTCTGTGGACGGCTGCCCCGACAGTGACCTGGAGAACCCGCCCTACGTGCCAGGCGAGCTCCCCCTCCTGCCAGCCCTCACCCGCCGGCCGCCGGCCCCCTGGCCCCAGCTGCCTGAGGCTCAGATCAGGGCTTTTGCTTCTCTGGTTTGGGAGACTCAGAGCTGTCCTTTCTGAGGAGCCGATGGGCACGGCCACCCGGGAAAGGGGAGGGCAAGACCAGGAGGAAGGTCAGGCCGGGGAGACATGAGCCAGGCAGCGAGGACCAGCACACCTGCCACTGAGGCGTGGCCCTCTGGAGGGAAGGCATTTCGGGCTTAGGGATGGGAACAGGGAAGGACTTGAAACGGGTCAAGAGCAGGCAGGGGGTGACGCCTGCGGTCTGCCGGCCTCTGTGTCCACCTCGTCCCCATCTGTGGCACAGAGGAGACGATACAGGGACCCACCCTGAGTTCCGAGGGCGCTCCGGGCTGGGGGTGGGGCGCACCGGCCGGCCACGGACAGGAGCGGCCTCCTTCTCTTCCAGGGGTGGTTGGCGGGACCCTGCGGGCAGCCACCATCTGTGCCTCCAGCCACCAGTTCCTCTCCACGCACTACAACCTGCACAACCTGTACGGCCTGACAGAAGCCCTTGCCTCCCACAGGTGAGGGGCCCGCTCGGCACTGTGCGGGGCGGGGGCGTCAGAGGGAGGGCCGGCGGTGACCGCACACAGACTCCCAGAGGGAGCCGGGAGGGACGGCCGTCCTCCTCCCTGTGACGCGGCTCATCATCCAGGGTGGTCTGGTGGCTCGGACAGAGCCTCCCCTCCCTCCTCCTGGCCTCGGCCCTCGGGGCTGCTTGCTCTCGCCCTGCCGCCCTGCTGCCCCTCCGGGCGCCAGGCCACTGCTCGGTCTCCCTGCCCCGCCCAGGGCCCTGGTCAAGGCTCGGGGGACGCGCCCCTTCGTGATCTCCCGCTCGACCTTCGCGGGCCACGGCCGATACGCCGGCCACTGGACAGGGGACGTGTGGAGCAGCTGGGAGCATCTGTCGTACTCTGTGCCAGGTGAGAGCGCCTGTCAGGAGGGCGGCTCGGAGAGGGGGGCGGTGGGCCCAGACCGGAGCGCCCGGCTCGGCTCAGCTCAGGGAGATGCCACTGCCACGCCACGGGGCCCCGCCGCTGACTCACACGGGGCCCCTGTGCACCTGTGCGGGCTGGCTCACCTGTGGCGCCACGCTGGTGGGCGGCGATGGGCTTTCCAGAAGTCCCCGATTTGCCCCAGCCGCTGCCTGCAAAGCAGTCAGATCCCGTCCTCTCGTGGTGTCCCTTCCGGCGACCGCATCCTGTCTGAGCCCAGCCTGCAGGTGCCGTCCACCCCCCCACCCCCACCCCTCTGCAGAGAGGCACTTCGACTTGAGTTGTCATGAGCTCTGATGCTGTGACGCGCGTTAGGCAGACAGGGCTCGGAAGCTCTGGGGAAGGGGCTGGGGTGGCCTCCCAGGGTCACCACGTGGGCAGCTGAGGGGAGCCTCCACCTACAGCCTGCAAGCCTCCCGATAGCACTTCCGGCAGTGGTAGGACCACGCGCAGACCCTCGGGCCGTGGGGAAGTGCTGGTGGGCGAGCTCTGGGGCAGGAGTCCATTCCTCCTTCCGGAAGCCGCTCTGCCACAGGTGCCGCGGGCTCTGACCTTGCCCTAGGGCAGGTGCGCCCGCCAGCGCTGCAGGCCTGTCTCTGAAGCCCCCTTGAGCAGCAGGTCCCTGGGCGACCCTCGGTGCGCGCCGATCATGACCAGCAGAGGTCATGCGGGCCCCTGACCTGCTGCAGCCCAGACAGGTGTCTCCCACGGCCTCGGGCTGGGTCCGGTCCTGCCCATCAGCTCCTGGCCGCCCAGGAGACACTGAGGAGAGGGACGGCCCGGCGCAGCCTGGCCCTGCTGAACAGTGGTGGGGTGGGCCCTGGCCGACGTGGCCTGGAACCCACGTGACCCTTCAGCAGCCGTGGGGGCTCACCGTGCCCGCCGGAGCACAGCACCCCACGCTGGCGTGGAAGGCAGCGGTCCTAGAGGCTAGCGGTCTGAATGACGGTGTCGGAGGGGCCGTGCTTGGAGCCCTGGGGCGACTCCTTCCCGCCTCCCCCAGTTTCTGGGGGTTGCCCGCTGTCCTCATGTCCTTGGCTCGGGGCTGCGTCACTGGTCTCTGCCCGTGTGTTCGCTCGGCCCTCCCCCCGTGTGTGTCGTCAGTCTGGGTTTTCCTCTTACGTGGTCACCAGGCCTACTGGATCAGGACCCGCTCTGTGACCTCACCTTAACCGTGTCTGCAGACACCCTCTTTTTTTTTTTTAATGTTTATTTATTTTTGAGAGAGAGCATGAGTGGAGGAGGGGCAGAGAAAGAGGGAGACACAGAATCCAAAGCAGGCTCCAGGCTCTGAGCTGTCAGCACAGAGCCGGACGCGGGGCTCGAACTCACGACCTGTGAGATCATGACCTGAGCCAAAGTAGGACGCTTAACCGACAGAAAGTGCCCCTGTAGACACCCTTTCCAAATAACGTCACATCACAAGTACAAAGGGTTAGTACTCCCACATATTTTTTAGGGGGCGGGGGGGGGGGGGCACAATTCAACCCTGAGGAGCTGCTTTGCTCGGCTGACCCAGGTGTCAGGAAGCAGTCCGCAAGGCAGGCTCTTGGGACCGCCAGTGGGAGACACCAGGGCCAGCGCGGTACTGACCGCCGGGCCGGGGCCGGTGGCTACAACGTCTGCTCCCCAGAGGGGCGGGCGGTCCACGGCCCAGGTGGACCTACTCCGGCAGCCTGAGCCCCAGCCTGACCCCGCCCTCCCAGAAATCCTGCTCTTCAACCTGCTGGGGGTGCCGCTGGTCGGGGCCGATGTGTGCGGCTTCCTGGGCAACACGTCGGAGGAGCTGTGTGTCCGCTGGACCCAGCTGGGGGCCTTCTACCCCTTCATGCGGAACCACAACGACCTCCACAGCCTGGTAGGGGCGCGGGCCGGGTGGGTGGGGGTCTGCCCCCGGGGTCCCGCTGTGGAGGCGGCCGCACCGGCAGTGAGAGCGGAGCCGGTCTCCCGCCGCAGCGGGGAGGGCGGCCGTGACCTCGCGGTGCTCCCGCGGCCCCTCTGCAGCCTCAGGAGCCGTACAGGTTCAGCGAGACGGCGCAGCGAGCCATGAGGAAGGCCCTCGCCCTGCGCTACAGGCTGCTGCCCCACCTGTACACGCTGTTCCACCGGGCCCACGTGGGGGGCGAGACTGTGGCCCGGCCCCTCTTCCTGGAGTGAGTGCCCGGGTCGGGGAGCGAGGGCCCAGGGGCAGCCCCGTCCTGCCGCAGGGGGCGTCCCGGGGCCTCCCTGCTGGGGTGGGGGGGGAGGGGGGCCCTGTGCACGCCGCTCCCTCCCCCCATGAGAGTGCAGCTCAGGGCCGGGGGCCTTCCGGGCAGAACCCCCAGTCCAGACTGGGCCAACCGGGGGGTAACAAGGTAAAAACCATCCCGATTGAATGAAGGAGACCCAACTGATATCCCCCAAGTGGGACTCAGATACGTAAAAAGGTGGCATGCAGTTGATTAAATGCCACCTGTAGTCAGTGGACTAAACGAGTCCCAGGTAGTAAAAGTCTGTTCCTTGTTGGCAAAGATCATCTTCTCCCCCTCTCGCTACAAGGGTAAATTTCGGATGGATTACAGGCTTAAGTGTCAAAAACGAAGCTATAGAAAGTTCCACAGGAAAACAGGTGCTCTGGCAGGAGAGGGCTCTGAAAGCATCAAAGGGAAAAGGCAAGGGGGGTTGGGTTTAACAGAGGGAAACAGAGGCAACGCTCCCGTGGACAGAAACAGAGAACGTCAGCAGGTGCCCCGCTGTGGAATCGCGGAGGCAGGTCAGACAAGATGCCAATCTTCTCACGTAAAGAAAAGAAAAAAAAAAAAAGTTTGCCGGAAAGGCCGGCAGGGGACAGGGTTACTCACTCCCCTCACCGCCCCCCCCCCCCCCCCCCCCCCCCGCCAAGCTCGGGCGGCGGGAACCGGCTCCCGGGGCTTCCGCGAGGCCCCTTGAACACGCCGACCTCAGAGGTCACCAGGCCCACGAGCCCACCCCTCCCGTGCGAAGGTTCCCCGAGGACCCCCGCACCTGGGCCGTGGACCGCCAGTTCCTGTGGGGAGCAGCTCTGCTCATCACCCCGGTGCTCGAGGCCGGGAAGGTTGAAGTGACCGGTTACTTCCCCGCTGGTACATGGTACGACCTGCAGACGGTGAGTCCTGTGGGCCCTCGAGGGGTCCCTCCCTCCTGCCACATGTGGGCCACGTGGGGAAGGGAGCTCGCTTGTGGCCCTTGAGTGGGGCTCCATGTGGATCTTCCCACGCGGTCCTTGCAGTGACCCATTTTCCAGATGAGGAAACTGAGGCCCAAGTGGGTAGCTCCCCAGGACTCCAATTCTCCCAAAGTCCTGCTGCGCCCCAAGCCCTGGGTCAGGGCCTCTGTCCCAACGACTTGTCTGGGCTGGGCCTGCGGGGTCCCGCGCGGAGCCTGAGGCTCCCACTCCTGGTGACGTGACGCCGCCCTCCAGGTGCCAGCAGAGGCCCTCGGCAGCCTCCCGCCTCCGCCTCCCGCACCCGTCACGCCTGCCATCCACAGCAGGGGACAGTGGGTGACACTGCCAGCCCCACTGGACACCATCAACCTCCACCTCCGGGCCGGGCACATCATCCCCCTGCAGGTACCCGGGCCAGCCACCTGAGCCTGTCTGTCCAGTAGAGGGTCCGTCCCCAAAGCCCCGGGCAGAGATGACAGCGTGTGAGGGTTGAGGATGCACAGATCCGAGGCCGTGCCAGGCGGAGGGGCACCTGCTCCGTTGGCTCTTTTTAGGAAACGGTCTGCAAACGTGCGTGGGCCTCTCACGTCCTCCAGGGTGTCTGCCTCGGCCGGAGTGCTCGCCACGGGTGTCCGAGCCCCTCAGCCGTGGCCTGTCCTCTGGGTCCCGGCTTCCTGCAGCACGGAGCCATCCCAGCCCAGTGTCCTTCCTGTCCCCGCTGTGGAGGCCTCCACCAGGCTTGAGATGGTGACAGGTGCCACCTGCTTTTCCAGGGCCTTGGCCTCACAACCACGGAGTCCCGAAAGCAGCCCATGGCCCTGGTCGCAGCCCTGACCACGAACGGGGAGGCCCGAGGAGAGCTGTTCTGGGACGACGGGGAGAGCCTGGAGACGCTCGAGCGTGGGGCCTACACACAGGTCGTCTTCCTTGTCAAGAATGTGAGTGTCGGGACCCGCCCGGGCTGGGGGGTCGCCGGGGCCCCCTGTCCCTGTCCCAGCCAAGTGAAGCGAGCAGGGCCCAGGCGCTGGCCGCCCTGACTGCGGTCCCCATGCACCTGCCGGCGTCCGGGCGTGCGCGGGGCCCATCCCGCAGATCTTTCCGGGCCCTCTGCTGACCATTTCCGCCTCTCCCCTTGACCAGAACACCGTTGTGAACGAGCTGGTGCACGTGACCAGCGAGGGGGCCGGCCTGCAACTGAGGAAGGCCACCGTCCTGGGGGTGGCCGCGGCCCCCAAGCAGGTCCTCTCCAATGGCGTTCCTGTCTCCAACTTCACCTACAGCCCTGACACGAAGGCAAGAGCCCCGCAGATGGGGCCAGAGGGCTTGTCCCCAAGGATGGCAGGGGCAGGGGGAGGTACCAAGGACCCTGGGGACCCGGTGCCGGCCGGCTGGGCCGTACGAGGGCAAAAGGACCTTGGTCCCCAGGGAAGGACGGGCCCCCTTGCAGCTTGGGCCTTTCCTCTGCCTGTGTCCACACCGATGGTGACTTATGGGCCATGCTGAAAGCAGACTCAGCCAGCGAGGAACAGAGCCAGAAGCCTCCAGGGGCTGGGGCAGACCCCGAGGGCACCACCCGCCCGGGCCTAGGCTCCTGTCTGCCAAGCACTCGGGCCTCACCTCTGTCAACAACGGTTTGGCGGTCACGTTTTCTTTTTTCTCTTTTTGCAGACCCTGGACATCCCTGTCTCACTGACGATGGGAGAACAGTTTGTCATCAGCTGGTCTTAACCAGGGGCCGGTGGTGCGTTGATCCTTTACAGGAAAAGACGGGACTTCGCAGCGACCCCAGCACCCGTGCTCTTAGTCAAGATGTGGGGGGCGGGGCTCAGGGTCGGAAGCAGTTGGCCCACGTCTCACGGCGGACGTCCCTCCAATGCCCAGATCTGCCTGTGTCTACCTCCCGGGCCCCAGGGCTCTGGGCCAGCAGCATGCCTGTTTGCCTTGTGTTTGCAATGCTCTCCTGGAAGGTTTACCTCCCCGCAGCCTGTCACTGGAACGTGTATGACGTCATCCGCCGCCTGCCCAGGACGGCAGAAGTGTGCTCGGGGTGAGGACGCTGTCCCTGCACCCCGAGGTCACGCCAGATGAAAGGACAGAGCTGCATGGCCACTGTGGACTGCCGTCTGGGCAACCGCGCCCCGGCAGCCAGTGGGGCTGCCTGCCGGCAGGAGGGCGGGGCCTCCAAAAGATTCGCAGGACCCAGGGAAACCCTCGCTCCAAAGTGCAATTGTGTTTAATAAAAGGGGCATTGCAATCAAGCTTCTGCTGGTCCTTCTGGGGTTCAGGGCGGGGAGGATGTGTCCCAGGGCTGCGCCACTCCATCCTTGAGGGCCCCCTGGCGCTCCCGGGTGGGGCGGGCAGGCTTCGCGGTCCGAAGGCAGCATCGTCCGCCCGGCCGGGCCTGGCATCGGAGGCACGTGGTGGGAGACGTGCCCCCACGCCCCACCCCAGACAACCACTGGTCTGCTTGCGGTCGGCAGCTTGTTTCCTGGAAGTTTACGGAAGCGGAACCGTCCGGCACATGCGCGTCGTCCCGCTAGTATCAGTCAGCAGGATCGCGGAGGCTCACCCACGTGGACCTCAGCGCCGTGTCCGGCTTCACTGTCAAGCACTTCCCATCACGTGGACGTGCCACGGTTGGTTTAGCGGGCCTCGGGGCCGTCTCCGATTTTTGGCTGTCACGAACAAGGCCGCGATGAGCCATCACGAGAAGTCTTTGAACGGACAGGTCTTCGTTTCTCTTGAGCACGTACCGGGGGTGACAAGGTCGGGTCATACGGGGGGAGGGGGGTGAGTAATGTTCTTGAAGCCGCCCAACTGCTCGCCAAGCACTTGCACCGTTCTGCATTCCCGCCAGCAGTGAGGTGGCTGCCCCGCATCCTCGCCCACCCCTGCGACGGGAGGTCTGCTCACTCTCGGCCGTCCTGGTTCGATGTGCGTGTCCCTGAAGACCAACGATGCCCAGCGTCTTTTCACGGACTTGGGTCTGTCACCCGTGAATCCTCTTTAGGGAGGCGTCTGTTCAAATCTTTTGCCTTTTTATTTGGAGCATTGGTCTTCTGTTACCGGAATATCGTTTGTGTAGGTTTCCGTTGCCACGTAACAAATCGCTACAGACTCAGTGGCTTAAAATAACACAGTGTGTTACAGTGCTGGTGGGCAGGGAGGGGACACGGCTCTCGCGGGGCTACAGTCGAGTGGCAGGCCGGCTGCTTCCTTCCCGGAGGCTCTGGGGGGGGAGAACCCGTTTCCTTCTCAGGCAGGTTGTTGGCCAACTCGGCTGCAGGGTTTTGCAGGCCTGAGGTCTGTCCCCTGCCAGCCGTGCGCCACACGCCCCTTCTAGGGACTGCTCGTCGCGGCGGAGGCACTTTCAAGTCCAGCGAGGTCAAGGCAGGCTGACCTTTAAAAGCTCACGTGGGTCCACCTGGATAACCCCGGACAATCCGGTCTCAAACTTTTCAATTCCATCTGCAAAGTCCCTCCTGCTGTAACATGTGATGCGGTCACGGGCTCCAGGGAGCAGGCCCTGGGCATCTCTGGGGGGGCCATTCTTCCACCTACCGCTGAAAAGCTCCCCGCATATTCTGGTTCTAAGTCCTCTGTCCGGCATGTGCGTTGAAATTCTTTCTCCCAGTCTGTGGTTTGCCTTTTTACTTTCCTAACAATGCTTAGTGAGGACTTAAAGGGTTTTAATTTTGAGGAGTCTGATTTATAATTATTTCTGTCCTATTAAAAAAATCTTGGCCATGGGGCGCCTGGGTGGCTCAGTTGGTTGAGTGTTCCACTTCCGCTCAGGTCATGATCTCATGGTTCATGAGTTCGAGCCCCACGTCGGGCTCTGTGCTAATGGCTTGGAGCCTGGAGCCTGCTTTGGATTCTGTGTCTCCCTCTCTCTCTGCCCCTTTCCTGCTCATGCTCTGTCTCTGTGTCTCAAAAATGAATAAACGTTAAAAAAAAAAAAAAAAAAAAAAACAACCTTGGCCAAATCCAAGGCCACTAAGACTTGCCTCCTGCGCTTCCAGAAGCTTTGTGACTTTAGGTCTTCCGTCCCAAGCTACTTTTTGTTCGTGGTACGAAGTAATGATAAAGGGTTTTTCTTTTTTTGCATAGGGCTCGCCATCTGTTCGGGCATCATTTGCTGAAAGGATCATCCTTTACCCACCGCACTGCCTCAATACCTCTGCTGAAAACCCCCTCCCCATAAATCTGTGGTCTCTCTCTAGACCTTGTACCACATCCCAGGGATCTGGGGGTGTCTGTCTTTGTGCCAACGACTCACTGTTGTGCCGTAAGTTTGTAATGTTCCTGGGGATCAGGCAGGAAAAGTCCTCCAGTTTTGTTCAGTTTTTCAAAGCCGTTCCGGCCATGCTGGGTCCTTTGTATCTCCATGTGAATTTTATTTTTTTGTTAAAAAATTTTTTAATATCGGGGCGCCTGGGTGGCTCAGTCAGTTAAGCCTCCGACTTCAGCTCAGATCATGATCTCACGGGTCATGAGTTTGGGCCCCGCATCAGGCTCTGTGCTGACAGCTCGGAGCCTGGAACCTGCTCCGGATTGGATTCTGTTGTCTCCCTCTCTCTCTGCCTCTCCCCCGCTTGTGCTCTGTCTCTGTCTCTCAAAAGTGAATAAATGTAAAAAGAAAAAAATTCGTTAAATGTTTATTTATTTGAGAGACAGAGCGCAAGTTGGGGAGGGGCAGAAAGAGAGGAAGACACAGAATCCAAAGCAGACTCCAGGCTCCGAGCCGTCAGCACGGAGCCCGTCGCGGGGCTCGAACTCACGGACTGTGAGATCATGACCTGAGCCGAAGCCGGACGCTCGACCGACTGAGCCACCCAGGTGCCCCTCCGTATCAGCTTTAGAATCAGCTTGTCGATTTTTTGCCAAAGTCTCTTGGTACTTTGATCGGGGCTGTGCCAGATCCGTGGAACAACGTGGGAAGAACAGACACCTAAGCGATCCCGACCCCTCTAGTCCCGTTACGACGGCGCCTCTCGTTTATGGACATTTTTCACAGCAACACTTTGTGGCTTTCAGGGCACAGATGCCACAGGTGCCAAACGTATCCCCAGTATTTCACTATCTGGTGCTACTGTAAACAGTGCTTAAGTCTCCCTCTCCAAGTGCTCACTGCTGGCCTGCAGGAATGCAAGTGAGTTCTGGGCACCGACCTCGTACATGGCCGTTCTCAACCGCTGGCTCTAGCAGCCCAGTGGCAGAGCCCTGAAACTTCCCACGTGAAGGAAAGTCTACGCAGACTTTTCTTCCTTTCCAAACGGATGCCTTTTACCCCTTTTCTTGCCTCACCACGCTGGCCAGAGCCGCAGTCTGTCGCTGGCTGTATGTGAGGAAAATCTGGTACCTTTATCCTCACTGGGTTCCCGAAAGCAGCTGGAACCGGACTCGCCTAGCCTTCCCGGCAGCTCTACGGGTTTTTGCCAGTGTGAGGCTCCTCTGGGTGCAAGGCCCCTGGGCTGTCCCGCCGGCGTTTGTGACGAACCACCTTTCCAGGTATCGCGTACGACACGGCTCTCTCTGCCCCTGGTAAGTCTTCCCAAAACCTCTGCCCAAGGTTCACCGTGGTCGGAGGGCTCCCGTGTGGCACGTTTCCCTTATTTCTCCACTCTCCGCTTACTCGCGCCTTTTGTGACTTCTTCGAAGCATGTGTAGCTGCGTCCTGTTTCGGGACCCGGTCGAGCCGTCTTTTATAGCCTGGGGCTCTAGGCTACTCTCCCCTCGCCTGTGCCCTGTTTAATTCTCGGGAAGGGTGTGGTGGCCCCCCCACCTGATTTTTAACGGAGACGTAGCTCCGTAGGAGTCACCCCTTCGAAACGTGACCGCTCAGTGACGTCCACCACGCTTACAGAGGCGTGCAACCGTTACCACGGTCCGACTCCTCAACGTTTTCATCCCCCCAAAGCACGCGCTCCCCGGTCAGGAAAACCACCACCTGAGTTCTGTCTGATGCAGCCATCTGGGACGTTTCACGGAAGTGGGATCGCACAGCATGTGGCCCTCGGCGAGCGGGTGTCGACATCACACCCCTCTGGATGGCCACGTAATACTCCTCACGCGCGGTGACTGCACTTGCCGGTCGGTGGAGGTTCGGGTCATTTCCACTTTTTAGCGAGCAACGGCTAAAACTGGCAGCTGAACGTCTGAATGTTCAATGTCGAATGCTGAACGGCTTTCAACATCCCGTCTGGCCGGGCACACCGGCCCCCTTGCTTCTCTCAACGTTCGGCTGCCAAGGGACACCGCTAAACCCACGTGGGCCGTGACACTCGTGCCCCGGCTGCCCCCCCAACACCCCCTAACCCCCTCACAGCGATGCAAGCACAGTGGCTCCCCCACACCCCTCCCAGCACTCCCCCCCACCCCCAGTCCACATTCCGGAAAGCTGCCTAAGGCAGAACTACCCCCTCAGAGAGAGAGAACATTTTCGTTGCTCCCACTGGTCAGGGCCAGGCTGCTTTCCCACTGACAGCACACCACAGATGTTCCCACGCCCTCGCCACACTCAGGGTCGTCGTTAAATCTTTCCTGGCCGCACGTCATGCCCGAATCACCTGCGAGGTTGAAGGTTTTCCTGTGTTTTGCTAGTTGTTCTCTTTCCTAGACGGCATCTGAGTTCGGCTTCTCACGTGTCTCTCCTTCTGGCTTGCTTCCGGCCGTCCCCTCCCCGAGCCACGGACGAGGCCCCGCGTGCTCCCCTCCCTCCTCCACCCACACCGCGCTTGTTAAGCCAGAAACACTACGGCTGCTGACAAATCCTTCCCTCCAGCTGCTCGCCCGGGGCTCCCGCTCCTGGTGCGCAAACCCAGGGCCAAGCTGGAGTCGAGGATCTACGGTCTCTTCTGCCGAAGCCCCTCCCTCCCGACCGCGAGAAGTGGGATCCGGCGCCCGGCACGGCGGCTGCTTCCTGGCTGCACGTGGCCGGGGCTGTGGTGTCGCGGTCTCCACTGCCGGCACATAAGCGCCCTGCACGCGCTGCATCGGACCCTGTGCGGCCCCGCTCCAGGACGGGAGCTCGTCGGGAAGTTCCTTCCACACGCCACACGACGGTGATGCCCGGGGTCGGAGTCGCCGGGCGAACTTTAGGAACATCTCAAGCTCCCCACAACCGTGGACGTTCAACTGCTACCATCTCGACCCGCCTGGGGAGGTCTGCACAGGCGGGCTGTATCACCACTTCCGTTCACCAACAGAGACAGAAAGCAGAGTGAAGCGACCCGACCTGTCGCCCAAGATCGCACAGCACGTTACTAGAAGAGCCGGTGGCACCTGAAGAGATATAAACCTGGGGGGCACCTGACTGGCTCAGTCGGTGGAGCATGCAACTTTTGATTTCGGGATGGTGACAAGCCCCAGGCCGGGTATGCAGATTGCTTCAAAAAGAAGTATTAAAAAAAAAAACAAATTAAGAGTCTATGGGAAAAGTTTTAAACGTTTAATGAAAAAAACTCCAAGCATTATTTACACGTGGGTAAGAAAAGAACACCGAGGGCTCGCCTGTCCCGGGGGCTGTCGCCAAGCTCACACAAACCCCATCACCCGGAAACCGCCCCCGCACACTTCCCGACAGCGGCACGAGGTGGGCGACGGTCGCCAGCTCGTCAGCGCGGCGGGTTCCTCAGATCAGGTCAGCCACTGAGGGACAGAAAGGCACGTGTGAAGGAAGGATGCAAACGGGGTGCCAACGTGTAAACTGAGCTACAGGCTCACAACGTATTCTAGACACAAACAAGACGGGAGGGGGAGGGCAAAGGGGACGGCGAGGGCGGGTGCCACACGTCCTGGCGGGCAGGCCGGCTCACCGTTCATGGGCATCTCGTCGATCTGGGTGGAGTAGTACTGCTCGATGTCTCTCAGGATACGGATGTCGTCGTTCTTCACAAAGTTGATGGCCACCCCCTTCCGGCCGTAGCGGCCCGAGCGCCCGATTCTTCGAGGGCAGAGCAAAACCCCTTCAGTACACACGGCAGGAAAGGGGAGGGGACACCCGCCAACGGGAGGCCCACGGGAAGCCCCCCCCTACCTGTGTATGTACAACTCTCTGTTATTGGGCAGGTCGTAGTTAATGATGAGGGACACCTGAGGGACGTCCAAGCCCCTGGCCCAGACGTCCGTGGAGATGAGCACACGGCTGCAACGAGAGAAGGTGCTTGAGGCAACCACCCCAGTCACGAAAGCTTAAGACTGGCGACGGGCGGAAAACACGTCAGGTCACGCTCACACCGGCCCCCCTGCGGGCGTGCAGCGTCAGGGGCGGCACCGGAAAGACCTGTCCACGAAGGGCCTCGCGTCTGTGGTTGTGCTCAGTTCACGCTCACCGTCTGATAAAGAGAGTTCTGGTAGCTTCTGCTGCACTACGTTTAACTGTTTGAACCCAGTCCCGTATCAACAACTGGGAAAGACGACTTACTTCCGCCTAGAGGGGAGTCAGGGCTGGTGGCCTCTGGACCTTGGCGCAGGCTTTACAGCGTGTTCAAATTTGAAATGCAACTCACAGTGCTCTGTCCTGCAGCCAGGGCAGGATCGGACATGCCACGGGCCGCCACGTCCAATACCGAGGCCACCAGCCCGCCTACCCATCGAGCACGTGCAGCGCGGCTGGCCCGGAATGAGATACTCTTTAAAGTGCAAAATACACACAGGATTTTCAACGCTCAGTACAAAAAAAGCAAAAAACACCTTAATTAGTATTTTTAACGCTACATATTGCGAATGTTGAAATGACATGCCCCGTTGAGTCAAATATCGTGTTAAAAATCAACCTCACCTGTTTCTTTTTGTCTGTTTTAACACGGGTACTAGGAAATCTCAGATGTGGCCTGAACTATACATTTCTATTGGACGTCGCTGGTCTAGAAGCATTCAAGTTAAGGGACAGCAACACAGAAGAACGGAGTTCAAAACAAAACGGGGAGGTGTCACTGCCCCATAATCACCTACAACCGCAGCCCCAGAGGGAGAGATCAGGAGCCCAGCCACACGGCGGGGCAGGAAGCCGGACAGCAGCCCAGCAGGAGGAAAGACCAGAGCCGCACGGACACATCAGAGCAGGAGCCGCCGAGACAGCGAAAGACAAGCGGGGGTGGGGGGTGGGGCAGCACTGAGACCGCAGGCGACCTCCCAGAATTCTATCTCAGCAAGTTTCTCCTTCGAGATAAACACTTCTAGACAAACTAAAACGGACACTCTGTCATTGGGTCACTGGCAGCCCCAAACCAAATAGGTAAAGACATTCTTCAAGGAGAAGGACATCCATCCCAGACAGAAGTCCAAAGACAAAAAGTAAAATGATAGTATGCGTCCGAACGTATGTACGTTTTGTCACATAAAGCAAAGGCGTCCTGTGCAGTTTGTGATATTAGAAAACACGCGACCACCACCACCGCTTTCTAGAAACGCAGGGGTCACTGAAGCCTCTGGTCTCTGCGGGAGCAGGGACGAAGGCCCACGTGCCGATCACAACAGATGTGGAGGATGGAGGCACAGAGCGCTACACTCCCTCGGGAGAAAAGGAAATGGGGAAAAGGAATGAGGATATGAAATCCAAAACCAGGGCACCTGGGGGCTCAGCCGGCTTAAGCGTCCGACTCTTGATTTCTGCTCAGGTCATGGTCTCACGGAAGCCCCACATCAGGCTAAGCACTGAGCACGAAGCCTGCTTAAGATTCTCTCTCTCTCTCTCTCTCTGCCCCTTCCCTGCATGTGCCCATGCTCTCTCTCAAATGAATTTTAAAAAAAGGAATCAGAAAAAGAGCATGAGAGGTAAACGCACTGATGAGATGATTAACTCAAACATAGTTTCGTCGGCACGAAACAACACGGGACGAACTGCATCCCAAGACAGCGATCAGCATTCTAACGACGGAGAAAACCAACCAGAAGCCACCGCGAGCCATGTGCACAGCGCACACCTGCAGCTTCGGGCGGCACACGGAGTGGGGGCGGGGCGCGCGAGGGGACCCAGTGGGGACACCCACCCCACAAGGCGGCCGGGCCGGCCTCACGGCAGGACTGCCGACAGGCAGCATTACTACGGACGGAGGGACGCTTCTGTGATGAAGGCTAACCCTGCAGAAACCCAACAACTCTGAACTGGTCGGCACGACGGCCTCAGGACCCATCGAGGACACGTCGAGGACACACAGAACTCAGAGCTGCACCCACAGCTCCCTCGCTGCTGCGGAGACAGTAAAGAGAAACAGAGGGGAGGGTGCGGAGGGTCCGAAACGCAACCGGCAACCGAGCCTCCGGGGCACGGCGACCACGGGGCGCTCGGCCTGTGCACACGCGCACGGGGCATCTAGAAGTGAGCGTGTGCCGGGCCGGCAAGCAAACCTGGGTACACGCTACAAGGAACGACGCCACATGCTCTCCGACCACAGCGGTACTCGGCTAAGACCCCAACACAAAAGCACCACCGGAAAACCTCCTTACTCGGCAGTGAAGACCCCTACCCGCCCCCCACCCCCAAGGTGATGGTGGCTCCCCCCAGCCTAGTGCCCCCGCAGGGCTGCCCACACCCACACCCACGCCCAGGAGGCAGGAGGGCACGGTCTGGGGCCGGAAGTGGCGCCGACCCACCTGGCGCCGGACCGGAACTCCTTCATGATGGACTCACGCTCCTTCTGCGGCATGTCGCCGTGCATGGACGATACCGTGAAGTTGGCCTCTCGCATCTTCTCCGTCAGCCAGTCCACCTGCAGGGCAAAGCAGCAGCCACCAGCGTAAGCTCAGAAACAGACCGGGGCGCGTGCCGCGGACCTCAGCTCAGTCGTCCGCGGAACCAACGTGAACGCTCAGCGCCGGGGCCCTTAACACGCGGATCGATCACGGGGCGCCTGGGGTTTGGCTCAGCGGGCTGAGTGTCTGACTTCGGCTCAGGTCGCGATCTCACACGTTTGTCTGGGTTCGAGCCCCGCGTCGGGCTCTGCACTGACAGCTCAGAACCTGCTTGGGATCCTGTCCCCCCTCTCTGCTCCTCCCCTGCTTGCTCTCTCTCAGAATAAACCTTTGGGGGGAAAAAAAAAAACCACCTCAGAGGAATCTTTACTAGACGTGTGGGAAATGTTTGCCCAGCACATATCGGGGCAAAACTCCTCTTACTGGTTCTGTGTACGTTTCTCAAGGGAAAAAGAAGGCCGTCTCTCACTATTCTCATTTGAAGCTTAAATTCAAATCTTCTCTGGAAGGTGGCCGACTCCTGGCTGTCTGGTCCACCTGCATGACAGCGTCACTTGGGAGCCTAAGAAAACCCAGGCCCAGGGCCCCGCCTAAAGCCAATGACGTTCGTGTGTCCAGTCCTGGGACCAGCGTGAACACGTCCGTACAGCTTCCCTGGCCACGCCCGCCCGTCCCCTTCTGAGCCACCACGGGCAAGGTCTGGGCTGCGTCCCAAAGAGAACCAAGTTCAGTTTTTGCCACGAGAACACTGAAGAGCTAAGGTGGCTACGTACCTTCCGTTTGGTGTTACAGAAGATGACCGCCTGAGTGATGGTCAGCGTGTCGTACAGGTCACACAAGGTGTCGAATTTCCACTCTTCCCTCTCCACCGCTACAAAAAACTGCTTGATGCCTTCTAGGGTCAGTTCATCGCTGGAGGACAAAGGCACGTCCCGGGAACTCATTCCTCCACCAAGATTTCAGGGCGCACACCAGCCACGCACCGTTCCCGGTGCCGGCCCGGCCCGCGGCGGCCCCTACCCTCCCGGGGGCCAGCACCTCTGCTGCACGGGCCCGACCAGCCTGCGCCTTCAACAACTTGCACCTCGTATTGCACATTTCGCTCCCACGGCAATGATGGACAAATACCGCCAGCTAGCTCGTAAATTTGGAATCGCAGAGCCAAAAGAGAAGGCCCGTCGCGAAAGCTTTTTTTTTTTCTCACATCCAACATGGGGCTCGAACTCACAACCCCAAGATCAAGAGTCCCACGCTCCACTAACTGAGCCAGCCGGGTGCCCCAAAGCTGGCTTTTCAAAAAAGAATACAAGAAACACTTTACACGTTTTCAGACCCAAACACCAGCTACGTGGCCTGTGGCTGCGGCACCCGAGGCGCGGGGCGTGCTTACCGCTTCACCAAGATGCGGATGGGGTCCGTCATGAACTTGTTGGTCATCTCCAGGATTTCGTGAGGCAGCGTGGCGCTGATGAGCACCACCTGTGTGGCCGGGGGCAGGTACCTGTACACGTCGTAAATCTGCTCCTTGAAACCTGGGACAAAGGAGGAGACGCGGAGAATTCTGAAGGCCACGCGCTTGGACACAGAGATCGCGGATGTGAGGCATAAGGTTTCACAAAGAATGTCTTTCGCAGAGCCGGGAAATCCACACACCCCTCTCTGCCGTCTCTGGGGGTCGTGGCCCCACCCTGACAGGCCCGGATGCCAGCCGTGAGGAGCAACAGAAGCCCCGGCCCTGGGTCGCCTAAGACCTCAGACGCCTGCTGGCGGTCACCGCTGCTGTCGGGCTGCTGTGAGGATGTGCGTACGACGTGGCCAGATCTGCCACGTTTTAAGAGAAACCAGAGATCCGGATTCGGACAGAACAATCTCCCGCATACGTGGGATCCTTAGGGGTGTATGTCACCCGTCAACCACACCTCGACTGGTGGGACCTGGCCCACGGGCCACCGCACCGCGACCTCCACTGCCCCGGGCAGGACGGGGTCAGCAGGCGAGCCCGTGAGAATGCCCGCACGGGGGGTCCCGGCCTCCAAAGGCCCCTTAACAGACCGCGAAGTCGTGACCCCACAAATGACAGAGCCCAAGACCTGCGTTTCTAGCAAACCCCCAGATGACACAGACGCCGTCCGTCTGGAGACCTCGCTGTGCGAACGGCCACCCGAGGGGCCGCCTGCGAGGAGCCGCCCACAGGCGACGCTTCCTCAAACGCTAAGGAAGCTGCCCGAGTGCACAGCGGTCACCGCGCCGTCCCCTAGAAGAGCAGGACCTCCGGACAGAGGGGCGCGGGGACAGCTCCTCACGCAGCAGGAGCCCCACAGGCCCGAACACCGGGAAGACCGGCGGGAACCGCACCTCAGCCACTGCGTCTGTCACCCGGTGACCCCCCCGGTGCGGGGGCAGGGACTGAGGGGGGGGTGTGTGCAGGCAGCGGAGGCGTGGACACACGGAGAGGCGCTCTAACGGGCGCTGGACCCAAAGCATCTGTCAGGTCCCATTTCCCTGTCACCGTACTGACACCACAGCCGCCACCACCGAGGGGGGCGTCACATATCTGTCCTCAGACGTTTTGATAGAAACACGTGAAAATCCTAAAGGGTACGCGTGAAATCTAAAAATTTACTTTAAAACGTAACTGGGAAAAAGATCAGCCTACGAACCTGGGTGGCTCAGTTGGTTGAGCGTCTGACTCTTGGTTTCTGCTCAGGTCATGATCTCACGATTTGTGGGATCGAGCCTCGCATCGGGCTCTCTGCGGTCAGCACAGAGCCTGCTTCAGATCCTCTGTCCCTGTCCCTCCCGCCCCCCATCCCTCCCCTACTTGCTTGCTGGCACGAGCTCTCTCAAACGATATTTTTTTAATGTTTATTTCTGACAGAGAGACAGAGCATGAGTGGGGGAGGGGCAGAGAGAGAGGGAGACATAGAATCGGAAGCAGGCTCCAGGCTCCAAGCTGCCAGCACAGAGCCCGACGTGGGGGCTGGAACTCACGAACCGTGAGATCCTGACCTGAGCGGAAGTCGGACGCTCAACCGACCAAGCCACCCAGGCGCCCCTCAAAAAATAAATATTAAAATTCTTTTAAAAAGGGGGGCAGCTGGGTGGCTTTGTCGGCTGGGGTCCAACTCAGTTTCAGCTCAGGTCATGATCTCACCATTTGTGGGCTCGAGCGGGACTGTGTGCTGATGACACAGAGCCTGCTTGGGATTCTGTCTCCCTCTCTCCCTCTCTCTCTGCCCCTCCCCTGCTCGCTCTCTATCCCTCTCCCGAGACAATTACGTAAACATTGAAAAATATCTAATAAGATAAATTTAAATCGAAATAAGAAAGTAAAAGCCTAGACAATCAATAGGACAGCTAGCTAAAGAGATCACAGAACCTCTAGACAACACAACATGCTGTTACCAGAAACCCAGACTCCCTGTCACAGCCGCCAGGGCCCCACGGGGCACAGCAGGCATCTCTACGCGCCCCGCCTTGACCGCGCGCCTCCCCACCTGCGCCAGCCCCGGATGCGCAGGGAGCGGTGGCACAGCGGTCCCTTCCCCACCGCGGGAAGGACAGGGTGCAAGTTCTATGTTCGTAGTCGCGCCCGGGCCGAGTGTTTCTGCTCACGCGGAGAACGCTTGTGTCAGCTGCAGGTTTCCACCTCGTGCTGTGAAAACGTAGTTAAACGTTGGGAGGAAATTATGCTCTTGCTCATACCTTTATTCAACATTTCGTCAGCCTCATCCAAAACCAACATCTTGATAGCGCGCGTCCTCAAACTTCTGCGCCGAATCATGTCTACGGAACCACAGTTAAAAATAATTAGACCTCAAGGGACACCTGGGTGGCTCAGACAGTTGAGCGTCCGACTTCGGCTCAGGTCATGATCGCATGGTTCATGGATTCAAGCCCTGCGTCGGGCTCTGTGCTGGCAGCTCGGAGCCTGGAGCCTGCTTCGGATTCTGTGTCTCCCTCTCTCTCTGCCCCTTCCCCGCTCACATTCTGTGTGTCTCTGTCTCTCAAAAATAAACGAACATTAAAAGAAAGAAAAGAAAAGAGATAATTAGACCTCAGGCTACAAGGAAAGGGCCAGCCGTTCTGGCTGTTCTTCACAATTTTCACGGCATCTCAGAGACCTCTGTCCACCTCCTACACGTCACCCATGTGCAAAACTGTGACGCAGCATGGCAACGGGAAACAGTCCCAGGCGGTTTAAACGCCACTTGCGAACCCTGTTGGGTGCGTGACTTTTACAGACAGAAGCGCTTACCAAAGACACGCCCGGGGGTGCCGGCGACGACGTGCTGCCCATAGTCCAGCTTCCTGATGTCCTCCCCCACATTGGTGCCCCCGATGCAGGCATGGCACTGGACGTTCATGTAGTCACCCAGCGCAAGCAGGCCCTGAATTCAAACGAGGCTCACGTTCGTGCAAAGTCAGAGACCTCGCAGTGTTCCCAAAACGAAGGTAATTTCTACTCCAACGTAAGATGACCACCGAGTCATTTATTCTATTATTTACACCATAAAGCTACAAAAAGACCCACTCTCCCCCTTCTACTCTTTTCTGTGCCAAAATGAAGTCATTTTGCTGGCTTATTAGTACAAAAGCAGTACATTTCAATTACAAAATGCCCCGGAAACACATAAAACTCATAATCCTAGCCCCCCAGAGACAGTATTAACTTCTTAACGTGTATCGAGTGTTTATAGTGTTTTAAGTATAAAAGTTACAACTGCTTAACTAAAACGAATCTTTTTCTGAGAAAAATTACAATTCTAAAACTGCAAAAAGCTAGGGGAAACACACCAGCAACGTTAAAAATGATTTAAAACATCAGAAATTCACGTCACAAATGTTAGGGATCAGGAAATAAAATTAGAGGAAACCAAAAAACAGGATTAGATTCAACCAACCAGTCAGCCTTTGACCACTGAATGAGAAAGCAATACTTGCAAATACGGCACCGCCTCCCTGGGTCTCACCTTCTGGATCTGCACAGCTAACTCCCTCGTTGGAGCCAAGATCAAAGCCTGGGTTTCACGAACCTGGTAAAATAATGTGTCAGAAAACAGAGAGTCCTCAGTATTTTCGAGGTATACTAGTTCAGCGCAGACCTCTTGGCAATGTTATCTCACGTCAACCGCACATTAGACCACACGTCTAACAGAGGTAAACGAACCCGAATGTGAGTTCAAGCATGAACCCAGCAATCACGGGGTTTACCAGGCAGGACTGTGGCTTGCAGACAAGAATGTCCACTAATATATCTCTCGGTTTAAACGACAAGGAATTGATGACACAGTATTAGCTCTCATGTGAGTACACACCTAAGAACCTCTTAAGAAATCAGTTGAGTCGGTACGACCAAATAGACATTTTTCAAAGCTGCCCTTTTTGAACTGCAGTTAGAGGAAAAAAGGAAGGATTTCCTAGGAGTTGCAAATTACCTGAATATCCAAACACTGGAGGACCGAAATGCTGAACGTGGCGGTTTTGCCTGTGCCAGACTGAGACCTGTTCGAGAAAACACAGACCGAGGGTGTAGAACGGGCTCCCTGCTCCCACTCACGGCACCCCCACCATGGCATTACCCCCAGGGGCAGGTGCAGGAGCACCTGGGCAGCTTCTGAGCAGGAGCCCCACCTCCCGGAGCAGACCAGTGCCTCAACCGAAGGGCGGGGGCTCTGCGGGGTCACCAAGGGAGATCAAGTGTTACAGGTGGCAGAAAAGGAGAGATTCCCCTTTATAGAAACGTAATTCTTTTCTGTAATTTTGGACTAAAACCAGCCTCCAAAAATAATTCATCTTGTAACCAAGTCTTTAAGAATAAGGCAAATGGGGGATAAAGCCATTAAGAGAGTATTATAAACCATTCCACACGCCAACTGATAGGTAAGGCTGGCTAAAAATATGACGGCTTTCTAGACAGGACAGGACAGGAAAAGAAAAAACAGGAAAAGAAAAAGGACAGGAAAAGAAAAAAACAAGACACCCTGTGGATTAAAGTCAAGGAAAGGGTGAAAAATGGTCCTCCCAAAGCACTCTCTGCACTGGGCTGACTGGAGCCTAACCCCGTTTGGGGCCAGTGACGTACTGAGCGATGACGTCTCTGCCTTTAATTATCTGCTTGATGGCTCGCTGCTGGATGGCTGACGGTTTTTCAAAACCTGCAGAAAGAAACAAAGTTAGTTCTAACCACACACTGGAAGCTCCTCGGTATCCTTGTTTAAGCCCTCACCCCCACCCCTCCTAACCCCAAGTCCAACATACGGAAGCTCTCAACAAACAGCTGGTGAATGAACCGGGCTGAACCATGTTTTTATACTAACGTGGATCTCATTTGTACAAAATCCTTATTTAAAAACACCGTTGCAGAATACAGAGACCTCAGTTAGATTACCAAGACCCCCCAAAAAGTTAACGGTGGCACTCCCGGACCCTGGGCGGGGGCTCACCTTTGACTCCCAATTCTTTCTGTGCTATTTACAGTCACTTGCAGAGCTATTCTTTGCGTTACTGTTTGAACTACAAGGAAGGGAAATAAGTCCAGTGGCTCTGCAGCCGCCCCTCTTCCCTCTCCGTATCGGTGTGCATGCTGCCCAAGTGTCTACACTGCATTTACTCTACTGCCTGGGTCTTTCTGCGGGGTCCACACTGTGCCCCTTCCACTCACGGTGCAGCTATACAAACTAGGACACCATCCCCTCTACGTGACTGTTACCGGGGAACGAGGCTACTCGGAAGGCGTAAAAGTATTTTCCAAGTAAACAAAACTTTATGTACAAAAAAAAAATTTTTTTTAATTTGGGGCAGTCTTTTAAAATACAGTACAACTTCCATTTGACATAAAAACTATAATAGACGACTTAAAACCCTCATCGTGACCAAGCACGTGGCTGGGAAACTAAAAACGGTGTTTGGGGCAGGGATGTCCCGGCTGTCCGGAGGCAGGCAGGACTGTCAGCCTCGCAGCAGGCGGGGATGCGCTGGCACTTGTCACCTCCCATCCCCTCAGCACCCTCTTTGCTGCCTAAACTGCCAGAACATCAAGGACTGCTGGGTGAATGACAGCCCAGTCCCAGGCGTTAAACACAGATGCTGATCACTCCCATCTGCACTGCCTCCCCACCTCAACTCTTCCCAGCTCGGGCAACTGCCTCCCAACATCTCCAACTGGATGGCTTACAAGCCCCTGAGATTCACCTCGCCCAGGACAGAACTCCCGACTCTGCCTCCCTCCAGGGCTCCCCAGCTAAGCAAACAGCACCACCACCCACCTCTGCTGCTCACATCCAACCCATCGCCACCGCAACACCATCACCTCTCCCCTGCCTCCTCTCCAGCCTCACCTCTCACCTCCCCTTAAATCCAGACTCCCAAAATAATCTCTGTACCTGCAAATCTGACCCCTGCTTAAAACCCTCCAAAGGCTTCCCACTGCACTTAGAAATAAAAAACTCTTCATCACCTCACACAGCACGCTGTAAGATCTGGCCCTGTCTGCCCCTCCAAAGTCGCCCCTGGGCTCCCACCACAGGAGGCTTCTTTCTGTGCCTGGAACGCACGGACTCAGTACCGCACGGTCCTGGCACCAGCCCTTCCCTCTGCCCGGTCCTCTCACGACGGGCTCCTTAATCCAGACCTCAGTTCAAACAGTAGCCCCACTACTCCCCCTGCTCCCTGCGTCACAGCCATCACCACTGCCTGAACCAGCCTCGGGTCTAGGCACGAGCCTGCCGGATTCACTGCCAAACCCTTAGCGCCCAGAGCAGCGCGGGTCCCTAGCACCTACTAGGTACAAGCCCGTTATCCGACGCATGAACGGCTCCCAAGTGCCCGGGAAGACTTCTCAGCCTTCGCTGGACCCGGCACCGTGCTGTGCACCGAGGACGACGCGCCGAAGCCTCCGACACCGACACGGCGGGGCCGCGGCATGCTGGGCCCCGGGACTCCCTCCCGGCCGCGCCCCCGCCCTCGCCGCCCGGCCACCCCGCGGCCCCCGACCGTAGGCGTAGATGCCGCGCAGCAGGTCTTCCCGCAGGCCCATGGTGTCGAACGTGGGCGTCACGTCCACCTCCTCGCTGGTCTCGAATTCCACTTTGGTCATGTCCTCCTCTTTGAGCAGCCGCTTCCGCGCCGAGCCCGAGGTCGCCATCGTGGCCGTGGCCGCCATGATCCCGAGTCGGCTGAGAGCGGGGCGCGCGCCGCAGCGGAAAGCGGAAGCAGGGCCCCGCGCCGCCGGCGCCAGGAACTGACGCCACCGCGCGCGTGCGTACGAGCGTGCGTCGGGGCCGCGTCTCGGGAGGGGCGGTGGAGCTCCTCTTCCCCTGAAGAGGGAAAGGGAGGGGGTCTCAGGGAGAGAGGCGGTGCTGCTGCCGCTGCTGCTGCTGCTCTCGCGCGTTTGAGCTGCCACGGGAACTCGCGAGGGGCGGGGCTCCGCCCACCCCTTATAAATAGGGCCGAAGCGTCGGGCAGCGGGGGCTGGTTGGAATGTGGGGCTGGTGTTACTTGTTCCATTACCGCCGGGACGGGGGATCCCTGCGCGCGGGTGGGTGGGCGTGGGGAGCCCGCCAGCGGCAGCCGCCGAGCCAGGGCCCCCGGCCGCACCCTGGTTCCGCTAAGGTCCCGGCCGGAGCGGAGGGCGCCCGCTCGCCGCGGGAAACGGCGCTGCCGCTCAGTGTCCCTGGCCCCCGATGCAAAGAGTTTACTTTTGGAAAGCCTCGCTGCCGGCTCCGATTAGGTAGCCGGGTTTTAAGCCTCTAAGGAAGAGTCCCTGACGCCGGTCGAGTGTGTGAGGGCACGACCCCCGGGCTGCGCTGCACCTGCAGCTCCCGGGCCCCGCGTGCGCCACCGCGCCTGCCCCGCAGGAAGGGAACCCCGGAGGGCTCGGCTTTTGTCGCCCTGTACCCGAGAGCCATCCCTGCGTGTGACCCTTAAACTTGCCTAAGTGCCTCCAGGGCCAGGCTCGCTCACTCGCTCGCCCCTGGACCGGCGTCACCTCCCGACCTGGCTTCGTTCTGTGTGCTTTTAATTTTGTGAGGCTTACACTCCCTTTCTCTTTGTTGGCTTTGGCTCGCATCACTGGGCATGTGTTTAACCCACCACCTCTTTCCAAGGGTGCTGGAACGCTCTCCTGTTGTGAAGGTTAATTTAGTTGTTAAGTGGATAATCATTTCTTCCACGAAACCAGACACACGTAAAGCGCAATGTGTTGCTGTATAGGTAAGTGACGCCTGCCTTCTGAAACACCCACACTAAGGGCAGAATATGTCTAAACTCTAGGAGGTAGTTGATCCGATAAGAATGCCGGTGTTAGTCAAATGTTGAGTATTTCTAAAGCTGACTCGCTTTCTTAGACTTTGAAATCCGTATGTATCGTACAACACAGCACAGTTTGCAAAACTGTCCGGCCTCAGAGAGGATGCTGGATAATCCACTGCGGAGAAGACATAGCAACTTTATTTTCTTTCAAAGACACTATAAGAAAAGGGTGTAAAATATCTCAATAACTTTTATGTTGACTGTGTGTTGAAATGGCAATATTTTAGATATACTCAGTTACATAAAATGTTTCAATTAATTTCACTTATTTTTAATCTCAATTTTGATTTTTGATGGTTATTTTCGAGAGACAGAACACAAGCAGAGAAGGAGAAGAGAGAGAGGGAGACACAGAATCCAAAGCAGGCTCCAGGCTCCGAGCTGTCGGCACAGAGCCCGACACAGGGCTCGAACCCACAAACCGTGAGATCATGACCTGAGCAGAAGTCAGACTCTTTATCGATTGAGCCACCCAGGTGCCCCTCTTTTCTTTTTTTTAAATGTTTATTTTTTATTTTTATTTTTATTTTTGAGAGAGAGACAGAGCACAAGTGGGGGAGGGGCAGAGAGAGAGGGAGACACAGAATCCGAAGCAGGCTCCAGGTTCCGAGCTGTCAGCACAGAGCCCGACGTGGGGCTTGAACTCACGGACTGCGAGATCATGACCCGAGCAGAAGTCAGACACTTAACCCAGTGAGCCACCCAGGCGTCCCGGCTACTAGAATGTTTTAATCACACTGTGTATGATATTCCTATTGGACAGTGCTGCTCTAGGTATCTAGCACATAAAATAACCTTGCCAGGAGTGGGGGAGAGAGTAAATAGAAGACTCTACAAATTCTGACATCAATGGGGAAAGGAAGAAATTCTTGCATTCCTACTAAGTCCAAAGGGGAGAATTGACTCTTGGCGCTTGCTCAGAGACTCTTCATCCTCATTCACAATCCACCCCGGCTTGTCTTTCGCCTTCACACTTTTATGGCATTTTATGCCATTGTTCCGGCAAGGCCCTTTGGCTGTGTTTGAATACACATCTTAAAAGCCTCTTCCTTTTGTTTGGGGCCAATAACTTTTTGACTTTTTAGGCCAGAGTCCACGAGAGGTGGGATGGGGGGGGAGATCAGTGCAGTCTCTCATAAGCAGCGCTCTCCAGGGAGCAAAGGGGAACCAGGCAGACGTGGTCTTTGTCCCTGAGGCTCGCGTAATCAGATGGGATGACACCCGCCCCCCCCAAAATACAGTGAGGTGTAGGACACAGCGGGGGTGCACCTGAACATAACAGGCAGGTCCGCCTTGGTGGCCAAGAGGCCTCTGGGAGAATAAGGAGGGTAAATCCACTCTGGGGAGCTTGGAGTTCAGTAGATGGCAGCAGAGCCGTGTTTTTGTCACGCGGGACAGGCGGCTCTTGGTAAGTGCGGCCGGGAAAAGAGTCACTTCGGGAGATGTTTTCCTGCTCCAATACTGTGCTACTTTCACGAAGCCCATGCAACGTGCCCCAAAGGGTCAGCAGGATCTGAAACGCATTTTGCTTCATCACCAATAGCAAACGTAACTGGTTGGTTGGATACTGAGAACACGCCTTAGTCACTTGCTCTGTCTGTTGGCCTCCTGTTTCCACGTTGCTATGTTGCGTTGGGCGTAAGCATCTGCTTACAAAGCAAGAATTGACAACCCCGGGGGGCGCCTGGGTGCCTCAGTCGGTTGAGCGTCCGACTTGGGCTCAGGTCGTGATCTCAAGGTTCATGAGTTCGAGCCCCGCGTCGGGCCCGCTGCTGTTCGCGTGGAGCCTGCTTCGGATCCTCTGTCCCCCTCTCTGCCCCGCCCCTGCTCACACACCCTCTCAAGAATAAATAAACATAAAAAAACACGAATGGACAGCCCAGCTTGGCCCTCAGTACACGTTTCCACTGCTCGAACATGCAGATTAATGTTTCCATCCTTAATAGACACCTCAATTACAATTCCAGCTACAAGCTGCAGAGTAGAAATGGCTCCACTCTGAGTCCCCTAGAGAGTGGATTTTGATGGCTTCTCACCTCCGGGCCCTTTATCCCAGGACTTCCTGTCCCCACAGGGGACCCACCCATTCTGTTTGGGCACAGTACCCCCTCTTTCTCCTGCGCCTCACTTCCCACACCCTTTATATTTGGGGGAGGGAGGCTGCCCTACCTGATTAGACTAACGTCAGGGAGGGTAGGGCCCCATGTCTGTGTTTTTCCCCATCCTGCCCAAGCACATAGTAGGTGTGCCTGGGTGTGTAGAGCAGGAAGGCAGGAGGACCGCGGGACGGATCCGGCTGTTCGGGAGCAAACTGAGCTCATCCCGGAGCAATGGGGAACACAGGGACAGGTCGGTGGGCTACACTGCAGGAGCCCACCCGCTTCTTTCTTGGTACCTGCGTTAGACCCACTGTGGAGACCGTCAAAGTGGCTTGTCTTGTCCAGGGGCAGACGGAGGTTTAGGTTAGCACTGCTGGGCTGGGCTGGGCTGGGCTCCCATGAATCATCACCATAAGAGCTGATGCCCTGAATCCAAGGGGCTGTCCCCAAAGATGGACTTCCTGCCCTCCCCACTGTTCCTCTCTAGGAGTGGCCCTCTCTTACCGTGCTCCCGAACCCACTGGCTGGAGCCTCGACTACACCCTGCCAGCGTCCGGCATTTGGGCGGCGAAGGTACAGGTGCATAGGAGCATCTCTGTGGAGCAGGCGCTGGTCCGGGAGCTGGATTGGGTGGCGGACAGGACAGACAGCACTGCCGGACAGAGCTCGTGTTCCATAGGAGGGCAAGCCCGACACAACATGCAGACCAATAAGGTAATTGCAGGTTTTATCATTGCTGTGATGCAAAAAAAAAAAAAAGCAGAGTGGAAGAGAGGGGGTCGCTGATTTTCTGGGTGACTGGAGGAAGGTGTCGTGTAAGTTGTTAGGGGAGGTGGCCGTGGAAACACCCCAGGGAGGAGTGTTCCAGGAAGAAGGGATGACAAGTGTGAACACTCCCAGACAGGCAGGGGATCAGTACAAGAGGGGGGCAGGAAGCCAAGGTATTGGTGGCATCATCAGCGTGGGCAAGTGTGGGGGTGGGACAAGAGGCGAGCAGGGCCAGATCATAAGAGGTCTTACAGGCTGTGAGTGGAGTTTAAATGCGTTCCAGGGGCGCCTGGGGGGCTCAGTCAGTTAAGTGTCTGACCCTTGATTTCAGCTCAGGTCATGATGTCACCATTGGGAGCGTCAAGCCCTGTGTCAGGCTCCACAGTGACAACATGGAACCTGCTTGTGATTCTCTCTCTCCCTCTACTGCTTGTGTGCTCTTTCTCTAAACAAAACAAAACAACAAGACAAAAACACTAAATGCCACTGAATAGTTCACTTTAAAATGGTTAATTTTAGGGACGCCTGGGTGGCTCAGTTGGTGGAGCAGCCGTCTCTTGATTTCGGCTCAGGTCACGATGTCACAGTCCGTGAGTTCGAGCCCCGAGTCAGGCTCTGTGCTGACACTGATTCTGTGTCTCCCTCCCTGTCTGCCCCTCCCCTGCTCGTGCTCTGTCTCTCTTTCTCTCTCAAAAATAAATAAAACATTTTTTCAATAGACCTGGTTTGGCTGAGTTAGATTTGAGATGCCCAGACATCCGAGTGGGATTGACAGGCAGATGATTGCACGTAGAATGGGAAAAGCAACAGAGAATGACCGGTTTTATCTGCTCCTGTGGAAATAGTTGCTTCCTGCCCTCCTCGGCCCACTCTCCGAACTGGTGCTGGCCAGAGGTGGGTGTGGGGTCCACGCTGCCGGCTCTGTACCTGAGGGGGGCTGTGGGGTCCACACTGCTGGCTGCACACCAGAGGCCAGCCTCAGAACCACACCCAGCCCCGCCCTGGGACACTCAATCCGCCTCCAGCTCAGCAGTTGAGAAGCTGCCTCCAAGTTCTGGAATCCTGCCCGGCATTAGTCGGAAGAGCGAAGGAGCATAGCCCCCATTTAGGTACGTCATCCCCTGTTTGGAACCTGCCCCTGAGGGCCGTGGCTGGTACCTGGACTCCTGTTCTCTGGCTTCTGTTTTGGGTCTGCCTTTCTCCATATGGGACCTTCATGTACCCAGCACCTAGCACCCGCACCCCCACCCACTGCCAACGTCATGATTGCAAAGCAAGCCCAGAAACCTCCCCACTCACACTCCCTACGTTTTACGGATAAAAGTATCCCCCAGAGGTGCTCTGTGGCCCCGCGCAGTTCACAGTGACTGTTGATCACTCGGTGATCCTTTATCGATCACATCTCTGGGATGTGGTCACTAGGTGGCGCTGTCCCCATGCCTACCGGGTCCCCCACCCCAACCCACTCCTTGGGTGTCCCTCCAGAAGACACTCTTTCAACCAAACCAGAAAAACAGTTAACAGAAATACTGCTTTCTGGACCTTGGAAGTGTGGGGAAATTGTCAGTCGGGGTCCACCCGATGTTGCCGTGGTGACTAAGAAATGGTTTTTGGCCTCCTTCTGAGCTCATGGCCCTTTGGGAACCGGGGGCTTCCTCAACTCTATTCTGACAGCTCTTTTGAAATTTCTGCTTTTTTTTTTAAATTTTTTTTTCCACGTTTTTATTTATTTTTGGGACAGAGAGAGACAGAGCATGAACGGGGGAGGGGCAGAGAGAGAGGGAGACACAGAATCAGAAACAGGCTCCAGGCTCTGAGCCATCAGCCCAGAGCCTGACGCGGGGCTCGAACTCACGGACCGCGAGATCGTGACCTGGCTGAAGTCGGACGCTTAACCGACTGCGCCACCCAGGCGCCCCTGAAATTTCTGCTTTTTAAAAAATATGTTTTTATTTATTTTTGAGAGAGAGAGAGAGAGACATAGAACAAGAGGGGGGCGGGGCAGAGAGAGAGGGAGACAGAATCCGAAGCAGGCTCCAGGCTCCGAGCTGTCAGCACAGAGCCTGACACAGGGCTTGAACTTGTGAATTGTGAGATCATGACCCCAGCTGAAGTCAGACGCCCAACTGCCTGAGCCCCCCAGGCGTCCCTTGGTATTTCTGTTCTTTACCAAAAGAACTTACAGATAAGCAGAGGCTTATTGAGGATTCAGCCACCTTCCCTGGCCTCCTCTTCCACTTAGAATGCTGGCATTTCTTTGAGCTTTTTATAACTACCTAGAACTTTCCGTGCACCAGGCATGGTGAGAAGCGCTCTCCTGCCGTGATGCGGGTGCCACTATTAACCCCACTGGGCAGGGAAGAAAGCCAGGGCTCAGGAGTTAAGTAACCTGCCTAAGAGTCCCGGCTGAGAGTTTGTGTCCAAATGTGACCTCAGGTCTGCGCTCTGGCCCCTCTTCCCAGGCGGCCACAGCCTCCTCCTTCTCCTCGCCTCATTCTGTTGCTGTTCTGCCATGAACTAGCTGTGTGACCTTGGGAACTGACCCTTGTCTGTTGGGATGATGATCTTTAAGGTCCTTCCTGCTCAGCCCATGGAGTCATGATGGAGCGTCACTGTTCTGGGTGTGGGGACACAGCAGAGAACAGGAGAAACAAGGATTCTTGCCCTCTGGAGGCTACAGGCTCATGGTGGGGAGGCAGGCACGAGACCAACAAGGAACAGGAATGTTTCACATATTCAGAAGCAGTGCATCCAACAGAGAAAAATGAGGCAGGGAAAAGAGGAGGGAGGGATAACCAGAGTGGGGAGTCCGTGATTTTAAATAGAGTGGCCCGGAAAGACCTCTCTGGGAAGATGGCCCTTGAGTGCAGTCCTAAAGGAAGTGAAGGAAAGAGCATTTCAGGCAGACATAACCGCATGTGCAAAGGTCCTGGGGCTGGAGTGTGCCTGGCGCTTTCAAAGGCTTTTGAGTAGGCCCCTGTGTGTGGAGCAGGTAAATGGATATGATATCAGCAAATACAAGATACACAGGGCACTGTGGGTCACGGTGAGGATGTGAGGACAGAAGGAAATGACCTTGCCCTGGCACATCCCCGAATGAACAGCCGTCTTAAGAATTGGCTAGAAGCCGGGGTGGGGGGTGTTGTCGGGGCAGCAGACGGAGGAGAGGTCGTTGTAGAGCTCGGGGCATGTTGGTTCAAGCGGTGAGAAGTGAGCCAAGACCTTTGTCTAACCCTAAATAGTAGTTATCAAATGCTGATTTTAGGGGGGTGCATTGGGATGCCTAAGACATCCCCACAACTGACCATGAGAACCAGAGAAAAATCCAGGACTTATCCTGAGGGATTGACGATGCGCTGGGCTGACTGCTCACAGAGAGAAGATTCCCAGCACCCCAAGACCCCAAGATTCTGCATCACCCTCTCAGTCACTGCCTTCTGTGGATTCCGGGGTTCTTACAAAAGCAAGCATCCTCCCTGCCGTGAGATCTGCAGAGACCCAGGGCAAGGCGCAGGCTCTGTGGGCAGGGCCGGGACAGACGGAAGGACCTGTCAGACCTGCTCGTCGGCTGTTCAGCCCATCGTGGGTCAGCCTGCCTTTGCTTCTCCCGGACAAGGAAGGCGAGGGCATGGAGTCTGTGCCCGAGAGAGCAGGTCAGCATACAGGGAGGTGGAAGGTCGGGATGGGGTCCGGAGCTGTCCGGGGGGGGGGCTCCTGCCTCGTTAGGAGTGGAGGTGCCTGCCTGTGGACGAGAGGAGGGAACAGCTTGTCCCATCTGGCTTGGTTACATTACTTGAACATTCTCTGGTGGCTCAGTGCCGCCTTGGCATCATGGGCCGCGATGGATAAAAGAAACGCTCTGATGTGTAATCTCTACATTGTTGCCCCAGGTGAAAGGAGGGGAAGGAAGGTTTCTACACCCAGCTGCCTGCTGCTGGTGGTAAGGACACAGCCACACATGGAAACGGGGGCACTGGAGTGGGCTTTTAGCTGAGGGGTGCAAGAAAGCACCTCTTCCTTCGCTGGGTGACCACTGGCCTCACTCACCATGCGTGCAGGTCACCGGATGGTCTGAGCTCTCTCTGACTCACGTTCTCCTGTTCTGGAGTCCTGTGCGTGCATCTGTGCGTGTGAGCGAGTGTGAACACGTCTGCGCGCGCGTTTTGCAGAGTTGAAAAGGTCTAGAGGGATCTCCGGGGTAACTTTTCCTCACCGTTGGGACTAAGGCCTATTTAAACTGGAACCGAGGGGCGCCTGGGGGGCTCAGTGGGTTGAGCGTCCAACTCTCGGTTCCGCCTCGGGTCATGATCTCGCGGCTCAGTCCACACTCAGCCTGGAGCCTGCTTGGGATTCTCTCTCCCCCTCTCTCTCTCTGCCTCTATCCCGCTCTCTCTCCCTCTCAAAGTAAATAAGTGAACTTAAAAAAATAGAATACATCAGAAGCGAGTTGCAAAGACACTCCTATGTGTTTTCTTGCCACTCGGGGTTTCATCGTCGGCTGCTTCACCGCACAAAGGATGGGCTGCGATGGCTGCCACCCAGCTACACCCCCTTACCCGGCCCCGGTGTCCCCAGGGTCCCCAGGGTCCCAGGAGAGGGCGGCGGTTGGTTGGGGTGTGGAGAGTCCTGGGGAGACCTCTGTCTTCATCTGCCCTGATGCTCTGTGTTCCCTCCGATGGGGCAGGGTCTGTGGACAGTCGAGTCCTAGCAGACCCTGTGTGGGAGTCCTGCGAAGTCTGGGGCCAGGCCCGAAACTGAATGGACCCGGTGCTCACCGTGCGGCCGGGAGTGCAGCCTGGGGTCCAGGTTCCTGCCTCCAATCGGTGCAGGGTGCGTGCACCCCCAGGAAGGTCCGCCCACCTCTGTGGAGCTTCCTCTAGTGGAAGTCGGGGGGAGTTTGGGGTGCCTTCGCCTCTGCAGACTCCGCCCGAGTTTTCTTCTCTCCAGACGAGCAGTTAGCGGGGAGAGAGTCCTTGAGACCCTTCCCTGGTCCTGTCCCGGGGTCCCGTGCCCCTCTGCCCTGCTCCACACCACTCCATCAGTCTCAGGGCTCGGCGGCCAAAGCTCCCCTCAGTTTGCGGCTGCTTTATATAAATATATAAAATTCTGGCTCCCTTTGCGAGGAGCTGGGGCAGAGGGGTCCCCTGGGCCTGCTTCAGGCAGCACCTTTACCACTCGCACGGATTTTGTATGTTGAATCTGACCCAGACTCTGAGCTGGACGTGTGGGAGTCAGCTGCGCTCATGAGGTGTCATCGATGTTACGGAACAGGCGCTCCTGGGGGCGCAGGGCAACTGAGGGGGACTCGGATGCTGGGCCGAGCAAGCATCGGGACAGAAAGGAGGGGGTGTCAGGGAACATCCCAGGGCAGAGGACGAAGCTCGGCTGAGGGCGTGTGCAGGCCTGGCATGGCCCAGAAGACGGAAGGAGGAACGGGGGGCTGGTGTCCCATATGTCGAGGGTGGCAGGCATTGGCCTCAGGGAGGCGGGGGCAGGCCGATCCCCTGGGTTCCTCCTCACCACCCACCCTCCCCTGCATCCGGGCAGGGCGTGGGGTCGGAAGGAAGCAGGGTGTGGTTGCTGACAGCTCTGTGGTCTTTTTATTTGAAAAAAAAAAAAAAAAAGACGTTATTAAAATGTAATTCATATACTGGACAACTCAGCCATTTAAGGGGTGCAGTTTATGGCTTTTAGTGTATTCATCGACACGAGCCACCAACACCACAGTCCCAGAGGGGCCCAGGCACTGTGGGTACCCACGGCACCTGGCAAGCGCCCTCGACATTCTAGGGCTCGCGACCCGGCTTCCTTCGAGGACCCTGCTTCCCGGCCCCGGGGAAGTGTCTGTAGTCACTGAGAAAGCACGGAAGTCAGAGAGCTGTCAAATTATTTCCTGGATCAGAATTTGCCTTCTGTTTTCCTCCCTTGCCTTAGTCTTTGGTGCCTGAACTTTGAGTTTTGGAGCAAGTCACGTGGCTCAAGAGCAGGCAGGCCAAGTTGGCGCTAGCCTGGGGGGCTACCACGCCCAGCCCCGTCCCACCCCGCAGCCCGAAGAGAAGGGAGCCGGCGGCCGGCACCGCAACTGGCCACGGAGGGGACAGCGGATCCCAGCGCACCGTGAGGACTGCCCGTGGGAAGGAGCTGGAGGGTCCTTGGTGAGCTCCTTCGTCCTCCTAGGGATTGTGGGGGGCCGTTCACGGACGCGGGTCCTCCACCCACTATTCCCCGTTTTCCTTAGTTTACAAGGGTTGATTGGCTCTGCTTTTCCAGCATTTTTACTGCACAGACCTCTTCAAGAGGCATTCGAGCCCCGCCGGCCCAGCTGGCCGTTCCAAGGAAAAGGGCCAAATCGCAGGAATTCAGGGGTCTGAGAGGACGTCACCACAGCGCTGAGTGCAACGGAGGACAGATGGAAATGACCTAGTGGGTCATTTATCGACAGGGGTGTCAATAACTCAGCTGTGGTTTGTTCACATAAGTGAATCCGGCACCAGTGGAAAAAAAAAAAGGGGGGGGCGTGTATGTGTAAGCTGCGTGTATCCAACTTGCCAAGCCTCGGGAACACGCAGCACCGAGCCCAGCCTGACCCTGTGTATATAAAGTGAGAGTCAACAGTAAAGATGCTCTTTATCTACACGTACTCTGTGCACAAAGAATGGTGCAAACGCAGGCGTATGTTTGTAGGCACATCCACGTGCAAGACAGCTACCTCAGGGCCAGAAGGAGGGCAGGCTGCAGCCAGCGGGACTGAGCTGTCTGTCTCCAACAATGCGTTTCCTTAATGAGTGCAGTCTGCATGATGGGTACATGCATATACTGTGTATTTGCAGGACTTTTTAAATACGCTTGAACCAGGGGCGCCTGGGTGGCTCTATCGGTTGAACGTCCAACTTTGGCTCAGGTCATGATCTCCCGGTTTGTGGGTTCGAGCCCCGCGTCGGGCTCTGTGCCGACAGCTCGGAGCCTGGAGCCTGCTTCCGATTCTGTGTCTCCCTCTCTCTCTGCCCTTCCCGTGCTTGCACTCTGTCTCTCAAAAACAAATGTAAACAAAAATGTTTTAAAATAAGCTTGAACCAGCTCAGGGTTTAAAAACATTTTAGAATGATTTCGATGGATTCATGGTCTAATGACCTCGTGCCAGGGCCAGGAGGGAAGAGAGAGACTCAGGTGGGGACACAGCTACGGAGGTGGCTCGTTGCAAAGCTGGGATCACCCAGGGCGTGTTCTGTGTTCCATGGATGGAAGGCTGGGTGGCGCCTTCCACGGTCCTCCTGACAGAAGGTTCTGGAATTTAGAACAGTCAGCCTCAACACCCCATGCCCAGGGCGGCTGTTCCGGTACTTTCAGAGTGAGCTGTTTCATGACCGTCACCTAGGCAGACCAGGAGTTTGTGACTCCAGTTGGGGCATCTGCCCAGACCCACTGCAGCTCAGCAATTTCAGGGACCTGTCTGTCTTTAATCCACACACCCTGCCAGCCCAGAGGTCGTGGCCTTTACCACTTGCTCTGAGTCCTTGGTTTTCGTTTTCAATTGTTCTGTAATAGACTTTTACAAAGTGTCGTTCCCTAGCACGTTTCCTGAGTGCCTAGTGCAAGTGTCCTGGGGCTGCTGAAAAATCACAGGCGTCTTCCTTGCCAAGTGAAGTCAGGGTGCCTCCTGTGTGAGCACCCTTGTCCCGGCCCTGCTCCCGCCTGACTGCCCCCGAGGCCCTCACCGTGGACCGTGGGCACCTCCTCTGGTTGCTGGGTTGCCAGACGGGGCGCCCAAACCCTCACATTTATTCCAGGGCGGTGTCCCTAGACCTTGTGTCATCCTCACCCCTGCGGAGACTTGCTACACATCTCCCTCACCGCGTTCCCACGGGACTGAGAATTTTTGCTCAAGAACCAGTTTTCGATCCCGTGGGGGCCCCGTATCACCCTTCTTGAGAGAATGCATGTTCTAGATCAATCTTGTAAATCGGCTCTCCGCACCGAGGGCAGTTTCCTGTGTTTCAAAGGCAAATTCAGTGCCCTGAGACCAAAAGAAGCCAGTTCCTGCTCTGCTCCAAGTAGAGGGATTGGTTTAATTCTTTTTTTAATATGAAATTTATTGTCAAATTGGTTTCCATACAACACCCAGTGCCCATCCCAACAGGTGCCCTCCTTAATGCCCATCACCCACCCCCCATCAACCCTCGAGGGATTGGTTTAAAATCGAAGCTAAGGAAGGATAATCCCCCCCGCTGGTCTTGGGACACCAGGGCCAGGGCCAGCGTCACCATCCTCTCCAGATGGGTCACTTCCTTCCCTGCGCACAAGCCGGGGAAAGGTGGTTTGACCGGAAAGGCCTCCCGGGGCCCAGAGGCCGGGTCCCTGGTCCCAGCCCTCCATGGCCGCCCTCTCCTTCCAGCATTCCCTAGCTCGCGGTCATGGCGACCCTTCACCGCACAGACTCGACGCTCACAGCCCTGGATGAGGAGACGCTGTGGGACATGATGGAGAGCCACCGCCACAAGATCGTGAGCAGCATCTGCCCCAGCCGCCTCACGCCCTACCTGCGCCAGGCGAAGGTGCTGGACCAGCTGGACGAGGAGGAGGTGCTCCACAGCCCCAGGTTCACCAACACGGTCATGAGAGTCGGTGAGGACCCCCCACCCTGGGCCCTTCCCAGGTTCACCAACACGGTCATGAGAGTCGGTGAGGACCCCCCCCCCCCACCCAGGCCCTTCCCAGGTTCACCAACATGGTCATGAGAGTCAGTGAGGATCCCCCCGACCCAGGGGCCCTTCCCAAGTTCACCAACACGGTCATGAGAGTTGGTGAGGACCCCCCACCCCAGGGCCCTTCCCAGGTTCACCAGCATGGTCATGGGAGTTGGTGAGGACCCCCCCACCCCCAGGCCCTTTCCAGGTTCACCAACATGGTCATGAGAGTCAGTGAGGACCCCCGTCCCCGGGCCCTTCCCAGGTTCACCAACATGGTCATGAGAGTCCGTGAGGACCCCCCACCCCCAGGCCCTTCCCAGGTTCACCAACACGGTCATGAGAGTCCGTGAGGACCCCCCACCCCCAGGCCCTTCCCAGGTTCACCAACATGGTCATGAGAGTCAGTGAGGACCCCCCGTCCCCGGGCCCTTCCCAGGTTCACCAACACGGTCATGAGAGTCCGTGAGGACCCCCCCGCCCCAGGCCCTTCCCAGGTTCACCAACACGGTCATGAGAGTCAGTGAGGACCCCCCCCCCCCCACCGCAGGCCATTCCTAGGTTCACCAACACGGTCATTAGAATCCATGAGGACCCCCCTCCTGCCCACTCTGGGCCCTTCCTGCCACACCAGCTCCACACGGGCCATGCTGGGAAGCCCAGTGTCCGGGCAGGGAGTGCAGGACTTTAAAGACTGCATTCCAGACATGGGGACACTGGTGATTTCCCGTAGCTGCCGTAACAAAGGACCACAAACTGGGCAGCCCACCCCTGCAGAAATGCGTTTGCTCACAGCTTGGAATCCGCGTATGGGCAGGGCCTCCCTCCCTCGAAGGCTCAGGGACACCTCCTTCCTTGTCTCTTCCCGGTGGTCACGGGGCGTTCCTTGGCTCGTGGCCACATCCCTCCAGTGTCCACCTCTGCCATCACGCGGGCTTCCCTGCATCTTCCCCTGTCTGTCTCTTATGAGGACACTTGTCATTGGATTTAGGGCCCCCTGGAGAATCCAGGATGACCTTATTTCGAGATCCTTACCATAATTACATCTGCAAAGACCCTGTTTCCAAGTAAGGTGCCTCCGACACTTTCCAGGTGGATGTACCTTTGCGGGGCGGGGGGCACATTTCGACTCCCTCCAGATGTCTTCGGAGCGGATTCTGACGGTCTGACTCGCTGTGCTTATTCACCCCAAACAGGGAAGTGAATAACCTCTCCCTGTCAGGTTTGGGGGATCGAATGAGACTCCTCTCAAGGCTGGGGCCAGAGGAAGCAGTAGGTGGTAGTTTCTTCTGCCTGTTCCTTACGAACCTCAGACACAGGAGAGAGGAATCCAAGCCGCGAGTCAGGCTGGGGGCACTGGCTTCGCCTGTTGTGTCCTTTGTCCCGTGAGGCTCATACACAGGGTCTGCACGTGTCACCGACACACCGGGAGGTCTGGAGAGCAGACAGAGGTCAGCTTCCTCTTCCACGGCCAACTCTCAGTGCTCGGCTTGCCGTGGTCGCTCAGTGCGTATCGGCCCGGCCCTTCTGGAGACTGGCTGCCATCGTGTGAATTAGAGGGACCCACAGGAGCAGCGAGGGCACCCCCCGAGGATCCCGGAGCTCCGCTTCCACCCCCTGACTCCTAGATCTGCGTGGGTTCTCCCGCCTCCCCACCCTGTGTCCCCGGGGACACCCTCCCAGAGCCCTGTTGGCTGAGACGGTTTGTCGTCCCAGGGCACTTGCTGGATTTGCTGAGGACTCGAGGGAAGAATGGAGCCATTGCCTTCCTGGAGAGCCTCAAGTTCCACAACCCTGACGTGTACACCCTGGTCACCGGGCTGCAGCCCAAAGGGGACTTCAGCAACTTCAGTGGTGAGAGCTGGCTCTCGGGGTGGCTTGGCGAGGGCTTCTTCGGAGCCTCTGGGTCCTGGTGCCTGCAGCCTCATGCAGACACTCTTCTTGCCCCTCCCCCCCCCCCCCCCCCCCCCCGACCAGGGAGAGGTTCCTTCCTGTCCCGCTGCCCCAGCACAGGGGGCAAGGAGGCCCCCACTAACCACGGTGCAGGAGAAGGTGCTGGCGGCCTCTAGTCCTAAAAGAGATCTGTCCCCGATTACCATGTGCCACAAGCAGACCCGTCATGGGGCACAGAGTCTGCATTTGAGAGGTGCTGGCAGGGGGAGGCATGTCCTTCCCCTAGAGATGCTCCTGAGCCGGCCTTAGCCTTGGCGGTGGGTGGAGGACGGCTGCGGCTGCGAGGGGCCCGAGGAAGAGAGGCCCCCGCCGCAGAGGAGCTGGCAGCCTTCTGCACATTTGCTCAGCCGGTGGAGGAAGGTCTAGCCGGCCTGGTGGGAGATCCGGCCGTTTTTGTTAGTTAAGTGGTTTGAGGGTTCCCTGGAGAAGCCGGGGAGAGATTTTGTTGCACAAAGGGCGGGACTAACGTCACTCAAAACCGGGTAAGAAAACGTTTCTGCCTGTTTGGCGTCACAGCCCGCGTTTCTGTTAGAGCGCCGCTGGATGCCGTGCGGATTCATGGTCCTTGCTCTGTTTTTCTCAGGGTGACATTGAAAGGGAGTTAGCATCGAGCACACCCTAGCTGATGACGGAGAGTCGGCTCTGAGCCGCAGGGGCCCACGGGGAAGCGAGAGGAGGGAAAGCTGGTGCCGAAGTCACCAGTCGTGCTGTTTATTTAACCAGATATTGAGTCCGGCTGAGCCGCTAGTTTGTTGGGTTTTGTTTTGTGTTTTATTTTTTTAATTTACATCCAAAGTAGTTAGCATACAGTGCAACGATGATTTCCGGAGTAGATTCCTTCGTGCCCCTTCCCCATTCAGCCCCTCCCCCCTCCCGCCACCCCTCCAGTCACCCTCAGTTTGTTCTCCATATTTTTTAAAATATAATTTAACTTTATTTTTTATTTTTTAAAATCTACCTCCAAATTAGTGAGCCTATAGTGCAATGATTTCCGGAGTAGATTCCTTAAGCCCCTTACCCGTTTAGCCCATCCCCCCTCCCACAACCGCTCCAGTAACCCTCTGTTTGTTCTCCATATTTAAGAGTCTCTTGTGTTTTGTTCCCCTCCCTGTTTTTATATTCTTTTTGCTTCCCTTCCCTTATGTTCACCTGTTCTGTGTCTTAAAGTCCTCATATGAGTTAAGTCATATGATGTTTGACTTTCTCTGACTAATTTCGCTTAGCATAATACCTTCCAGTTCCATCCACACAGCTGCAAATGGCAAGATTTCATTCTTTTTGATTGCCGAGTAATACTCCGCTGTATAGATATACCACATCTTCTTTATCCATTCATCCATCGACGGACATTTGGGCTCTTTCCATACTTTGGCTATTGTCGATAGGGCTGCTATAAACATGGGGGTGCCTGTGTCCCTTCGAAACAGCACACCTGTATCCCGTGGATAAATGCCTAGTAGTGCAATTGCTGGGTCGTAGGGTAGTTCTATTTTTAGTTTTTGGAGGAACCTCCCTACTGTTTTCCAGAGTGGCCGCACCAGCTTGCATTCCCAGAGCAGCTACTTTTTTTTTTTTTTTTTAATTTTTTTTTTCAACGTTTATTTATTTTTGGGACAGAGAGAGACAGAGCATGAACGGGGGAGGGGCAGAGACAGAGGGAGACACAGAATCGGAAACAGGCTCCAGGCTCTGAGCCATCAGCCCAGAGCCCGACGCGGGGCTCGAACTCACGGACCGCGAGATCGTGACCTGGCTGAAGTCGGCCGCTTAACCGACTGCGCCACCCAGGCGCCCCTGGAGCAGCTACTTTTTAAGGAGACCGACAGATCAGGGTGGGGGCTCCGGCCCGAGAGTCTGGGCGTAGGAAGCAAAGACCCCCGGGGGGCAGGGACAGGGGCTCCAGGTCGCCCACCGGCCCATGCTCCGCAGGGCTCATGGACACGTCCAAGCTGACCGAGTGCCTGGCCGGGGCCATCAGCAGCCTGCAGGAGGAGCTGGGCCGGGAGAAGGGGCACAAGGAGGCCCTGCGGCGGCGCTGTCGGCAGCTGCAGGAGCGCCTGGGCCGGGCGGAGGCCCGCGTGCGGAGCCTGGGCCAGCTGGAGACCGACCATGACCGCGTGAAGCGCGAGGTGCTGAAGCTGAAGGACGAGATGCTCAGCCTGTCGTTGCACCACAGCAACGCGCTGCAGGAGAAGGAGCTGGCGGTCACCCGGTGCCGCGGCCTGCAGGAGGAGGTACCGGGTGCACCCCCCCCGCCCCCACCCCCCCCCCACCCCTGCCGGGGCCGCCGAAGGGGTGGACACTCCTGGGAGCCGCCTTCCTCCAGCGACGTCAGTAACCTGGGGCCCCGGGGACCTTCCGTCCACCCCTCCCGGGTCCCCCAGTGGGGCCTGCGTCTGTGCGGGGAGCAGGGGGTCGTCGACGAGGCCCCCAGACCCGACAACACCTTTGCTCACTTCTCGGCTGTGGGCTGTCATCTTTTTTTTTTTTTTTAGTTTAATTTTTATTTTTAATCTTGTTAATGTTTGTTTTTGAGCGAGAGACAGAGACAGAGCATGAGTGGGGGAGGGGCAGAGAGCCGGGTAGATGCAGAATCCAAAGCGGGCTCCAGGCTCCGGGCTGTGTCAGCCCAGAGCCCGACGCGGGGCTCAAAGTCACAAACTGCGAGATCACGACCTGAGCTGAAGTCAGAGGCTGAACCGACTGAGCCACCCAGGTGCCCCTCAGGTTTTTATTTTTTAACATATATATATTTTTTTTTTAATTTTTAAAAAATGTTTAGGGGTGCCTGGGTGGCTGTGTCGGTTAAGCGTCTGACTTCAGTTCAGGTCATGATCTCACGGTCTGTGGGTTCGAGCCCCGTGTCAGGCTCTGTGCTGACGGCTCAGAGCCTGGAGCCTGCTTTGGATTCTGTGTCTCCCTTTCTCTCTGACCCTCCCCCATTCATGCTCTGCCTCTCTCTCTCTCTGTCTCAAAAATAAATAAACATTTAAAAAAATGTTTATTTATTTTTGAGACACAGTGTGCAGAAGCAGGGGAGGGGCAGAGAGAGGGGGACAGAGGATCAGAAGTGGGTTCCATGCTGACAGCAGAGAGCCCCATGTGGGACTCAGTCTCATGGACCGTGAGATCATGCCCTGAGCCAAAGTCGGACGCTTAACCACTGAGCCACCCGGGGGGGCCTGGGCTGCTGTCTTCTGATTGACTTGTAGGAGCTCTTTCAACACTGAGGAGACTCATTCCCTGTCACTTTGGCACCTGTTCCTTGCCCTGGGGCTTTTGTGTGTTTGGCCTTGATGTTTAAGTTTTAACTTTATTGAGAAAATTAATTTCAAATTTGTAAACAAATACACAAATACGAACATCGTCACCCCTTGAACAACATGACACACACACGCACACACAAACACACACACACGCTTTTTTTTTTCCTGAACCACTTGAGTTACGTATATCATGGCCCCATACCCCTAAACATTTTAATGTGTGTTTCCTAGAAATAGGATATTCTCTGATGTAATCGTAGCTCAGTTATCAACCTCGTGCACGTTCATCAACACTATCTGTTTATCTAACCCGACGTCTGTGTTCCACTTTTATCCCCACCCAAATAGCATCTGTCATTGCATTTTCCTCCGGTCCAGGAGGAGAGCCTGTGGTCGTCCTGTCTCTGTCGTCTCCTTTAATCTGGAACATTTCTGCAGCTTTTGTCTATTATAGTGTGGATATTTTTTAAGAACACAGCCCCCCCCTTTTTTTTTAAGTTTATTTATTTTGAGAGACAGAGAGAGAGAGAGAGAGAGAGAGCAGGGGAGGTGCAGAGTGAGGGAGAGAGAATCCCAAGCAAGCTCTGAGCTGTCAGCACAGAGCCCGATGTGGGGCCTGAACCCAAGAACTGTGAGATCGTGACCTGAGCTCAAGTCAGACACTCAACCCACTGAGCCCCCCCAGGCGCCTCATGGCCCCTCTTTTCTGTAATAGACTATTCCTCATTTCGGGTTTGTCTCCTGTGTCCTGGTGACTGGATGGGGGTTATGCCTTTTTGGTGGGACCTGCACAGGGACGCTGGGCCCGGGTCCAGTCACCCCACCGTGGCACCAGGCCCAGCGCCCCTCGGTGCTGATGTTAATATTGCCCACCTGGCCCAGGGGCTGTCCGCTCCCTCCCCTGTACCTGCTGTTCCTTTTTCTTCCGGCAGCGGAGAAGCAGCCTGGGTGTGGGGGGCTCTGGAACCAGCAAGCACCCTGCCCTTAATCGACATTTCCCCCTGGAGAGCCTCACTGGGGGTTCTTGCCCAAACTCCTCTCTAGTCTGGTGGTTGCAGGATGATGAGCCCATCTCCAGCTGGTCAACCAGCTGGCCCTCGACATCCTGACCGCGAGGAGGAGCCTTATTCCCCAGTGTGTGCATCTGTTGTTGGCACAGACACGTGCATTCTTACATCCAGTTGCCTGTAACACGTCGCTGTCCTGAATGAGTTTGTCCAAAGTGTCCCAGATTTGGCCAGCGGGAGCCCCTTTAATCTCTTCCGTGTCCTGTGACACGCCCCCTCATATTCCGAGCACGGACTCCCTCTCTGGAGGCACAAGAGGTTCCGGGGTCATCTGGTCCCCACCCGGCCCCAGCTCTGGGCTCAGCCACTCCCCGAAGAGCCTGGTTCCGGGCAGAGACCAAGATCAGGGCTCTAGGTGAGCTCATAGCTCCTCGGTCCTTCCAGCAGACAGAACTTGGAAGCGTGCACCTAAATGTACGAATACGCATACAAACAGGCGTGCACGTATGCGTGTCCACACACACACTTGTATTTTAGAAGCCACGAGATCACACCCACACCTCAGATTCCAGGCGATCCCCAGAGCCTCCTCCCTCATTCCATACTCGGGCGCCCCTAGCCCCCCGGCGAGAACCCTGCCACCCACACTAACACTCACTTGCTCAGTCCTACAGTGCATGGAAAATACTTTCAGCATAGCTGTGCCCACACCAGCACGGGAAACAGAGCTGCTAAGGAATGTTGAGGGTTTGTACTTCAGTCCCGAATTGTGGCTGCTGGTCTCTGAATCCCTCCCCCTCCCTCTCCCCTCATGGTGGTTCCCCTGTTTGAAATATCATTAGGTTCATTTGCTTAGCTTTGTTATCAATTTCAGGTGCCCCCCCCCCATTCCGATCTTAATGATTTAATTTTACTTTTTGAAAATGTAGGATACGACACACCTAACCCAGTTGGCCCATAGCAGGAACTTTGTCGTTGCTTACGGAAAATTCACCAAGTAGATGTCAGAGGGGAAAAAGTCCAAGTGGAAAGGTTCTTCCTTCTCTCCTTGACCCGAGTGAGTGCTGACTCCACCCTGACTCCCGATTTCCTGGGCTCTCCTCTTGGGGAAAGTCCCCTCTCCCCACGGATACCACACCCAGGATTCCAAGAGGGCAGGATCTTGGTTCCAGATCTGAGTTTCTCTTGGGGGCACTGTCTGGCAGGGTGGAGGCCAGGCATGTAATTTCCAGAGACCCACAGCCCCGGACAAGCAGCCCTGCTGGGGGACACATATTTGCATGTGGATCACGAGTGCATCTGCATAGACCCGTCATCTCTGCTCCGTCTGACTTGTCTTTCCTCTTTCTTTACACTTACTGCTTTTCACAAATCTCAGTTCCTTTTATGCAACGGATTTAGCAGAATATGGAAAGGCGGGGAAGCCAGGGAGCATGCTGGAGGACACTTGGTCACTGGCCACTTACCACCAGCCGTGGGGATTTGTTTTCCAAGACGGTCAGAGAGCCGATTCCCCGGGGTTCCTTGCTCTGTTCCTGGGGCCCCAACCCAGTCATTTAACTGCTATGCCTCATCTACAAAATACAGCTAGGGGTGCCTGGGTGGCTCAGTCGGTTAAGCATCTGACTTCGGCTCAGGTCATGATCTCGCGGTTCGTGAGTTTCGAGCCCCACAACGGGCTCTGTGCTGACAGCTCAGGGCCTGGAGCCTGCTTCGGATTCTGTGTCTCCCTCTCTCTGCTGCTCCCCTGCTCACTCTCTGTCTCTCAAAAAATGAGTAAACGTTAAAAAAAAATGTATCAAATACAGCTAGACTGCCTTTCTCCTCCACAGAAACTGGAACGACTCGCCACATAAACCCTTTAACGGGTTTTGAAGTCTCGGGGGAGGGACCCCTTTGAGCAGGAGCAAAGGCACCGTTGAGGAGGAGGGGTGGGAAAGGAGCTGGCTCCCGGGCTGGTGGGGAAACAGTGTTTCCATTGTCCCTCCTCCCCACTGGCAGCTGTACCTGCTGAAGCAAGAGCTAGAACGCGAGAAGATGTCTTCTTCCCACGAGCGGGACTGTCGAGAGCGTTCCCCGCAGATGGCCGACGGCCTGGGGCCCGGGGACAAGGAGCTGACCCGCCTGAAGGAGGAGAACGAGAAGCTCCGGTCGCTGACGTTCAGCCTGGTGGGTCCCCTCCCTGTCCCCTCCCTGGCAGCCAGCTGGAGTTTCCCGCGGGCTGCGGGGCTCCCGACGGGTGGTCCGTGGAGGGGGCGCTGAGGACTGACTGGGCTACAATCTGGCGATGTCCTGTATTTCCCTTCCTGCTCCTCCCCTGCCCCCAGCGTTGGCGGGACTCACAGCTAGTGGACGTGCATGACAATGCCCCACTTGGCTGGGCAGCTGATTCTACAGGCTGGGGTTCAAGGCTGTGGGCGGGGGCGTGAGGGGGGACCCTTCTGCCTGCCGTCCTGCCCACGCGTGCTCTGGTGACACCAGGGCCCCGGCATTACACAAACCCTTTTTGCCTCTCCTCTTCGGTTCCTTCCGGTCAATATTATGTCCATTTACTGAGTGGGGATAGACACTCACCGGGTGCAGGGTAGGTGGCCGCCCTGGCGCTGTCTGTCACGCGGCCTGGATGGTGCCATCGCGCCTAAGCCCCTTCCCGCAGAGCGGGCGACGGGCAAGGCCGTGTCCGTCGGTGTTCCGTCTCTCAGAGACCCTGCTGGTGGATCTGGGGACGGAGCAGCCCGACACTGCCACCCCCGGGGACTCTCGGTTTCCTTTACCTTCCGTCGCCGACCGCATGGAAGTAGAAGTGAAATGCACCCGTTTTGATGGCCGACCCGGCCTTTCCTTCTGTGAGATGCGCGGGAATAAGGCCAAATCCATCCACGCGCCCGGCCTCGAGATTTCCTGTTGCCCGTTCCCGGGGAAGAACGATGGGGTGCTTCCCAGGGGCAGGCGTCTCAGGAGGCCAGGGCCCCGGGGCTGACCTCTCTTTGCCCCAGGCGGAGAAGGACATCCTGGAACAGAACCTGGACGAGGCCCTGGAGGGCACACAGACGCTGGTGGAGCGTATCCACTCCCTGAGGCAGCGGGCCGTGGCCGCCGAGAGGCAGCGGAAGCAGGTGACCCTTCCGGGCCGCGTCCGGCACCGCGGGGCACGGGCGGGGGCCGCGGGCCCTTGAGACCACACCGCGCTTAAACCCAGCGCCGCTTCCCGAGCACGCTGGCCCGACCGCTCATCCTTCACGGAAGCCACGTGGAACACAGACCCAAGGCTAGAGGCCCCGTCCGGTTAGCGGGTGGGACAAACGAGCAATAGAATGGAGGGTGCTCTCCGGCGGGGGCCCCCGGGGCCAGCACCAGGGGTTTATTCAGTTGCCACAACAGGCAAGGGGAGGACACGGAGGAAGGAGACAGCGCGAGAAAATGAGGCGGTAGCGTCGAGGGAAATTATTTACGTCTCTGGGGACGTGGAGTGAATGAAGCACAGTTGTACATGCAACACCCATGCGTATTTCTTTAAGATTTTATTTTTAAGTGATCTCCGCACCCAACGTGGGGCTCGAACCCGCAGCCCCGAGATCCAGAGTCACACGCTGTACCGACTAAATTCAATTATAATCAGCATAGCAGCCCTGTGGATAGACGCACCTTGAAATTTGGCACTTAAGACACGGGCAGGAAGTCACCTATGTTACCACCTGGACGGTCCCCCCTTTCTGCCTCCCCGAGGCACCCCAGCCCCACCCCGTCGTCAGCCCCCGGAGCCACTGGCCTGCATGGGCTGTGTCTGTCCCCCGTCCAGTACTGGGAGGAGAAGGAGCAGACCTTGCTGCAGTTCCAGAGGACTAAGGTCGACTGTGACATCTACAAGGAGAAGATCAGCGCCCTACAGGGCCAGTTGCTGGAGCTGCAGCGAGAGCGAGACCAGGTGCCCGGAGGGGAGGGGCCCCGGGGTGCCGCCCGGCCGAGTCCCCGCCACCGCTGTCCCCCGCTGGCCGGCTCGCTCGCTCGCCGCGTGCCATCCTCCCTTCTTTCCTTTCTGCCTCCCAGGCCTACTCCGCGAGAGACGCGGCCCGGATGGAGATTTCTCAGAGCCTGACAGAGAAGGACGCCCTCCGCAGGAAAGTGTTTGAACTGACAGACCAGGTCTGGGAGCTGCGCCATCGGCTTCACCAGCCACAGGCCGAGTCCCTGCGAGGGGTGAGTGCCCCCCTCCCACCCCACGGGGATGCGGTTGGGTGGCGGGGCTGGGAGGCCAGGTGGGCACAGCGGGCGTGGGGGCGGTACCGGGCCACTCACCGTCCCTGCCGGGGCATCGGGTTGAGCCGCATCCACGGCACACCGGCTCTCGTGGGTGAACCATGTTGCCGGGTCCTTGAAGAGGCACATCGGGGCAAGTTGGCTCTGTGTCCACCTCTCCTTTCGTGGTAATCTTGTGCAAGTCGTGAAAGGGGTAGCTTGGCGGAAGGTTCTGGAACCTCTAAAGTATGGTGTTCGATGAAGAAAGCAAGCGTGTGAAACCGGGCAGGCAGCCACTTGCTTTTGTAGATGATGCATTCCGGGTTTGCAAGTCCAACGTCCAAGAGCTGACTTCCACGCATGAAGGGAACTGCATTCCCCAAGGGCTAAAATGATTATAAAAACCTTCCGTTAGGATCTGTCCACAGCTCCAGCTCTGGCACCGGCCCGGGGGGGGGGGCGGAGAGCCTCTTCAGAGGCGCCCGGGGAACTTGGTGAGGCCGTGGGAGACCCTCCTCTTCCTGGGCAGGGTCCCAGCTGCTTCCTCCTCCACCCTCCCCACATTGACCATGTTCCAAATACATATACATATAAAAACACAGCAAAATGCTAACGGTCTTGTTTTTTGAGTGTGGAGGATGGGTGGCTTTTCTTCTCTAATCAATTCTGTTCGCCTCCGATACTCTGTATGGAGTGTGGATGTTCTACGTATAGCATGTGTTATTTGTGTAACCTGTAAGGAACAACACATAATCCCTAAAATACCATTCCCCAAGCTGGTTACTTTCCTTCTCCTCAGTGGTCAGCTCCTGCTGTGAGGGGTGGTGGGGGGGAGGTCCCAGGCTCGGAGGAGGGGATGTGATGAGGGAACAGTGCCCAGAGGGAAGAGGTGGGAGGTGGAGGCAGGAGGGGGACACCGGAGGGAGTTGACTTGCTGGGACCCCCCCGAGGGCATCCAAGAGGAAACTCTCCTGCGCTGAACAGCCTGTGGCCCATCTTTGGCAGCCTGAGCAGGAAGCCGGAGCCCGGGAGCCGTGTCCAAAGGGGAAGCAGCGGCTCGTGCGCATGTTGGCCATGTGTCCGTGGGATGACAGTGACTGCAGCTTCACCGAGGTACAGCGGCTGCCTGGTCCCCTCCTGGGGCCTGGCCAGGCGCACCCCCACCTACCGGGATAGAGGGGGCCTGGCTGGCACACCGCAGGTGCTAACGAAGTACTTGTGAAGCAAACCCAGTGGGGGGGGGCTGCATTCAGATCTATCTTCCAGTGCCTTGCTCCGCACTGTGGCCCTCACCAGCCAGGAAGTTGGCCTCTCTGGGCCTCAGCTGCTTTGTTTGTAAAGTGGGACAACACTACCCCACCACGTAGATTTATCTACCAGAACTGAGCTACACGAAATATGGAAAGCAGCTAAGAGGGTGCCTGGCACATAGTAGGTGTTCAGTTAGTGTGACCTTGCTCTGTGCTGTGTCCTTGTCGCCTCCTCTGCCCTGACAGTTAGGGACCCCGCTGCTCCGCGTGAGCCCCGTGAGCCCCGCGTGAGCCCCGTACGACCTCTGTCCTGCCCCCCCCCCCCTCCAGTCTCAGCTCTGCTCTGACCTGAGCGCCACATCCAGCCGTGAGCTGGTGGACAGCTTCCGGTCCAGCAGCCCCATGCCTCCCAGTCAGCAGTCCCTGTACAAGCGGGCCGCAGAGGACTTCTGGGACGACCCCTGGTCTTTCAGGTAAGGGACTGGCAATGGGGTTCAGATGGCACGGGCCCCGGCAGCTCACCGGGACCCCGGCCGAGGGCTGGGCAGGTGCCGGGAGCTCTGGGTCTGAGTCAGGGAGCAAGCGATCACCCTTCTTCCCACGCTTTCCAGCAGCTTCCCAGAAACCCTGCAGGTGGACCGGGGACCCTCCCCGGGGGCTAAGGCAGGTGCTGCAGACCTGGATTATGAGATTGTAGACGCGGCAGGTGAGTGCACCCCCCCCCCCACTGGACCTCTGCAGCGGCCCCCCTCTCCTGGGCAGCTGAGCAGGAGGAGAAGTGAGGACAGGGGTCTTCAGGGAGGCGGGTGAGACAACCCAGTGCCTCTCCAGAGGGCAGGGGAGGCGAGCTTCACTGCTGCCCCGCCCCAGGCCTCTGGGAAATGCAGACCACCTGGTCACTCAAGCCCATGCCCCGATGTGCCCTGGGTGTCCTTTCTATCTCACCTGGAAGCGGAGGGAGCTGTATTCATCTTTCTGTCCAGCTCGGCATCGACATTCACACGTGTTCTCTCCCTGTGCCCCCCCTGCTCTGACCCCGGGACGCTTAAGTGATACCGGAAGGCAAAGGGGGTTAGTCCCCACTGCTCCTGGAAGAGACCCCTGCTGTGAGCATCTCTCCTCCCGGGTGCTGACACCTGCCACCTGAGACCTCCCCACATCGCCTGCGGCCTATTCTTCACATTTGTGACTTAACTGGTCTCCTCTCCTTCTCAGGCCATGGGCCCCACAGGGGCGGCCTCCCCACCTTTTCCACCCCAGCTCAACTGCCCCCAGCCGTGGCCCCCGCACACACAACAGGTGCTTAGCACCCCGTCTGGAGTTCACGCAGTTGGCCACCAGGGGGCGCACGCACCTTGCTCTGTACAGAACAGCCACACCTTTGGGGCAGGCGGGGTCCCAGGCTCCCTGTGGGTCACTGACCAGGCAGCTGATGGCCGGTGCTGGCAGTTGCCGCCGTGGGGAGTTGCAGGTCCCTGCAGAAATGCGGGCCCAGGGTTATGCCAGATCTGATTTTTTTTTTTATGTTTTTATTTTAATCACCCGGTGTTTATCACAAGTGCACTCCTTAATCCCCCCATCTCCTATTTCACCCACCCCCCCACCCTAGATTTGATTTTTAATGTAGCCAGAAATCCAGACTCTAGCTGCCCTATCCTGTAAAATGTTGGCAACTCAACTCGCACATAAGGACACCGTGTAGGTCAAACCCCACTGCTGTTTGGGGGAAGATAAAATGAGGTTCTAAGCAGCGAGAAAGGAAAGAGGAAAGGGAGGTTCCGCCTCAGCAGAAGGAGACAGACCAGCGGGGGTGGGGGTGGGGGTGGTGGCTAAGGCTCTGGTTGGGGGGGGCGAGGTGGCCCAGGTGAGCAGAAGCTCCGTCAGGAGGGGTGACCTCGGGGCTGGCCTGGCTCGTGTCTGAGCCCTCTGCTTCCGTCCAGAACTTGCCGACTGTGACAGCCTGCAGCCATCCTCCGGGGGCCTCTCCGTCTCAGCCAGGTGAGCGGCGGAAGGGCGCCAGGGCCAGCAGGTGGCAGGGCAGAGTGAGGACGGTGTCCCATCACTGTTGGGAGGTGACAGCATTTCTGAGGATGGGGTTGTGGCTGGGTGGGTGAGGGGAGGTGAGAATTCCAGGTGCTGGGGCCGGTGGGGACAGGGCCGTGCCTGACCTCCTGCTCTCGGTGGCTCGTGGGCTCTGTCCCCTCCTCTCCTGCAGCAGCGTCCCGGTGCGGAGGAGGCCGGCCCGCAAGATCCTGAGCCAGGTCACCGTGCTGGCCTTCCAGGGGGACGAGCTGCTGGAGCAGATAAGTGTCATTGGCGGCAACCTCACAGGCATCTTCATTCACCGGGTCACCCCAGGCTCCGCGGCGGACGAGATGGCCTTGCGCCCGGGCACCCAGATCATGATGGTGAGTGTGGCACCGGGCCCGCGAGCCCCTCAGGATCTTCCCCAGCGACGTCAGCAGCCGCAGCTCCAGCCGGAGGAGAACGTGCTGTTGGGGTAGCCCACGCTCCCTCTCAGGCTGAGGTTAATGCTCACTCGGAGGCCAGGGTCCTGTGACGAGGCCACAGGCCAGTACTGAGGTGGGGCCTTTTAAAAAAAATTTTTTTTTAATGTTTTTATTTCTTTTGGAGACAGAGACAGAGCACAAGTGGGGGAGGAGCAGAGAGAGAGGGAGACACAGAATCGGAAGCAGGCTCCAGGGTCCGAGCCGGCAGCCCAGAGCCCGACGCGGGGCTCAAACCCACGGACCGCGAGATCATGACCTGAGCTGAAGTCGGATGCTCAGCCGACTGAGCCCCCCAGGCGCCCCGAGGGGCCTTTGTTAGCTGTGTCGACCACTTTGTGTGTGTGTAGTGAAATGCGCGTAACGCTAATGTGTGAGTGTTCACTGGGGGCATTTGAAAAAGCTTTTTAATTGTAAAATATTCGTTAAACTGCAAAACCCACTTAACTAGTTATTATCGAGTGAATAGTGGGCAGGAAGGTGACGTTGATGTGGCCTGAAAGCAGGAAAGAGTCGCCCAGTTCCCAAGGGCTGGTTCCCCCAGGAGGAGCCTGGGGTGAGGCGGGCACAGCGCCTGGAATCAGTGCTGACAAGGGCGGGGGGTTGCACCTTGGTCAGAAGCCCTGGCCCCGCGGTTCATCTTTGATCTCGTGCAAGGGGCGCGCGCACACACACACACACACACACACACACACACACACGGCCCTTCCTCACATCCCTAACATGCCCCTTAAGATCCTCAGTCATCGGCCTACCTTGCGGTTAAAGCAACAGGAGCCTTTGTGACGTCTGCAGAGACGGTCCTGACATCCAAATGGGGCCAGTTTGGTTCTAACAGCATAAAAACGTTTCGAAATATATTTTTTTATTCTTTCTTTATTTAAAGTTTTTATTTTAATCGCGGTTAGCTAAGTAATCCAGGGTAAGATTAGTTTCAGGTGGACAATAGAGTGATTCGACACTTCCATCCGTCACCCGGTGCTCCTCACAGGTGCCCTCCTTCACCCCCGTCCCGTTTCACCCATCTCCCCACCTCTCCTCTGTAACCACCCGCGTGTTCTCTGTAGTTGAGTCTGTTTCTTGGTTTTTGTCTCTCTCTCTCTTTTGTTTGCTCCTTGGTTTTGTTTCTTAAATTCCACATAAATCGTATGGTATTGTCTTTCCATGAATATTTCACCTACTGTCATACTTTCTAGCTCCATCCACGTCATTGCAAATGGCAAGACGTCATTCTTTTTGATGCTGAGTAATACTCCACTCTGTGTGTGTGTGTGTGTGTGTGTGTGTGTGTGTGTGTAAACCACATCTTCTTTATCCGTTTCATCAGTCGATGGACACTTGGGCTGTTTCCATAATTTGGCTACAGTTGATAGTGCCGCTGTAAACATCTGGGTGCGTGTATCCGTTCTGATCTGTGTTTTTGTATTCTTTGGGTAAATACCTACCAGTGCAATTGCTGGGTTGTAGGATAGTTCTATCTGTAACTTTCTGAGGACCCTCCATACTGCTCTCCAGAGTGGCTGCACCAGTTTGCATTCCCACCAGCAGGGCAAGAGGGTTCCCTTTCTTCACATGCTTGTCAACACTTGCCATTTTTGAGTTTTTGATTTCAGCCATTCTGACGGTGTGAGGCGGCATCCCATCGTGGTTTTGATTGGCGTTTCCCTGTTGAGGAGTGACGGCGAGCGTCTTTCCGTGTGTCTTTTGGCCATCTGGATGTCTGCTTTGGGAAAACATCTATTCGTGTTTTCTGCCCATTTTTCGACTGGGTTTTTGTATTTCGGGTACTGAGTTGCATCAGTTCTTTACATATGTTGGATACTAACCCTCTGTCTGAGATGTCGTTTGCGGAAGTCTCCTCCCACTCCGTAGGCTGCCTTTTACTTTTGTTGACTGTTTCCTCCACTGCGCGGAAGCTTTTTATCTTGATGAGGTCCCAGTAGTTCGTTTTTGCTTTGGTTTCCCTGGCCTCCGGAGACGTGTTGAGTAAGAAGTTGCTACGGCTGAGGCCAGAGAGGTTACAGCCTGCTTTCTCCTCGAGGTGTTCGAGGGCTTCCTGTTTTATGTTTAGGTCTTTCATCCATTTTGAGTTTATATTTGTGTACGGTGTTGGGACGTGGTCTAGTCTCATCCTTCCGCATGCTGGCCAAGCCGCGTGCTAGAGAAGGGACGGTGGTTGACTCTCGGGTCGGGAATGTGTGTGGTCAGAGGAGCTGACATCGAGATGTCCTGAAACAGGGCCGGTGACAAGGGCTCTGATGGGTGTGTGTGGATGGCTGGGAAGGGCGAGCGGGTCCTTCTGTAGGGTACACCCCTGTACTCAGACTGTGACCGCAGAATCCGGCTCAAAGGATGCCGACACTCGTGATTTGCCCTCAGGTGGATTACGAGGCAACGGAGCCCTCGTTCAAGGCCACCCTGGAGGACACAACTCTGGAGCAGGCCGTCGGACTTCTCCAGAGGGTGAACGGCTTCTGCTGCCTGTCTGTGAAGGTCAACGTGGAGGGTACACACTCCCCCACACCACCCACCCCGTGAGGCCACCACTGGAGGCTTGTGCCACTGAGTCCCGTGTCCGTGAGCCCCTGGCTGCACCGAGGCCAAGCCCTCCCGCCCACCCCAGGACCATACTGTGCCCCAAGTCTGCAGACGACCCCAGGGCGGCTGGGGATCTTCCACCCACGGACTCCAGCACCGAGATGGCTCCTAAGACTCTGGGGGGGCGGGGGTCCTTCCTTCTCCCTTCCTCTCACATTCCAGACCCTTCCTCGTTGTGGGATCACAGCCCAGGCTTATCTTTGATCAGGTTATAAGAAGTTGGTCCAGGACCTGGAGGCCAAAGTGGCTACCTCGGGGGACTCCTTCTATATCCGGGTCAACCTGGCCCTGGAGGCGAGGGCGGTGGGGGAGCTTCAGGTGCAATGCAACGACATCCTGCATGTCACCGACACCATGTTCCGGGGCCGCGGCTGCTGGCACGCCCACCGCGTGGGCCCCTATAGCACGAAGGGCACCGAGAGGGGCAGCATCCCCAACTATGCACGGTGAGCATCTGTCCTACACCCCAACACCTCCCCGGGTTGGGCCAGGGCGCTGCCAGGGTCGCCTGGCCTGGCTTCTCGTGGACGAACCCCCCTGCCAGCGAGGAAGAGTGGTCTCCCCAGGCTTCCCTCCACTGCCCAGGAGCAGAGGGTAGGCATGATGAGATGTGCCCCCAAGTGGATGGAACCCCCAATGTGCCACCTCAGTTTTACTGCTTACATGAGGTTTCTTGGTGAGAAGGGATGGCCTTCATCCTAGAGCATTCTAGAGCACTGAGGACCAGCATGACACTGGGGCTGGCTCACTCTGTCACGGGGGGCTGCCTGGGCACAGCAGGATGTCAGTGGTCCTTCTGCCCCCTAGTTGTGACAATGAAAAATGTCTTCTCCAGACATGGCCCAGTGTCTCCTGGTATGTCTGGGACTTGTTGGTTTGAGCACAGAAGTCCCGCGTCCTGGGACAGCTGGACAGGGGGTGGCCTCCCTGGGAGCAACGACACGCCTGCGGAGAACCGTGTTCTGGACCGAGCGTGGTCCACGAAGCGTGGGCGTCGGCCGTACCTGGCTGTCGAGGTTCTGGAACGTGGCCCAGACCCAGGCTCACACCGAGTCACCTGGGCTCCGACTCACAACAGTTCAAGTGGCAGCTGCAGGGGCGGGCCGGGGCTTTGCACTTTTTCGAAAGCCCCAGCGGACCATAGTGGCCACCAGAGTGGAGAGCGGCTGCCTGGGGCCACAGGGGTGCTCTTGGGGTGCTGGGCAGGGGCCCCCTCTCGTCAAGCCCTCCTTGCCACTGGGTCAGGGCTGTGCTCTTCTGCACAGGGCTCAGCAGCTGCTCATCGCTCTGATCCAGCGGAGCACCATCGCCCGCAAGGTGAGGCGGGGAGAGCCGCACCCGGACCCCGGACATGGGCGCCTGCTATGGGGGCCCTGCCTCCCCCCTCCCCGGCCCTCCTCCTCCTGGCTCACAGCACCTGGAGGGCCCTGGCCCCATCTGGGGTGGGCTGGAAGGGGGGCAGGTGCTGGCCTGCTGACCCCATGGGTGCGACCCCTGGCATGTCTCTCCCTGGGGGGCCCTCCGGCCGTCACCTGGGTCTGCACCCTACACCCAGCCCGCAAGCTTCTCTAATGCGTGCAGGTGCCCTCTCTGTCATGCCCCCAGTTCATCCCATTTGCCCGTCCCCACCCCATCCCATTCCCTCTGAGGTCCTGACACAGAGCCCTCAGCTGTCCCGGGATTGGGGCAGGGCCGGGCTGTGGGGCCCCTCCCCTCCTCTCCCCTCCCCTCCCCTCCCGCCTCACTCTGGATGCCCTGCCTGAGGACCCTCTCCTGCCTCCCTTCATCTCCCACCCTCCGGTGTGGGGCCTGCGCCACCTGGCTGTTCGGCGGGCACAGCCTGGTGGCCTGGGGACCAGCCTGGGTTTGGCCGTGTGCAGACGGCTTGGACACCTGCTCGTCCCTCTGCTCCCCTCCAGCAGTCTTCTGGGGGAGCCCAGAAGCTGGTCCGCATCGTCAGCGTGGACAGAACCAAGGCCAGCCCTGTGTGCTCGTCCTCTGAGGGGGCCCTGTCGGAGCGCAGCAAGCCAGAAGGTGAGGCGGCCGGAGCGGGCCGAGGGTCCCTTGATAGCCCCCTCATGCCAGGCATGGGTGGGAGGTCATAAGAGAGGTCAGCACGGCACATCCCCCGACCCCGTCAAACCGTGTAGACGAAGACAGTAGAAGTGGATCGTCTTGAGTTAGTCGTCCTCTTTTTGGAAAGTGTTTTGGGTGCGTAACATGACTGCTGAAGACAGAAGGACAACCTGGAAGGCCAGGGTTCCGGAGGGAGGGAAGGCCTGGTGCTGTGGGTCCAGCAAGGGCGGGGACCCCGGGGCCAGGGGTCAGGCTGACCGTGGGGACGGCAGGGAACTGCGTTTCTCCATCCTGCGGTGGGCCTGTGGAGCGGCGCCTGGAGAGACCGGAGCCCCGGATCAAAGGGTGCAAGGAGCCGCCGAGCAGGGCGTGTGGGAGGTGGGTGTCACCGGTGGGAGCCGAGCGTGGGCCTGTGTCCCAGCAGGAACCCCGGGCTGTGCAGACACGGACGGACTCGGTGCGTCCTGGGCCGTGGGGGCTGGTGAGCAGCCCAGCCTGGAGCCTCACGCCTCCTCTCCCCCACAGAGCCCTCCACCACGTGCTTCTGGGCCGAGACCTGCTTCACCCTGGTGCCCTACAGCCTGGTGCGTCCCCATAGGCCCAGCCGGCCCCGGCCCGTGCTCTTCGTGCCCAGGGTGGTCGGCAGGATCCTGAGCGAGAAGCTGTGTCTCCTCCAGGGGTTTAAGAAGTGCCCAGCAGGTACGCTGTCGCCTGGGAGCCCCGCCTGTCAGGTGGCAGAGCGAGCCCTTGGCAGAATGCTTGTCTTCTTCTCTGGAGGCCCTGGGGCTGCTGTGACAAGGGACCACAGATTGGGCCACTCCGCACAGCAGGGATTTATTCTCCCGGGGTGATGCAGTCCAGAAGGCGGAGATCCAGTGTCTCCGGGCTGCCCCCCGCCCGGAGGCTCCAAGGGGTGGGGTTCTCCTTTCCTTTCCTGGCTTCCGGGGTGCCCGCAGTCCTGGGGGTCCCGGCTTGTGGCTGTGTCACTGCGCTTTCTGCCTCCTTGTCCTGTGACCTCCCCTCTCCATGTCTGTCTTTGGTCCTTTTTTTTTTTAGTGTATTATTTGTTTATTTATATATTTATTTAATTATTTAGAGAGCATGTGAGCAGGGGTGGGGGGTGCAGAGAGAGAAAGAGAGAGAGAGAAAAGAGAGAGGGAGAGAGAGAGAGAGGGAGGGAGAGAGAGAGAGAATCCCAAGCAGGCTCCTGGCTGTCAGCGCAGAGCCCAACGTGGGGCTCTAATGAACGGTGAGATCATGACCTGAGCCAAAACCAAGAGTCGATGCTTAACCAACTGAGCAACCCAGGTGCCCCTCACAGTCTTCTTATAAGGAACCAATCTCGAGGTGCCTGGGGGGCTCAGTCGGTTCGGCGTCCGACTTCAGCTCAGGTCACGATCTCACAGCTTGTGAGTTCGAGCCCCGTGCCGGGGTCTGTGCCGACAGCTCGGAGCCTGGAGCCTGCTTCGGATTCTGTCTGCCTCTAACCCCCTCGCATTCTGTCTCTGTCTCAAAAATAAAACATTAAAAAAAAAATTTAAAGGAACCAATCTTTAGGGCCGTCTTCTTCCAGGATGACCTCATCGTAACTAATCACATCTGCAAAGACCCTATTTCCAAATAAAGTCACAGCCCGAGGTTCCAGGTGCTCACGCATTTAGGGGGGATGCTGTTCGATCCAGCGCCGTCGCTGCTCGCAGATAGGGTTGTACGGAACCGGGGCGGGACCAGCGGAGGGCTCCACCCGCCTGCTCACCTCCAGAGCTGCTCGGTGGAGGGTCCCCGAGAGACCCCGGACATCTGGACTGCCAGATCCCAGGGGACAGGGTCTGAGCGTCTGCACCGCAGAAAAGAAGGTTGCGACGGTTGGAGAGCGGGACGCGGGCTTTGTGGGAGTTTTCGTTCATCTGCTCGCTGCTGGCTGATGGCTGCGGGAGGCCTTGGCTCTGCACTACCCCTGGAGCTCACAGAGGGCACCAGGCCGCAAGTGTGTGGGCAACGTTCGGGCGGCGAGGCCCGGGGAGAGGAGCTGTCCGTGAGCCGGGGTCGCCGTGACCGTGGGGACGCTCTGGGGGCGCGGCTCGGACTCCAGAGAACGGGTGTCAGGACCGAGAGTGGACAAGTGGGGGTGTCTTGACTGGTTCGTTCAGGGCAAGGGGTCTCCCCCCGGGCACCGACAGCGGGCTGGGGCGGCCTCACTCTCTGTGCTGGGACCCGTCCCTGGCCTCCACCCACCAGATGCCGGTAGCACACCCTCCCCCTGAGCCGTGACGGCCCAAAATGCGTCCGGACGTCGCCAGGTCTCGCTTGGGGGCCCCACAGCCCTGACCTGTGGGCTCTAAGGGATTCCTAGGGGTGACAAGCTGTACATTCACGTTTGGACCTTGAGGGTGTGGGAGAGGGGTTTATCCGCACCCTTCCTCCCTCCCTTCCGTCCATCCGTGCACCCACGTCCGGGCACTGGCAGAGCGCGTGACTGACGGTCGAAGGTGCGCGTGCAGGGCACAGACTCCTCTGAGCGTGAAGAGCAGGGCCAGGGGTACACGGACGACACCCTAGGCAGAGGGTTCCCCAGAACTGGGGGGGTCCGCGGGGGTGAGAGTGCTCAGGACCTCACAGAGCTGGGTGCCTGACGTCCCCGTCCACTGTCACCTTCAGAGTACTTGAGCCAGGAGGAATACGATGCCTCCAGCCAGAGGGGGGACATCATCCAGGAGAAGGAGGCATCCGGTGGCCGCTACTGGGTGACCCGCAGGGCCATTGAGTCCCTCATGGAGAAGGTAATGGGCAAGGCTGGGAGCTGCTCTGGGGGTTTGGGGACCCATCTCCGGAGGATGGTGGTGGGACAGGGCAGGAAGGACTGACGCTGAGATTGGAGGGACGCTGGTGGCCAGCCTGCAGGCTAGGGACGCCCCGTGCTGGTGCTCAGCTAATCTCTGGCTCAGCGTGCGGAGGGCGTAGTGCGGAAAGACCGAGCCCCGTCTCCGCCATCTGGGATCTGTTAACTTCCCTGAGCCGGATTCCTCGGCACAGGAAATTTGAGTAATATTTGTTAAAACGAGGAATAAAATGGAGATAAGCCTCCATACTGATTTAAGGCTCACACGAATACACGAAAAGCAGCTCACCGTGAACCATGCGGTTTTATGTGGACGTGAGACGGGCAGGCCCAGCTGTGAGCCAGAGGCAGATGCCCCCCCTTCCCAACCCCCGCCCACAGAGGCTGACGGGGCCTCCCGACCGGGAGGGTTCCGGCCCCCCACAAAGTCTCCTGCGACCCCAACGACTCACAGTTCCTAGATTCTGCCGATGAAACACCAAACGGACAGACCTGAAATGGTACAGCAAGTGCCCTCGCACCCAACAGGGCGCCCCCGGCTTCTCTCCCCATCGCCCCTCCCCGGTGTGGGCTCCTCTCGCTGCCTCTGAGGCCAAGGACCTTGAGCCGTCTCCCCTGTCCCCTGCAGAACACCCACGCCCTCCTGGACGTCCGGCTGGACAGCGTCCGTGCCCTCCACAGGTCGGAGATCTTCCCCATCATCGTCCACATCTCCGTCAACGAGAAGGCGGCCAAGAAACTCAAGTAGGTGGGACCCCGAGGGCTGGCGGTGGGCTGAGCCTGGCGTCACGTGCCTCCGGGGCGCGGCCTGGGGTCTGGGACAAGCACCTGCAGCCTCCCCCCTGGGAGCAGCCCTGACGGTGAGGGAGGCCTGGCACCCGCCTTGACTAAGGCCGCGTGTTCGCTGGGGTACGAGAGGCTCACGGTCCAGCTGCGCTGGGTGAGGACAGGAGCTGAACACCGTTACTTGGGGTGTGGCTGGGGACAAACCCAGACGTCCTGTTGCCCCCTTACCACTTGTCAGCTGAGGTTGTAAACTGGACCCCGCGTCCCACACCCGTGCAGCGTCGTCCGGGGTCTGACTCCTGTCTTCCTTATGAGGCGCTCGGACCCCCAAAGCGGGGTAGGGCATTTGTGCCACGTGGCCCGTGTGCTGGTCCCCTGGCATTCCGCGCCGGCGGTCGGCTTCCTGGGGCTCCGCGCTGGGCCGCCGCACGCAGCTCTCGCTGAGGGGTCCCCCCCTCCCCGTGTCCGGCCCGTGCAGGAAGGCCCTGCAGCGGCTCAACACCTCGGAGCGGCAGCTCCTGGAGGCGGGCAGGCAGGAGGAGGGCGAGCTGGACGAAGTGCCCTGTCTGTACAGCAGCCTGGCCCCCGATGGCTGGAGTGACCTGGAAACCCTGCTCGGCTGTGTCCGCTTGGCCATCGCGGACGAGCAGAAGAAGGTTGTGTGGACAGAGAAGAGCCCCCGCTGACGCCCCCGGAGTCCCCTCCAGAAGTTGTGGGGACCTCTGAGTCCCCACAGGAGTCCCTGACAACGTGGCCCTGTGCGTTGAGCTCAGGGCCTCTCAGGCACAGCCCTGGGGGTGCTCACCAAACAAGCCCAGCTCTCCGGGCATTGGCTCCCCTCTCTCACCAGGGTCTGACCTTGAACTACATGCAGGGGACAATGGGCATTCGGACCACCTCCTCCTCCTCCAAGGCTCCGCGTGGTCTGGAACCAGACGCCCCGAGAACATTTCCGCAGTGGGGGCGTCTCCCGAGCCTTCCCAGAGCCGGAGGCCCCAGATGTCCAGAAAACCACCTGTCGGACCCGAATCACTGTACTTCCCTTAGCAATTCAATGTGCCAAAGGGCTTGTTCCAAAGCCACGGTGGCCGCAAGCTGGTAGCCCTGATGACCCCCATGGTCACTCCCATCCCTGCCCAGAGCAGAGACACAACCCCTCTTGTAATGTCATCCTGGCTTTCTCAGCTCCTGATGGCAGACAGGTGCCTCAGTAACTCCAATTTAGAGAGATGTGTGTATGTGCTGGGAAGCCTAGTTTCCCAGTGATGGAAACAGTATTTTCAGCGGTGCCTGGCGGTTTTGGGGGACCCGTGGGGGTCCTCGAGAAGCCTTCCACAGACACATTGCACAAATGCCGTCTGGGCTCCCCCTGAGCCTGGGAACTGCCCCCCTCTAACTGGGTACCTCCCCCCCACCAGCTCCTTCTCCAGAGTAAAGCACCTTTACTCCACCTCCAGAGCTCAGGAGACATTTGGGCGTGGCTTGGGCAGGGACCCCCGGGTCCCCTGACCACCCGGCCTTGCCGCCCGCGGTCACAGACTGAATGGAGTTTTGGCAGCAGCGGCCCTGAGTCTGAGTGCCTCGGGCGGCTGCTCTAGAACTCAGACCGCCATTCTCGCAAACGAGGTCAGAAAATGAACTTGTATGTATTTTACTGAAATAAAGCTTCTCCGGTGCCCTGGACCATGGCTCTGTCCTTACGCCGCCAGGATGAGGTCGGCAGGGGAGGGGAGGAAGGCAGGAGCCCACCACTCAAGGGAAAAAGCCCCCGCTTTCTGGGTCTTTCCAGGTTGAGCAGGTGGAAGCTGGGCAGGTCCGGGGCAGCGACGAGCAGCAGCACGGGTGTCCAGCCGGACAGAACTAACCCAAGCCACAGGAGGGGTCTTCGTGCTTGGACGTTCAGAAAGGATGAGCTCTGCCCACACAGACCGCAGAACGAAACTCGGCACCCGGGAAGCCTGCCATGGATCAGCAGCCTGGCGCAAACCCCGCCAGGGTCGGGAACTTGACCGTGGGGCAAAGCGAAGGACGCGAAACACGCTCAAGGGTTGTTCGAAGAGTTTTCAAGGCCAGGGATTGACACGAGCCAGGCACTGGGTTCCCACGTACGGTGCGGTTTGGGGCCACCGCCACCCGTGGGACACGGAGGCCCAGCTCCTCCCGGGTGAAGGGCGCGGGGACGTCTGTGGGCTCCGAAGAATGAAGGTCTCGAGCCCCAGGTCCCGGCGCCTTCTCTTGACAGGTCCCCAGCCGAACCCAGGAAACAAGCCCCCCTTCCTGCAAGTCCTGTGCTGAGACATGACTCGGACACCAGGACGACCGCGTCCCCACTCCCACGGGCGGAGGAAGGAGCCGGGCACAGGCCCCACCACTCCCCCCTCCACGCAGTGGCAGCAACGACCCCAGCATCAGGGAGAGCCCTGCTCAGACGGGAGGGTCGCTGCCCCTCCCTCCGCCTCAGCTGGAAAGGTGGGGACCGGGCGTGGGGAGGCCTCCCACGTCCCCCGGGCGACCCTCACAGCTCATTGTGGAGCGGCCGGCACTGGGGAGAGAGCCTCTCCTCCAGGACACCATCGGGAGCACACACCCAGGGGTCGTGGGTCTCCCACTGCCACTTGGCCAGCTGGGTCTGGAGCAGGTCCAGAACCTGGGCATAGCGAGGATCAGCGGCCAGGTTCCGGGTCTCGTGGGGGTCCTGGCTGCGGTCGTAGAGCTCCCAACGGTCCCGGTAGTAGTAGTGACGGAGGTCCTTGTACCAGCCCGTGGGCTGGCCGGCCGCGGTGCGATTCAGGAGGTCCTGAAAGGTGGGCGACACGTAGAAGTCCTGGTCGATGGGAAAGGGCATCCTGAAGTTCAGGTTGTGCACCAGGCGGAAGTCCCGGTGGTGCACGGAGCGCATGGGGTAGGCCATGGTGACCTCGTGGTGGCTCTGGCTGCCAAAGACGGTGCTCCAGAGGGGCTCTGCCTCCAGCGCCGGCAGGAGGGACCGGCCGGTGAGCCGGACGGTCTTCGAGCCAAAGATGGCGTAGCTCGGGTAAGGGACGGAGAACCAATCCAAGATGGTGGGCGTGAGGTCTGCAAAGGAGGCGGGGTGTCGGCATGAGAGCCCCCACCACGGAAGGGCTCGATCCAAGCCTTTCTGGAACGCTGCTGGGCCCCCCTGCACACCAGATCACCACCAGGGAGCCGTGCTGGGTCCAACCTGCCACTGTGGCCCCAAACCTCTAGGACATGATGCCTTCGATGGCTTAATGAGAGGCTCCAACTTGGCAATACTGGGGCTCCTGGTAAAATCTCTCAGGTCCGTAAGGAAGCCCCCTCGGAGGGCCTCATCTGTTCTTGTCCTGTGCCGTGGCCACAGTGCTACTGAACTTGTGCTTTGGGGCCAAAGGGTGATGGGGGCCCCAAGCTGCCCTGGCCCCTCAAAGTCAGCTTCCCCAGCATCAGCAATGCAGATTCTCAGACACTCTGGGGATGTCCACGTGCACACCACGTGGACGTTCCCTAGCACTCCAGGGGGCTCTGACACTCACCCGGGGAAAAAGCAACAGTCTCGGGGGCAGCGACACCGAAGCTAGAATCCTATCTTGATGCTTACAAGCTGTGTGCCCTTGGGCAACTCACCTTACCTCTCTGATCCCCATCTGCACTTATAGAACGGGGTGGCCCTCCCTTCTCTGCCCAGGTGGTGTGGGAACCACGTAAGATAGCGGGTGTAGAGCGGTGTCTGGACACGGTGATACCACTAAATTTGCCCCCTCTCTCCTCCCCCCCCGCCCCCCCCGCCCCGTGTGAGCCGCGGAGCCATACCTAGGAGGCTCACGTAGGCCTCGCTGACCTGGCCCCAGCGTTTCGTGTGCTCCGGGGACGACACCAGCAAGGGTTCGGCGGTGCCCGGCCAGTACAGGTTGGTCCTGCCACTGGGGAAGGGGATCCCGTTGTCGGACGTGAAGATCACCAGGGTGTCATTCAGGACACCTGCTTCATGCAGCTCCTGGAGCACGAGTCCCACCCCTGGGGGTGCGGAGGGGACAGTGGAGCTCAGCCAAGACAGGCATGGAGGGGCGGGGGTGTGCGGACACTCACACATTTCCTCCGTCCACCTGTTGGATCTCTGCTATCTGCCCCCCTCCCCTGGCCACCGCCCCGGCCCCTCACCCAGCACCCTGTCCTGGAGGGGGCCGGGGACGCCGGCCATCCCTCAGCACATCCGTGGCACCCGCATGGCCGGTTTGTTTTCTGGAATCTCACGCCTGCCCCGTGTGGGTAGCAGGGACCGTACGGGGCAACGGCCGGAAGACAGGAGTCCCTCCACACTTTCCCCCTTCCCAGGTCACCACCCATTAATGGCGCCGAACGGTAAAGGTTCCAACTTTCTGTAGTGGCTGAACGGCGGTCCCTGCGAAGGGAAACGAACCCGCCGGAACCTGTGAACGTGACCTCTTTTAGTTAAGGGGACTTGACAGATGTCACCATCACGGATCTTCAGGTGATCGTCCATGTGGGCCCTAAAGCCTACGACAAGGGTCCTGATAAGGAGAGACACAGCCAAGACGTATGAGGCTACATGAGGCCGGGCAGAGACTGGAAGGGTGCGGCCACGAGCCAAGGGACACCTGGGGCCACCAGACCCTGGAGGAGGCAGGAGGACTGTCCTGTGCCCCAGAGGTTGCAGGGGACACGGCCCTGCTGCCACGACTTCAGACCTCTGGTCCAGCACGGGCTGCAAGCTGCAGCACACCGCCGTCTGGGCTCCTGGAACCCACCTTGGTCCATGCGGCCGACGGTGGTATACTGGGCGGCTAGGTCAGCTCGGGCTGCGGGAGTGTCGGGGACGAAGTAGGGCACCTGGGGGAGCAGGTGAGGGCAAAGCCAGGGTTAGAGCACGGAAGCCGGGGAAGGGGTGGCCAGCCCTTGAACGGCGGTAGATGAGGGCCAGCCCCCCTCCCAGGGCCCGAAATCCTGCTCCACGGTGAACGGTGGGGCCCAGAACGTCCCTGCTTCTAGACACGTTAACACTTGTTTGCCGGCCGCGCAGACGGGAACCGGATCCAGTCTCTTGTTAAACGTGCTAAAGTCACATACCCGGGGGCCCAGGCTGCCAAGCCCCCCCCCCCCCCCCCCCCCCCCGGTTTACGAGGCGGAAGAAGAAGGGTAAGCGAGTGTCTTGGAGACACGGCAGGGGGCTGTCCTACCACCACGTCCTGTGGGTCGTAGGCCTGGGGGGTCCAGTCTGGGATCCGCCCCATGCCGCTGTCCCCGTTGCCAAACTTCTCACAGAAGGTCCCGTACTGGGGCTGGGAGTGCCCACAGCGGTGGGGGTCGTGGAAGGCGACATACAGGAAGAAGGGCCTGCGGGGGGGGGAGGGGCTTGAGTCTTGAGGTCAGCTGGTTGACGTGCCACCTGGCTTTCTACTCTGCGGAGCCCCATTCTTTAGGCGGGAACACCCCTCGGGACCGTCCCCTCCTCTGTAACTGAAAACGTCCCCTCTCCTCTCCCTCTGACCAGACTGACTTGAGTATCTGGAACTTTCTCCCCCTCCCCCGCTCCTCCACCTGGGGTCTCCAAGAATCCCAACTAAAGACTCTGGGATGTGCACCTGGCGGAGGGGGTGGGTGGTAAGGGGTTGGGGGCCTCCGCGCACCTGTCATCCTGAGTCTGCAGGAATTTCCGGACGAGCAGCTTAATTCTGGTGATGTTACGTCCTACCTGGAGGACAGAGCCGTTCTCCTCCGTGTAGGCGAAGTCAAACGGGTACACTGGCTCGGGCCCCACGTGCTTCTTCCCAATGATGCCTGGAGGTGGGGACACGGGCCTTCCAGAGCCCCTGAGGTATCCCGTCCCCCTCCGCTCCCTTCTGCACCCCCCCCCCCCCCCCGCCAAAGCCCTGCCCTGGTGTGGCCTCTAGGGGGTCAGCCCGGGCCCTTGTCCTCATGGAGCCAGGGCTCAGGGGAAAGGCCGAGGACCTCGGGTGTTCAGAGCAGGCGACACGGGGCTCGCCCCGAGGGGGCCCGTCCGGTCCCGTTGTGGCAGAAAGCCGCTCACCTGTGCGGATGCCGGCCTGGCCGAGCAGCCGCGGCAGACTCTGCACCTTGTCGAAGGAGTTGAAGTGGTGGACGTCCTGATGCAAGCCGTACATCCCGTTCTGATGCTGCGGCAGAGACACGCGTGACGCGGGGCCCCACCTGCCCCGGCTCTCCCCGTGGCTCGTCGCCGGGCCCTCTGGGGGCCCCCTTTCGGCTCGGGCGGCCGGCACCCAGGGAGAGTTCCACGGCCTCTCCGTCTGGCCCCTACCGTAGGACGTCAGCAGGGGAAACAGCACGCCGGAGATGTGCCCCAAGGGGTGGCTTTTATTTCCTTCTTTTTTGTCTACCTGGGTTTTCCAGCTTTTTTGTTGCGAGCACATGCCACGGCGGCAAACCACTGTTAACTGGATTTTTTTTAAGCTTATTTAGAGAGAGAGAGAGCACGAGTAGGAGAAGCACAGAGAGAAGGGGGGGGGATCACAAGCAGACCCTGTGCCGTCAGTGTGGAGCCTGATGCGGGGCTCGAATCCACAAACCGTGAGATCATGACCTGAGCCAAAGGCGGATGCTTAACCCACTGAGCCACCCAGGCGCCCCGATTAACTGGATTTTTTACAGCGTAAAAAAAAACAGTCACACACGTTACAAACTGAGACTGGAAAGACGTAAGACAAGCTGGAACAGTGCTCTCCTCATTCCTACGGCCCAGACGGGAGTGCAGCTCACAGCTGCCTGATTAACCTTCCAGGAGGCGTCTGGGTAGTGGCCACACATGGGCCGCCTACACATGGCCTTGGTCTCTCCAATGGGGACGCACAGAGCACACCGGCTCCCCGGAAGATGGTGTCTCGGGGTAACACATCAGGAGTAAGTACTCGTGCACCCGAGTTCACAGCAGCGTTATTCACGACAGTCAGGAGTAGAAGCAGCCTCGGCATCCGTCGGCGGTTGAACAGGTAAGCAAAGTGTGCCAGACCCGTGTGACGGAACCTCACACGGTGTTTTGGCCGCAAGGAAGGACATCCTGACGCCTGCTACGACGTTCCCGCGAGGCCACTACGCTCGGTGACATCAGCCAGTGCCCACAGGACAAACATTGTAGCAACCGCATGCACTGAGACGAATAGAATAGAAGGTACCAGGGACCGGGAGGGGCGCAGGGAGTCAGCGGGCACAGAGCTTCGGTTTGGGAACACGATTAAGTTCCGGGGGTACACAGCAGGAACGCCGCGCGATAACGTGAGCGTATCTGATGTCGCTCAGTCACGCACTTAAAAAAAAAGTGACTTAAACGAGGACGCCTGGGTGGCTCAGTCAGTTAAGTTCCTGACTTTGGCTCAGGTCACACTCTCCCGGTTCAGGAGTTCGAGCCCCGCGTTGGGCGCTGTACTGTCAGCATAGAGCCCGCTATGTCTCCTTCCCTCTCTCTCTGCCCCTCCCCCACAGCCTTGCATGGGGGTGCTCTCAAAAATAAATGAAAAAGCATTTAAAAAATATTTTAAAAAAGAATCAAAATGGTAAGTTTTGCACTACACATATTCTAGCACACACAATACAGAGTAAACGTTTACGTGGTAGCTCCTACCATCACTCAAGCTCCCGGGATAACAGTGTGACAGGAGTTAACCCCGGACAACCGCATGCCAGGCACCTGGCTATGTGCTTTCCATATAAAGTATGAGCTTGGCCAATCCCGTAAGAATCCCAGGAACGAGGTGTTCTCAAGACCCCATTTCACAGGTAAGAAGACTGAGGTTCGCGAGTACGTGATTTGGTCACGGTCACACAGAGCAGCGGAGAGGGCGCCCTCTAGCCCATACTCGAACCCGCTTGGCTGGGAGTGGGGAGAAGAGGGTGGGCCCATCCCCAGGGGAGGTCAGGGAGGGGCTCTCGGTGTCGGTGTCGAGAGCCCTCCTCCCACACCCCTGCCGCCCTCACCTGGGGCAGGCCAGTGAGCAGACTGGCGCGGCTGGGAGAGCAGCTGCTGACGGAGGTGAAGGCATTGCGGAAGACCAGGCTGCGGCGGGCCAGGGCATCCAGGTGAGGGGTGGCGATGGCACTGTTGTTGTAGGTGCCACTCTCGAAGCCCCCATCGTCCGCTGAGGAAGGCAGAGGCAGAGGCCACGGGGGGCTGGACTCAGGACTGAGGGAGACCCACAGTCCTGCTGTGGTGGCCTGGGCCCCTGGTGCCCAGGCACGTGTGACACCCAGGCGGCAGGACCCAAGTGGGCATTGTATCTGGGCAGGCGTGCCACCTGAGTGGGAATGCCACCAGGCACGCACAAGAACTGGGCGAGCGGTCAGCAGACAGGCATGAAACTCCGGTGGCCTGATACCGGGTGGGACTGGTACCGAGGCAGGCAGGACACCCCAGACAGAATACTCAGGTCGAGTGTTAGCGAGTGGGTGTGGCTGGGCAGCCCCGGGGCTCCGCACACCCTGCAGGAGCTGTGGTTTCTGCACCAGCGTCCCCAGCAGGGAGGAGCGGATGGGAGCCCCCATAGGAGAGCAGCTGGATGTTACAATCAGCGGAAGGGCGGGTTGGAGACCACAAACTTAATCAGAAAGAGTGAATCTGGCAGAGCCTCAGACCTCAAAAGAGGAAAGAACAGGGTTGTCTTGTGACAGCCCCGCTCTGGTCACCAAGTCTCGTGAAAAGCAGAGTGCTAGAAGAACTTGGGATATCTGGGAGGGGACGGGGTAAGGGGAGAGGGCAGCTGGGTGGCGGGGGGGGGGGGGGGGGGGCTGCGCTGCTCAGCCAGGAGGAGAGCTGAGCCACAGCGCTCCCGGGTCTGAAAAGGGAAGGGCAAACTTACAGGGTTTCCCCGCTGGGGAGGAGATGAGCCCCTCACCCCCCACCCCGGCCGGCCCCCAGTCGCGTCTCTGGGGACTTGGACCCCAGCTCCTTCCTCCACCGCAACCCCTCTGGGGGCTGTGGACCACCGAGCTCTGGAAGGCCACCCAGCTGCCCGAGCTGGGGGCCCGCAGGGCTGGCCCTGGCTGCTGTGGGCACGCGTCGCGGTGCAGGGTCAGGGCCAGCGGCAGGAGTGGGGCGCTGGACGCCGGCCCGACCCCTGCGGAGCCCACTGTGGGCGAGGCCGCCCCTGCCTCCCTCTCCGAGGAGCCGAGCGCGAAGAGTCTGGGGCAGCAGAGAGGGCACACGGGGAGGGCTGCGGGGCTCGCTGGCGAGGGGCGCGGGGTCGCACTCACCGAGGATCAGCAGCACGTTCCGGGGGCGCGCCCCGGGCACGCGGCAGAGCCCCAGGGCCAGCAGCAGCACCCAGCAGGCCGGTCCCCGACGGCGCATGGCGGCGGCTCCCGGCCCGCCGCCCCGCCCCCGCCCGCGGTCACGTGGCACAGACCCCGCCCCGGAGGTCACGTGCGCGCCAGGCCCCGCCCCCTCCAACTCTCCCCTCCCTCTCTCTCCCTCTGCGGTTCCCGCAGACCCGGGCTGCGGCGACGTCCGGAGACCCCGAGCCGCGGCGCCCGGTGGGTCTGTGGCGGGCGGGGAGCGAGGCCCGGGCGGGGTGGGCGAGCTGCGGGGGACGGGCTGGGGTCGCTGGGGGAGGCTCGGGGCCCGAGGGTGCGGGCTCCTCTCGCGGGGACCCTTCCCCACCGCGTCCCCACCAGGTCCCCGCCGCCCTCGGCCTTGCTGGAACGGTCAGCAGGCGTGGGGTGCCCACCCTAAGACCCAACGTCCGGGGCAGGCGGCTTCGAGGGTGGGAGGCGGGGTGCGCTGGGGTCCGGGGGTGAGGGGTGGTCTGAGGCCGGCTCTGCGCGCGGAGGGGGGAGGGGAGGGAGGTGCCAGGTCCCTAGAGGATGCTGCGCACCCGGAATTAATGGAGGGGCCTCGAACGTTCCCCAGAGCCCACTAGAGTCCCTGGAGCTCCTGTAGGGATGCGAATGCCACAGGTGGGGGGTGGGGTGAGGCGCGGCCTCAGGATGCGAGACCCCCACCGCCCGCGCCGCAGTCAGCCGTAGTGGGTGGAGTTCGCCCGCGCTGCGCACTTGGAAAGCCTCGGGGCCCTGGAGGCTGCAGGCCCCCCACCCACGCGCCGCCTGCCAGACGAGGGAGCCCCCGTGGACCCCTCTAGTCCTCGCGCTGCTGCCGTTAAATTCCTTGGCGAGGGAAAAAGAAGAAACAGATTATCCCGAGAGCAGAGACGTGGGCTCTAATTCGCGTTTAGGTCCCTCACCGAGAAACCGTTCATCCCGTTCTTTCTGTCGAGGGGCCTTGGAAAGAAAGCAGCTGGCGTTTGGGCAGGTGGGATTCAGGGAGGGTAGCGAGCAGGGGACTGGATGGGGGACTGCATCTTTTGTCGAGGCCCCCTCTGCGCTGGTTGTTGGGTTCCTTCGAGGCCAGCAAAGGGCAAATTTAATCCATCTGGTTCAGATCCCCTGGGGGGACGCCCGTGTGCCCCTCCTGATGCCCTGGGCCCTGCCCTGTTGCTGGATTCTCCCAAGCCTAGACCCTGACTGCTGCTGTGTCATTCCCATGCCCACCCCAGGCATGCCCTCTCCTGTGAAGGCGTTGGGGCAGGCCAGGCCCTCGGGTGCCAGTATGGCCCCACAGGCCCGCTGCTGCTCCCCTGCGGCCCTTCAGAGGCGGCTGCCCATCCTGGCCTGGCTGCCGGACTATTCCGTGTCATGGCTGAAGATGGACGCCATCGCCGGACTCTCCGTCGGGCTCACGGTCATCCCGCAGGCGCTGGCCTACGCCGAGGTGGCTGCCCTCCCGCCCCAGGTGAGACGTCTGCCCCCGCTGCCGCCCCACTCCAGCCTCAGCACCGTCCCGGGAGCCGAGCAGAAATGCGTAGTGTCCCCTCCAGACAGGCAGGGCACCAGAACCCCGGCCCCGTGGGGCCCCCAGAAGGCTTGGCGTGCAGTCCGCAGCATGTGACCGCCTTGGGGCAGACACACGCCCCTGTAACCGCTCTCACACGCAGGCACTGGACCAGTAGTGCTGGGTTGCCTGAGGGGCCCGGCAGCATGACTCACGAGAACGTTTTCTTAGACTCCTAGACTGAGATAAGGGCTCAGGCCTTTGTACTCCTGTGGGCACCCCGCTGGGAAGCAGGTGGAAAAGAGGCCCCCGGTCACTGTAGGTCCCCAACCGTGGCTAACGGCGTGAGTGCTTTACCCCGCCTGTGCACCGGGGTCCCCGCAGGACACGACAGCCACCCGCAACAGATCCTGCGCTTAGACGCCTGCCCACGGGACACCGTGGGCATGCTGTGTGCCTCCTTGATGCTCAGTGCTGTCTCCCCACCAGTACGGCCTCTACTCTGCCTTCATGGGATGCTTCGTGTATTTCTTCCTGGGCACCTCCCGGGATGTGACCCTGGGCCCGACGGCCATCATGTCCCTCCTGGTCTCCTTCTACACTTTCCATGAGCCTGCCTACGCCGTGCTGCTGGCCTTTCTGTCTGGCTGCATCCAGTTAGCCATGGGCTTCCTGCGCTTGGGTAAGACTCTCGGGCCTTCCTGTCACGGGATACCCAGGCCCCTGCGTCCCGGGGATGCCCTGGCCCTCAGCCAAAATTTCCTTCTTTGCGTCCCAAGGGCTCTTCGTGTGTGTGTGTGTGTGTGTGTGAGTGAGGGGGGCCCTCTCAGCCCTCTACTATTCTACTTGGAGAAGGGCTCCGGGTCCCAGACCCTAGCCTCCCTTCTCCACTGTCCAAACTAGTCCAGACGGGGCATGTGGTCCTTAGCCTTGTTCCACCCGGACCGCCTGTCCCAGCCCACATCTAGCCACGTCCTCTGGGATTGGGCAGAGCTGGGACCAGCTTAGTGTTCTCTCTCGGCTGGCCAGGCTTCTTGCTGGACTTCATCTCCTGCCCTGTCATCAAAGGTTTCACGTCTGCTGCCACCATCACCATTGGCTTCGGGCAGATCAAGGTAGGTGCACTAGCTGGCTCCCAGGCACCTCGTGGGTAGTGGGACAGGGGCTGGGGTCGATATGTGCGGGCTAGTTGATGGCTTGCTGTTCTGGAGCTCAGAGCACAGGTGCTCCAGCGCATCTCCATCGGTCCCGTGAGCCCCTGGGGAAGATGCTGAGTGACGGTTGGACCGTGCAGGAGGTAATGTGGGCGACTGGTAACGACAGTCTAGAGTTTTCTTTTTCTAAATTTCTGTTGACCGTTTTTCTTTGATTTTATTTTTAAAAATTTATTTGGACGCACGTGTATACATTTTTAAAGTTTGTTTTTGAGGGAGCGAGAGAGGAAGAGAATGAGTAGGGGAGGGACAGAGAGAGGAAGAGAGAGGGTCCCAAGCAGGATGCTAAGCAGGCTCCGAGCTGTCCTGCGTAGAGCCTGAAGCAGGGATCAAACTCACAAACCGAGATCATGATCTGAGCCAAGATAAAGAGTCAGATGTCAGTTGACCAAGCCACCCAGGCACCTCTGTATACTTTTTTTTGGGAGAGAGAAAGAGGGAGAGTGCATGTGCACCCCCGCACGTTGGGGCTGGGGAGGAGCAGAGGGAGAGGGAGGGACAGAATCCCAAGCAGGCTCCACGCTCAACGCGTGAGCCTGATGTGAGGCTAACCCCAAGACCCTGGGATCACGACCTGAGCTGAAATCAAGAGTCGGACACTCAGCCGACTGAGCCTCCCAGGCGCCCGTTTGGTGCTTTTCAGATGCCATGCTTCTTTGTAATTCTGTGAAACACAACCGTAAGAAGCACCAGAACCAATCACCATCCATTATTTGAGGACTTTATTTGCTGCCCTTTCACTGGGTTTTAAGTTCCCGAAGGGCGTGTTTTCTTTAGGACTGCGGTCGCCTGGCCCTGAGCTTTGTAAAAAGGAAGTGAGTGCTCAGTGGGGCGCCCGGAGTAGAACTGAGCCAGGGTGTGGGAATGAAGGCCCCCCCCCCACCCCCCCACCCCCACCCCCGCCTGTGTGTCACCTCTCGGCCGGCCTCTCCGAGGCGTGGATCCCATGGCCAGGCTCTGCTCCCGGCTGGCCCAGCGCGTTTCTCTGATGGTGGTGGAGCGGGAGAGTCCGGGACGCGAGGGCGTATGAGCCAGAGCTGACCCTGTTTGTGCTCTTGCTACGTGCCAGACGCTGGGCCAAACCCTCCCTCGTGTTTGATTCTCAGGCTGCTCCTGGGAGGCAGGTCTGTGGTTATCTGCACCAGAGAGGAGACGCTGCTCAGGAAGGTGTGGGTGGGCACAGTTTATGTATTCTGTGCACACGTGTGTCAGGGTGAGCTCGGCAAGTGCTGCTCCTTGGGACAGTGTGTCCTTTATTCTGGAAACACTGTTCTTCTCTCTCAGCATCAGGATTGTTCTTTTACGGGACTGTAATACAGAGGGGGCAGCTTTTTTTTTTTTTTTTTTTAATAGTTTATTTATTCTAAGAGAGGGAGGGATTCTCAAGCAGGCTCTGAGCTGTCCGCATGGAGCCCAATGTGGGGCTTGAATTCACGAACCGTGAGGTCGTGACCTAAGCCGAAGTCGGACGCTGAACTGACTGAGCCCTCCAGGCTCCCCTATAGAGGACCGCTTCTTAATGCACTCTTACTTGGCAATCCCAGGTCCCCCAAATCTTTAACGCCTTGACCAGGTTACGACAGCCATTTGAGAGCCCTAAGCTGGGCGCGGGGGGAGGGTCAGGAGGGGGGGTCCTCCTGACCTGCCCTGGCTGGGAGCTCCTTGGGCCCCAGAATCCATGTGTCTCCACCCCAGTGTCTGTCCCATCTGGGGCTGTGTGCAGGTTTGGGGATCCTTGCGGCCTGACCATCCTGGGGGTCGGGGCATCAACCTTCACGCTAATGTTCGCCACCTGGTCTCAAGTGGAGAAAGAACTAAAATGCGGGGTAGACCCCTTCTCCCCACCGAGGACCCTGCCCTCCTGGGTCCCCCAGCATCCTTCCCAGGAGCCCCTCGGAGCCCCCAGCGGCTCTGCCTTTGGCTCCACCTGGCTGCACTTCTGCCAGGAGGTGGGCCTGGCTGGTGGGCCTCCGGGTGAGGGTTGTGGCCTCGGGCCAGTGGCAGGGGGTAGGGATGGGGCGCTCGGTGTGAGGGACAGGACGGAGCCAAGGGCAGTGGGGCCTGCAGGGCGGGGTGGGGTGGGCCGGCAGTGACCCCAGACCCTTGACCAGGGCGCACGAAGAGGTCTCCCTGCTTTGAGATCACCCGGACTGGTTTTCCTCACAAGGGAGAATTATTCACCAAGACGTGTCCTTGGTCTCTTTCGCCCAAGGATCACGATCCCCTGCCCCTGGGGGCTTTGGGAATGGGCAGAGGGTCCCCAGAGAGCCTTGGGATGTGCCCCCAGCAAGGGCCCTTGGACTCTGGGTTTACAATGTACTGAGATGCTGCAGGGGAGGGCTTCAGGCCTCACTTTGAGAAGGTTGTCTGATCTGAATCTCCATTTGAACAGAACCTCCTGGGACTGCAGGGTATCCCCAGACAGTTTTTCCTGCAAGTGTATCACACCTTCCGCAACATCGGAGAGACCAGGTACCTCATGGCCGTGTGGTCCTGTCCGTGTAGGGAAGCCCTTCCTCCCGGAACCCCTCTCCCAGGCCCCACCCCCGGGGGGAACTTATTCCCGACCTCTGGGGCCTGTCCCTTCGAACAGGTCCCAGAGCAGCACCAGCGTCACAGGGGAGCTGGTTAGGAATGCAGACTCGCGGCCATGCGCGGACCTGCTCAAGCAGCCAGCGTTCAGCGGGGGCCCCGGGGGGTCAGTGTGTGCACTGCACTTTGAGAAGCTCTGTGCGGGACGACCTGAGAGCCGGTCCCGTCCCGTGGCCCTGCACAGAGCCTTGGGTGGTAGGAGTGGGAGGGCCCCCCGCAGAGGAAGGGCAGCGGTCTGTCCAGAGGTTTGTGGTTCAGTGAGGAGAACGCAGGCCACGGGGCAGGCAGGCAATGTGGATGTGCCCGAGGGACGGGCGGCAGGCAGCGGGTCATGGGGCTTCTTCAGTCGAAGGGCCTCCCCCAGAGAGCAGCCAGGGTAACAAGACCGATAGGAGAGGATCCCAGATGAGCCGAGAGTCTGGACGTGTCCCTGGCCGGAGGAGCAGTGATTTGGGGGTAGCTGCCCGGTGGGGCCAGTGCTGAGGCCTGGAGGGAGAGGGGGAGACCTGTGACCGACTGTCCTCTCTCCCCTTCGTCTGCAGTGAGGCTCCTCGGGGCTGAACCCACTGGAAGCCAGGGGCTCCCTGGCCCGGGTCATGCAGCCTGTGGGGGTCATCCTCCGGGGGGGGTGGAGGGGGGCAGGAGAATTGGAGACTGACCGGTCAGAGAGCATAAGAGGCAGTCAGATCTCCCTAGGCAGTTCTTCCTGCAGGTGAACTTCCTGGAACAGTCCAGGCGTCTGCAGCCCACAGAGCTACGTGACTCAAAACGTGAGCTAGTGGCCCCAGTGCCACTGGGATTCGGGCCTCGGCTCCCAGGCCTGCGCTGGCCTGCGTGGTCACTGAACAAAATGTCGAAATAGAGCAGGGAAGCACGTTGCTTAGCAGACAGCGAGAAGAGCAACCGAGAGAGGCGGCTTTCCCGCGGAAGGGGCAACCGAGGGGCAGAGGTGTATGCCCTGGGCCGGCCTGGGCGTGACCGGTGTCTGTCCGCAGGGTGGGCGATGCCGTGCTGGGGTTGGTCTGCATGGTGCTGCTGTTGGTGCTGAAGCTGATGCGGAACCACGTGCCCCCCGTCCACCCTGAGATGCCCCCTGGCGTGCGGCTCAGCCACGCGCTGGTCTGGACGGCCACAACAGGTGAGGGGTGTTCCGGCCGAGGAAGTTGTGCAGCCGTCCTGCACACCCAGGGTGAGGGGTGCCCCGTGTGCCCACCCCCCCCCCCCCCAGCCCCGGAGTCCTACCCCGAGGGATTCTCCTGTCTCTGGTCTGGATGTGACTTGAGAGCTGGCTGCATGATGGGGCTCATGTTCCGGGAAGAGGTGTCACCCCCACTTAAGCAGCCAGCACAGCCCAGGCAAGACGCGAGGGGTGGGACGCAAGGTGAGCCAGTAGGTGACGCGTGTGGGCCCTGCACGTCGCCATACGCCCGTCCTGCCGTCTTGGTTTGCCGTGGCATCACGTGTTCACGCCCTCCCCACAGTCACTCGAGCCCGTGCTGTTTCCCAGGCGGGAGCGTCAGGGGCCGTGGCTGGGGTAGGGTGTATTCACCCCAGTCACCCAGAGGAGCCGGGTTCACCAATGGTTCTCGCTCTGTCCTAGCTCGCAACGCGCTGGTGGTCTCCTTTGCCGCCCTGGTCGCGTACTCCTTCGAGGTGACTGGATACCAGCCTTTTGTTCTAACCGGACAGACGGCCGAGGGGCTCCCTCCCGTCCGCCTTCCGCCCTTCTCGGTGACCACGGCCAACGGAACAGTTTCCTTCACCGAGATGGTACAGGTGGGTAGAGGCGGGGAGCCAGGCCTGTGGGCTGAGCTGTGGCATCCTCTGGCCTGGTTCTGTCTGCGCCCTGATGCATCCGCCTCGTAACAAGGAGCTCTGAGCCCCGTTGGGACCCCTGAGTCCTCAGGGCGGAGCGCCTCTGGGTGCAGAGACGGGCACGAAAGAGTTCCAGATGGGGCACGACCTCAAAGGACACCGCCTTTATTTTCCTGCCCTGAGCCCAGAGGAGCGTCTCGCGTCACGGGCGCTGGCAAAGCAGGGGTTCGCTCCGTGTCCTGCTCTGTGCACGTGCCACACGGAGTTGCCTCCTTGCGCGTGTGAGCTCACGGCCCCGCAGCCGAAGGACGGGTCACTGCCTGCTCAGACCCCTGCTCTCCTTCCTCGGAGGGTCACTCACTGTCCCTGTCTCCTCCCTCAGGACATGGGGGCTGGGCTGGCCGTGGTGCCCCTGATGGGTCTCCTGGAGAGCATCGCGGTGGCCAAGTCCTTTGGTAAGGTGCCCGCCATCCACGCCTCCCTGGTGCTGTCCGGGAGCCTGACTTGCTTGCCTGCTCTTTTGTTTTCTGTTCTCTGCTTTGATTTTTCACAGCTTGTGTTTTTATCCAAGTAGTACATGTTCGTCTTTAAACACAAATTTGTGGTGAAAGTGGATTTACAATGAAAAACCTCACCCAGTGGTGGCTGCTAACGTCTGGGAGCCTGCTCTCCAGAAAAAGAAGGGCTTGCATTTCCCCTTTGCGTTTTCTTTGACGGAAACGTTCCCTCCACCTACGTGGCTCCCAGCAGAACAGAGTTTGAAGTTCCCATCCTGGGATGAGATTGCGGCAGCCACGCCCCCATGCGATGGCCACGCCCCCAGGCGGTAGCCACACCCCCACGTGCACATGCTTTGAAATGAGCTCGTCTTAGGAAAACGTCCGTAGGCAAAGGAGGAGTTTTTGTTTTTTTTAGGAGGAGTTTTAAGTATATTTTTATTTTTAATACAATTTGATGGGAAGTTTTCACATAATAGATAGTAACGGCTATGTTTGGTGACAGGTTCCCAAAATTCCTAAAAGTTTAACAACGTCAGGTGCCTGGGTGGCTCAGTCGGTTGAGTGCCTGACTCTTGATTCCCGCTCAGGTCATGATCTCACGGTCGTGGGATCGGGCCCTGTGTTGGGTTCCTCACTCAGCATGAAGCCTGCTTAAGATTCTCTTTTTCTCTCTTCCTCCTCTCCCTCTGCCCCTCTCCCTGCTCAGGCTCCCTGGCTCTCTAAAAAAGTAAATAAATAAAAACCATTTATAGAAAAAATGTTAACAATGTGCTCCTTCAGTCGGCTGAGCACACCTGGCCTGTCCCCTCCTTGCCCCCAGGGAGGCCCGGAGACCTTGATCTGCTTAAATATCTATTGCCCTCATTCCTCCCTCTGGGCTGAGGCTGCTCCATCCTTCTCCTGTCCCCTCCCTTTGGTCTGCTGGACGTCCAGCTTTGTGTTGTCTGTGTGGGTGGCATTTTCATTTCGTTTTATGACAGGCTCTCACCCTGGGGTTTAGGTGGACCCTAAAGATGAAACCCAGGAAAGGTGCCCGTGTCGCTCTGTCTCCATAGATCGGCTCTGGTTATGCCAGGATTTCGTTTCCTCGTGCGAACCGCCAGCAGCCTGACCCTTCTGTCCTTCCGAAGAGAGTCTCGAACACTCTCTTCCAAATGCAAGTGGCTGCTCGAGGTCATGTTCCGATCAAATCTTTCTTGTACAGCTCTTCTGTACAAGATTATCTTTCTGGCAAGGGAGATTTGGGGGCATTTTGGAGTCTACATCTTAAAGAGTTTATGCCTCTCGCCTCACTTTAAAACTTTGTTTTCTGGGGCGCCTGGGTGGCTCAGTCGGTTAAGCATCCGACTTCGGCTCAGGTCAGGATCTCAGGGCTCTTGAGTTCGAGCCCCGCGTCGGGCTCTGTGCTGACAGCTCGGAGCCTGAAACCCGCTTCGGATTCTGTGTCTCCCTCTCTCTCTGCCCCTCCCCTGCTCGTGCTCTTCCTGTTTTCCTTTGAAGTCAGTCGCTTTCCTGTCCTAACTTGTAAGCTTGTCGTCCTCTGAATCGGGGGCTTGGAGAACCCGTGCTGCTGCCCATGGCCTGAGAGTGGCTGTTACATTTTTAAGCGTTTGAAAAAAATTTCTAAACAAGTTTAGGATTTCCTGACACACGAAAAGCACGTGAAGTTCATGATCTCAGTACTCGTGTAGCAGAAAGGTGTTCCTGGAACGCGGTCCTGCTCACGTGATCGCGGTTTCCACGGCTGCTACTTCCGGCTGTGACACGCACGGAGTCGTCGTGACAGAGTGTGGCCGGCAGAGCCTAAAATGTTCCCAGCTGGCCCTTCACGGAAACGCGTGCCAGCCGCTGCCTGGGATTCACGGCCGCCGCGTGTTCCCCCCACCCCCACCCCGTGCCTGTTTGCCCGTCTGTCTGAATGGCCTCGTCCGTGCCTTCCGGGTCCTCCCCACTCGTGATCAGACAGGTTTTCGTTTCGGACTTCGCCCTTCTCGTGAGAGCAGCACACATTGTCGTCGTAGGGCACGCGGGAGGTGCACACGCGTACAAAGAAGCCGCTCTCGCCACCGCAGTTGGCCGCTGTTCACGTTTTCCCGTCCCATCTTTCTGCCCTTTCTCGGGAGACACGCATACACGCTTGAGCGTATTTGTTCGCATACATGCATGTGTTTTTTTGCATGTTTACACGCTTACGTTTATATCACGTAGACGTTGCCGTGGGTGGAAGTTGATAATCTGTTTTTTGTCTGACGGACGTTTTCTCAGCGAGGCCGTGCGTCTAGTGACTTTTTATCCTCTCTCCGTAGCGTCTCAGAATAATTACCACGTTGACGCCAACCAGGAGCTGCTGGCCATCGGTAAGACCCCAGCGGTGGTCTCACTCGGGCTGCTCAGACCGTGGTGATGCGCGTGGCGAGGTACAAGGAGCAGAGGTGGCCGCGAGTCGGGCCCGTCCCCAGATGGTCCCGTGCATACTCACGTGGCATAGGCGGCTGACCTCTGGTGTCGCTGTGACTGGAGCTTATTGAGCACTTGCTGTATACCAGACCCTGAGGTCTGTAGCTCTGCTCCGGGTCAAGGAATGCCAGGAATGTTCCACGTTGGGGTCAGATCGCTGAGGAACGTGGGCTCCGGGTGAGCCTGCTGATGTCCGGGACCCCGTCTGTCCTCGCCCCCTCCCCGTGACCCCCCTGCAGGCCGGGCAGGCAGGTCAGCGAAGACTCGCGTAGGCCCCGCTATTGGGTGGGTCTATGCCAGGTGTCCTGGCTTTTTGTTTAGTTTCCACAAATCTGGCCTCTCTGGGGATTCTTTTTTTTTTTTTTTTTTTAACGTTTATTTATTTTTGAGACAGAAAGAGACAGAGCATGAACAGGGGAGGGGCAGAGAGAGAGGGAGACACAGAATCGGAAGCAGGCTCCAGGCTCTGAGCCATCAGCCCAGAGCCCGACGCGGGGCTCAAACTCACGGACCGCGAGATCGTGACCTGGCTGAAGTCGGAAGCTTAACCGACTGAGCCACCCAGGCGCCCCTCTGGGGATTCATTTTGAGGGCACGACCCGCATCTTAAATTGAGTTCTCACGACTGTTTTTCATTTGTGGACACCAGGCTCTTCTGCCTTTGCTTCCTGCCGCTTGTGAGGTAGGCAGGGGTCTGACCTGGCGGCGCCAGTAGGTGTCTTCCCCAGGGAGTCCACAGGAGCCCCCCACCCCTGCCCCCCGCCCTGCTGCTTCCCTGCATGGTGGCGTTTTGGGCTGGAGCCACTGAGTTTCCTGACAGCACAGGGCATGGGGCCCCAGGATGGGTCACAGAGACTTTGGGGGGCTCCACTCTGAGTCGTGGCGGACGGGCGCCGCAGAACGCCCACACCACGCGGTCAGGTCTCTGACCGGAGTCTCGGGCCATCGCGAAGAGTCAGGGTGACCGTGTGTGGTCAGCACACGGCCTCTGCTACCTCCAGCGATGTGTGGCCCTGCTCTCGGGGCACGTGCTGGGCTGTGGGACCCAGGAGGGCCTGGTTCTGAGCGGGCCCCACCCTGAGCTGTCTCAAGAGCGGGTACCTGAGGGGCGCCTGGGTGGCGCAGTCGGTTGAGCGTCCGACTTCAGCCAGGTCACGATCTCGCGGTCCGTGAGTTCGAGCCCCGCGTCGGGCTCTGGGCTGATGGCTCAGAGCCTGGAGCCTGTTTCCGATTCTGTGTCTCCCTCTCTCTCTGCCCCTCCCCCGTTCATGCTCTGTCTTTCTCTGTCCCAAAAATAAATAAACGTTGAAAAAAAAATTAAAAAAAAAAAAAAAGCGGGTACCTGAACCTGTGAGCCCATTGTGGCGTTATGGACCGTGCAGGACTGTGGTCTTTGGGAAGGCCCTGGGCGAGCCACATGCTGGCAGGGCCGCCCGTGATAAACGTGGGCTAATTAGTTATCTCCGTTCGTAGGTCCCGGCCAGGGTCTCAGGTGTGGGTGAGTCAGTGTCACGGGAGTGGGGCACTTACTAGCCGTGACCTTGTGTACTAGCTGGTCGTCTCACGAAAGGAGTGTGGGTTTGAAGAAGGAGGGGGATAGCTGACCTCCGGGCTGGTGGGCCTTCTGGGCCCTGTTACACATGGAAAAAGGCATGTTTAGTTCACCGGGGCAAGGCTGGGGCCAGAGTTACTTTAAAGTTAGGGTCAACCCCAGTGAACTCGGCAAAGATCACGATTTGGGTTTCCTTCCCTACGACAGACGCCTGGACGCTCGTAGCACACCCCTGGGTGATTCCTCCCACTTCCCTCTTCCTGTTTCCTTCCTGGTCTCCGGCCTGTTTCATCATCACGTCCCATGTGTTTGTATCGTTTTATGTCCCGCTCCCCCCGGATAAACCTCTTGCTTCCGTTTCCTCCCCAGGCCTGACCAACGTGCTGGGCTCCCTCGTCTCCTCCTACCCGGTCACAGGCAGCTTTGGGCGGTGAGTGACCACGTCCTTCTCTGTGCCTTGGGCGGGGGAGGTCCCAGCCCAGGCCAGAGGGTCCACATGCAGCTCGAAGAGCCTGCCGGGCTCCTGCCCACATCTCGATACCCCTCTGTTCTCCTCCGGGGCAGAAGTCTGCCTATGGTGGCCGCACCCCTCCATCAGCGGCATCCGTGGGAGGCAGGACCTGGGCTCACTCTGCTGCCCTTCACCATCTCACCTGTTTTCTCTTGCCGCCCGTGCCGCGGTTTACTCCTAACGCGTCCCCAGCACGCGGCAGGGCTCCCCGCATCTCCTGGCGGAGCGTATTCCGGAAGGGGACGGGAAGCATCGTGCTCCGTCTGGAGAAACGGGTGTGGGTTACGCACAGCCTCCACACGTGCTGGCACCAACCCCCCCCTCCCCGGAAGGCCAGAGGGCAGGGCAGAGAGTGACCTTGCTGGGGGGGGAGACGTGGGGGCGTTGGCCAGCAGCACCTGCGTCCCCAGAACCGCTGGCCCGACCCCGTCTGAGCACTGGACCTCCGCAACACCCCCAAACCCCCGCGTCCGAGGGGCCGCAGGGCCCACTCCGTGTCCTCGCCTGCAAATAGGAATCACAACGGGCCCGCGTCAGAGTTACCGGAGGTTGAACGAGAGCGCGTAGAACGAAGCCAGCAGCCTGCGGGCACTGGGCTGGTTTGTGAAATAAACCCTCCGTGTGTCCTCAGTCTAACCTTCCACCAGCTCTTGTACTGTGACCTGTCCATCAAGGTCGCAGGTTTTGTGCCCCCGTCTGGTGCAGTACTTTGCATATAACGGGTACCAGAAAAATCAGTGAGTGTTTGAGGAATGAAGTTTCTGCCCAGCTCTGGAAAAGCGGAAGACGACTTAGGCTCTCTGTGGACACGTACAGACGGACTGGCATATCCACAGGGCATGCAGGCGGGCACAGGTCACCGTCAGGGTGATTGGGAGCCGAAACCGGGTTCTCCCTTTGTGGTGCTCGCGGTGGCAGAGGAAGATGTGGGCCGGGGTCGAGTTCTTGGGCAGAGAAGTCTTTTCCTGGGTTGCGGGACCGGATGCGGTTTTCCAAACGGGCGACGGGGAAAAGGGAAGTCGAAAACAGCCAAGTTGACTTCCGGTCCCCTGGGAGGAGCCTCACCATCAGCCCGTGGCGGTTCTCTCTCCAGGCCTTTCTGTCCATGTGTGCGCGTGCATGTGGGAGACGAGTGTGTGGTGAGAGGGATGTCCCGCACACGATAGTGTCAGCGGCATGTCTGGGTATCCGTGAACACAGTGACATTTTTGCTAGCCTGCCGTGACGAAATGCCACAGGCTGGGGACAGGCAGGGTTGGCTGCTCCTCAGTGTCCCCGCTTAGGCGCCAGTGTCCGCGGGGCCCCGACGTCCCCTTCCAGGCGCTCCGGTCCCACGGGCCAGCCTCCCCTGCCGGTCCAGGGCCCCTCAGCCACCAGGGGCGTCTGTGTTTCCTTCCAGGACGGCTGTGAACGCTCAGTCGGGGGTGTGCACCCCAGCAGGGGGCCTGGTGACAGGTGAGCAACCCCCCCAAGCCCGGAGTTCGTGCGGGGTGGGGCTGGTGGTCACCCATGACGCCCTGCGCCCTCACCCCGCAGGAGTGCTGGTGCTGCTGTCGCTGGACTACCTGACCTCGCTGTTCTACTATATCCCCAAGTCCGCCCTGGCCGCCATCATCATCATGGCCGTGGCTCCGCTGTTTGACGCCGGGATCTTCGGGACGCTCTGGCGCGTGAAGAGTACGTGTGTGCTCGCCGGTCACGCGCACGTATCCTGGATCCTCCCCCCACCGGCTTCCGGGACCCACGGGGCACGGTTGCGGCCGGGGGTTACCGTCGTCCCGGGAGGTGGCCCTGCTGGCCGTGGGTCAGGAGGGCGAAGGGTGCCCCAGACCCGCTCCGTGCAGTGCGGAGTGAGTCTGCAGCCCGCAGGCACCCCTGCTGCCCTCCCCCCGCCCCTGCTCCCCCTTCTCTCTCCTCCATCCTTCCTCCTCTCCCCCTCCTCGCCTCCCCTCCGTCCTTCCTTCTCCTCTCTCTTCTTCCCCTCCCCCCTCCTCCCCCTCCTCCCCTCCCTCCTTCCCCTTCTCTCCCTTCCATCCCTCATTCTCCCCTCCCCTCCTCCCCTCCCCTTCATCCTTCCTTCTCCTCCTCCTCCCCTTCCCCCTCATTTCCTCATGGATTCTCCCCTCCATCCCTTCTTCTCCCTCCTCCCCTTCCCTCTTCCCCTTCATCCCTTCTCCCCTCTCCTCTATCCCTCCTCCTCCCCTCCTCCCCTCCCCTCATCCCTCCTCCCCTCCCCTCCATCCCTCCTTCTTCTCCTCTCTTCTTCCCCTCCCCTCCTCCCCCTCCTCCCCTCCTCCCCTCCCCTCATCCCTCCTCCCCTCCCCTCCATCCCTCCTTCTTCTCCTCTCTTCTTCCCCTCCCCTCCTCCCCCTCCTCCCCTTCCCCCTCATTCCCTCATCTATTTTCCCCTCCCCTCCATCCCTCCTTCCCCCCTCCTCCCCTCCCCTCCTTCCTCTTCTCCTCTCCCCTCCATCCCTGCTTCTCCCCTCCTCCCCTCCCCTTCATCCCTCCTCCTCTCCATCCCTTCTTCTCCCCTCCTCCCCTCCCCTCCCCTCCATTTCTCCTTCTCCTCCTCTCTTTTTGCCCTTCCCCTTCCCCCTCCTCCCCTTTCCCCTCATTCCCTCATCTATCTTCCCCTCTCCTCTATCCCTCCTTTCCCCTGCTTCTCTCTCCTACTCCCTTTCCCCTTCATCCCTCCTTTCTCTCCTCCTCCTCCCCTTGTTCCTCCTTTTCTTACCCCTCCTCCCTCCTCTCCACCCCTCCTTTTTCTCCTCCGTTCCCCTTTCTCTCCCCCTCCTTCTGTCCCTCCTCCCCCTTTCTCCCCTCCCCCCGCCCACCTCCTTCTCCTCCCCCCCTTTCCCAGCCTCAAGCCTGGCCTGGCTGGGGAGAGATGAGAGGCCTCAGGGTCACCCCAGCGGCCTGACTCCTCTCGGGACTCCCTGGAGCCTGCAGTGCCTTTGACGGAACTCCCGTTCACGTGTTTGTTTCACTGGCTGAAGCAGTGGAGGGATTTACGGGGCTTCCCTGGTTCCTCCCGTCTGCCCCCGAGAGGCATCGGTGATTTCTTCACGTGCCACACATGCCAGCTCCCTGCTGTGTCGCTGCCGCCCTCTTTGGGACGGCCCTGAGACGCGTGGGTGCCTGTGTGGGCCCGGCAGGTGCTCTCCGCCCCCGCGGAAGCCCAGGGAGGATGGGGCCTCCCCTGAGTGACACATGTCAGAGTCGAATCCTAGGCTGACCCCCGAGCCCTCCTGCCTGCCCCAGGACCCTTCCTCCCGTGGCTCAGAGGAGTCACGCGTGTTGCCCAAGGACCCCCCCAGGTCCCTTCCTCAGGTCCCCGACAGGTGCCCACGGTTGACCTCCTCTCTGAGGGCAGGGGCCCTGGGCCTGGCTGTCAGGTCCTAGTGGCCGCTCAGCCAGGCAGGGAGGGCCAGACACGTCTTGCCCCTGACACGTCTCGGCCAGCGTGGCCGTGGCCCACGTCAGCCCCTGGGGCCCCAGACGGAGGTCTCTCTGGGGCTCGGGCTCGCTGGAGCCCAGCTTATCCTGAGGGAGCCACCCCTCAGTTGGACTCCTCTCTTCCAGGGCTGGACCTGCTGCCCCTCTGCGTGACATTCCTGCTCTGCTTCTGGGAGGTCCAGTACGGCATCCTGGCCGGGACCCTGGTGTCCGCTCTGATCCTCCTGCACTCTGTGGCCAGACCCAAGATGCAGGTACCGGCCCATCTGATCTCCCCGAGCCAGGGGTCTGCTGGCCTCAGGGGGCCTGGTGGGGTGACGCGTGCCCTGGGCGGTACCCCTTGGCTCAACTGTTGCACGCCTCCTCGGTGCGACTCTGGCCCGTGGCACCACCCAGTGACCGTTCACACAGTGGACGGGTGTCAGCCTCCTGCCGTGGACCACAGAGCTCTCCTGCTGCACGTGAGGCTGCGGGTAGGCGTGAGGGCCCGTCAGCTGTGCTTCCCCCCGCTCTGTTCTGTCGGCCTGGGTTGGGGCCTCCTGCTGGAGGGGCCACCCTCTCGGAACTGCCAGGTCGGACTTGCCTCCAGGACCCACCGGCTGTCCCCTGCTCTGTCCCCAGGTGTCAGAGGGGCCGGTGCTGGTCCTGCAGCCGGCCAGCGGTCTGCACTTCCCGGCCATCGAGTCCCTCCGGGAGGCGATACTGAGTCGGACTCTGGAAGGTGCGTGGGCTGGGGCCCCCCAACTCCCTGCCACCTTCTCTGTACCCCCCTCTGCTCCCGCGGGACCCTGAGTCCCTGTCCTCAGCCGCCAGGGAGCTCACCCACTCAGGCCCAGGAGGTCTCGGGGCGTTTCGGGGGCATCCGGTGGGTGCCTGCCGTCTGCACACAGCAGGAGGGTCTCTTCCCCAACGTTTGTTCCTAAAGACCGTCCTTTGTTCCCGGGAGTTGGTGTTCGGGGAAGAAGAGGGGCCCGTTCCTCCTCTGAAGGGGGTCACTGCTGCTGTCTCCAGACGGCTGTGATCACAGGTCCTGCAGACCCCACCCCCACCCTCCCTGCTGGGGCCGGAGCCCTCCGTGGCCTCGCTCTGGCCCCTGACCCGCCAGCCCCTGTCTCCGCAGCGTCCCCCCCGCGCTGCATGGTGCTGGACTGTACCCACGTCTGCAGCATTGACTACACCGTGGTGCTGGGGCTCGGGGACCTCCTGGGAGACTTCCACAGGCACGGCGTCACCCTCGCCTTCGTCGGCCTGCAGGTGGGTGTCGCGACGGGCGGCCCTTTTCGCCCTCAGACCTGCCCGTGAGGTCGGCGTTGTTCCCGTCCCCACGTGAGGACAAGGACACCGAGGCCCCACGAGGCTGAGTAAGCCGCCCAAAGTCACACAGCGAGGACGGTGGCCCCTGCTCCCTGACCCGGGCACCTGGCTCTGAAGCCTGCTGACAACGGTCACGTTCCTCGTCCTGTCTACAGAGAGCTCGTTTTTGTGTCCTCCTTAGAGCGTCAACTTCTAAATACTCCTCTACTAGTGTAGCCAGGAGGCCCAGTTCCTTCCCTCCGTTTCCCTGAGTAGAGGTGGAGTTGTAACTACTTGGACGCTCTGGGGGAAGCAGTGACCTGGCCGGTGGCCCTGGACCTGCGGGCCCGCCCCAGACCTCGCGTGCCCACGTGTTGAGACAGGAGCATCCCTGCCCGGGATTAAAGTCTGCCTGCCCTGCAGGTTCCCATTGTCCGTGCCCTGCTGTCCGCTGGCCTGAAGGGTATACAATACTTCTCCACGCTGGAAGAGGCAGGTGGGTACGGCGGGGTCATCTGAGAGCGAGCCGCGTCAGCCGCGCGTGCCCGTGGCCCCCAGGATCGGGGTGGCAGGTGGTGGAGTGGGGAGCGTGGGCACAGTGGGTGAGGCAGAGGCCACGGAATCGGGGGGCCCTCTTGTTCTGGGGGTTTATTTGGGGGGGATGTCTTTATTTAAGGTACAGCATAGGTTCAGTGAACGCACAGATCTTAAGTGTGCAACTCGAGTTCTGACAGGTGGGTACAGCCAGGTGTCCGCAGTGGAGATGGAACATTTCCATCATTCCAGAAGGTTTCCTCAGCCCCCTTCATGACCCCCCGCCAGGGTGAGCCGCTGTTCTGATTTCTTCCACCGTAGGTCAGCTTTGCCTGTTGCAGAACTTGACGTAAAGGGGAGCGCAAAGGTTCTTTTCATGTCCGATTTCTTTGGCTCAGCGTGGTGTCTGAGATCCAGCCACGTTGTTGCTGGAAACGGCCGACCCACAGGAGACAGAGGGACAGCTGTGGCCCGGCCCTGCCAGGGGACCGCCCGGCACTGAGGAAGGGTTATCGGGGCGTGGAAAGCAATGAGGCTCTGATCAGGGACGTAGCTGGAAGCCTGCCTGGGGTTGGGGGTGCCGGCTGGGGGGACCCCAGCTCCCTGTGCACCAGGACCCTGAAGTGCCAGCCTCAAAATCCCATTCTATGAGCTGAACCTTCCCCACTTCAGCTTTTTTAGTGCTTGTGAACCTTGTGTCTTCTGCAGAGAAATACTTGAGTCAGGAACCGGGGACCCAGCCCTACAACATCAGCGAGGATTCTGTTCCGGAACACAAGGTCGCCCTGTTGAAGGCCTGATTGGGGCACCGACGGGCACCTGATGCTCGGGGCGTCTCGAGGAAGGTTCCTGATGCCGGGATTCCGGATGCCACCCGATAAACACGCTGAGCTGAGGGCTCTGAGCAGGTGACCTTGGAAGGAGGAGGGAAAACCACACACCAGGATCCACAGGTGGGACTCTCACTGCCTTTATTTGGGGTGACTGAATATTTATCTCCCTTCTGATTCCTGGGCACGCACGTTTTTCTGAAGAGTGGTTTAAAGACAGCCTTCTAGAATGACGGACCATGTGAGAAAGAAGGGACGGATTTCCACCCGGTCCAGGGGAGGGGTCTCCACGCCCCAGCACCTTCCTGGTTACAGGGGACGTTGGGAGTGGGCAGCTCGGAGGTGGGTTCGAGCCTTGGTGGCGGCATCCGTATTTGTCGTCGGGGAGAAAGCCAAGGTGTGCCAAATGATTTCAAAGTGTCTTGCTAAAAATAATTTTGTTGTTGTTGTTTTTTTAAATTAAAAACGTAGCAGCTTTGGTGTTTTTGTAAAAATCGGAAACGCTTCTTGTAAAAGCTGCAGGAGACGGTCTCCTGCATCCACTTTGGCGGTAGTGCAGACCCCATCCCCGCGGCGTGCGTACGGGTCCGTACGTCAGCATGTGGGTGCGTGCGTTTACGGTCGTGCGCGGACGGGGTCCTTTCATACGTGGTGCTCTGTGACCCGTACCTTTGTGCAGTCTTTGCTGTGAATGACGCGTTGTGATAATAAACAGAACCGTGATTTGCCGTGGCTCTGTCGTATTTTATTCTGTGTATGTGTCACAACGGACTCCCGAGCCTCTACACGTGGCCTCTGCCTGTCCCGCCCGTGCACGCACCTTTCCACCCCCGCTGTCACGGCCGAGGAAGCCTGTGCTCCCGGAACTTCTTAGAGAAAGGACTCACTGTGCAGATAGACCCCCTGGAGCTCACCGGTGGTCCCACCAAGACACATTCTGGCCCAGCGGCCTGGGCCCCGGTCTCGCGATGTTTCTCCCTCCAGGCCCCGAGCGCACCCCGTCCCTGAATCTGCATTTCCTTTCCTCGAGGAGCCTCTCCATCTGCACAGATGAGCATGTCCTCGAGCCCTGTCTGCCTAGCCGCCGCTGCCCAGGGCCCTGGGGGACGGCCGTCCAGTTGTCCCCAGCCCACACACCAAGCACACCCCATCTTAAACCAGGAGACTGGCCACCCGTCTGCTCTGGCGGGCCCTACCCGCCTGTGAGCCTGGAGGACGGCTTCCCAGAATCCTCTTCCGGGGCGCAGATGCGGGGATGGGCATCGCAGCCCGGTTGGCAGTTGTAGAGAATGAAGGCCAGCTAAGTGTCTCCGTTTGGGAACGTCGTGACCGCGAAGCACATGAGCTGCAGGGCTGTGTGGCTGAGGGACGAGGCACCCCCGCGCCCCTGCACACGGGTGTTGTTGAAGGGAGAGTTGCAGAACGACCTTCATCTCAAGAGACCATTTGCGGGGGCGCCTGGGGGGCTTGGTCGCTTGAGCATCTGACTCTCGATCTCAGCTCAGGTCACGATGTCAGGGTTCGTGAGTTCGAGCCCCGCGTCGGGATCTGTGCTGTCAGCGTGGATCCTGCTTGGGACTCTCTCTCTCCCTCTCTCCCTGCCCCTCCCCGCCTTGTGTGTGTGCACGCACACATGTGGTCTTCTCTCCCTGTTAAGGTCGAAAAACTTAAGTTAAACGATGGTATTTTAATTTTATATCAATATAGCACGTAACAGAATGAAGTTACAAATTTACTGAGTTTAAAATTCCTAACTTATTTACGAGCTTATTAAATTTATAATTGATTTCTAATTAGAGCTTACGTTAAATAAAAGAGAAAGGACTGGTCTGGTCAACTGCACGGAAAGAGTTGGGAATTTGGTGCCAGAAGTTGCAGGGCCGGGCCCCACCATCCCTCGCCAGCAGGTAAGCCCCCTTGGGGCCTTGGCCTACGCGCCGGGGCCCATGGGACTGTGTCCACGACAGCACTGGCTGGAGTGCTGCCTTCGGCAGGCTGACAAGGTCATGGCGCCACCAACACCGTGGCGGTTAGGCACGGGACCTAACTGTGGATTGGATTAGTGGATTGGTGGATTGGACCTAACCGTGGATTAGGTGGATTGGCAGCACGGGACTCCCGGTGCCCCAAGCGCGCGACTTTATTGGGAAAGAGGATCATTACGAGTGTAATGAGCTGAGACGAGTCCATACTTACTGGATCAGGATGGGCCCTCACCCGTTCGCTCAGTGCTTAGGAAAAGAGCTTGGGTGCGGACGCGCCCCTAGGGAGAAGCAGCCGGCAGAAGTCGGGTGATGCTTCTATAAGCGGAGGAACAGCACAGACGGTCAGCTTGCCGCAGGGAACGCATTTCGCCTCCGCCTCGGAAGGAAGCAGGCCTGCTGGCCCCCGGATCCTGGACTTGGGGGGCTCCGCCTGGGCCATGCTGCTTTGTTACAGCCGCCCTGACCAAGCAGTGAGATCTTCAGTGCTGGCTCCTACAAGTCTTCCTCCCCCCCCCGCCCCCAGCTTCCTGGCTGGCCGGAGGGCCCCTCCGTGCCACCCAGCCATGGGTGCCCCGGGAAGCCACAACCTGAGAATGGCAGAGAGCGGGTCACCTGCGGAGCACACGCCCACCGGTGCCGCCCGCCTGTCACAGCAGCTCGGAGCCTTGGAGACGCAGGACCGCACCGTCGAGGGAAGCACAACCTGTGCCACAGACGTGAGCCACGCGTGCCGTTTTAACACTGCCAGCGGCCCTGACGAACGAGCAAAAGGTAACGGGTGAAGTTAACGTATTTATCATCCGAAATGCTACCCTCTCCACCTGTGATCTACACGCGACTCACCGACGAGACTCTTGACGTGAGTTTTCTCGTACGAGATCCTCGAGGCCCAGCACGGGTTGTACGCTCACAGCACGACCCCGTTCAGACGAGCCACGCCTTGAGCTTTGTGCCCCGTGTGTCGTGTGGCTGCCGTGTCAGAGAACCCAGGTTTGAGACATCCTTGTCCCAGGCGGTCAGGAGGCCCCCGCTGTCCCGAGCTCATAGCTCATGTGTTTGCCTCCACCCCCGGAGGTCGTTGGAAGAAACCGAAACAGTGGCAACGGAGGAGGCGGCGTGGCGTGGCCGGCTTGCAGAGAGCTGTTCTGAGGTCAGGTCCCGATTTCTCGCCGCGTGACGTTGGGGAAAATTGTCTGAAGTCTCCGAGACGTCATTTCCACGCCCCCCACAGGACCGCTGCAGGGATTTAATTGAAGAGCAGGGTGAAGGCCTGGCGTGCGTCACGCACACGAGTAGCCGCTGCTGCTCAGGACCGGACCTCCTGGTGTTATTTCGTGTCCTGTTCTCCCCTCCCCACCACAAACCGAACGCCTTCCTTGATAAGCACGTCTGAGGGGCAGTCCCCGACAGGAGGCACAGGAGACGGTTTGCGGCAGGACTCTGGATGGGGGTGGGGGGGAGGGCGGAGGGGAGGGCGGGAGGGAATCGTGTGGGCCCAGGCTCCCGCCCCGGGGGAAGTGAGTCGGGGCCGGGTCCCCTGTGTCTGCTGCCTCAGGCCTCCTCTGTGGTCTGAAGCCACCGTGGAACAGGGTCCCCAGGGCCGCCAGGCTCAGTGGCCAAGTCCCTGCAGGCCCCACCCCCAGCGAAGCCTCCCCATGGGTCAGGGTGCTCTGCTTGCTAACATGGGGAGCGGCGGGTGTCCCCATTAGTGGGGCAGGGACTCCCTCTTCACTAGAAAGTCTGCCCGGAGCTGGGCTTCCCTGGGCGGACAGCAAGCCTTTTTCTGACTGAAATGTGATTATCCGTATAAAATCTCTTCTGGGGCGCCTTGGGGGCTCAGTCGGCTCAGCGTCCGACTTCAACTCAGGTCATGATCTCAGCATTCCTGGTTCCTGAGTTTGAGCCCCGTGTCGGGCTCTGTGCTGACAGCTCAGAGCCCGGAGCCTGCTTCAGATTCTGTGTCTCCCCCTCTCCCTGCCCCTCCCCTGCTCGTGCTCTGTGTCTCTCTCTCTCTCAAAAATAAATGTTAAAAAATAATAAAATTTAAAAAATAAAAATTAAATCTCTCTGTGTAGATCTATCTATCCTTTGTAAATTCAGCTACTGATGCTGGCAGAGAACCTGTCCCCCTCCCTCCAGCTTTAAGATAATAAAAAAAAAAATTATTTTTGTTTAATGCTTATTTTTGAGAGAGAAAGACAGAGACAGCAAGGGAGGGGCAGAGAGAGAGGGAGACACAGAATCCAAAGCAGGCTCCAGGCTCCAAGCTGTCCGCACAGAGCCCAACGCGGGGCTCGAACCCCTGAACCGTGAGATCATGACCTGAGCTGAAGTCGGATGCCCAACCGACTGAGCCACCCAGGTGCCCCTAAAATAATTTTAATCTTGTGGAAGGACCCACGTTTATTATCCAAACCACAGGAACCTTTGGCTGTGCCAGATGGCTGCATCCTTTCAGAGGAGTTTGGGCAAAGCCCACGGAGCTGGTTCCTGTAATAGGTTGAATTGTGTCCCCTGAAAAGAGTTAATTCTTGACCCTAGATGCCTGTGACTGTGACCTTATTTGGAAACAGGGTCTCTGAGGACATAATTAGGGGTGTTGAGATGAGGTCATACTGGGTTAGGGTGGCCCTAAATCTGATGGCTGGCGTCCTTCGAGGGGATGGGGACACATGTGAGGAGAATGCTGTCCAGGAGCCGCCAAGTCACTCGGTCACCTTCTTCTCAATTCTGTGGCCCCTGCCCCCTAAACAAACAGGGAACCATCGCCTTTCCCTGAGGGCCACTCTTCTTGTCTGTTCAGGGCCTGCAGCCCACGTCTGGGGCTCAGAATGGAGGATGTTTCTGGCCCCCACTCTTTTTTTTTTTTTTTTTTTTCAACGTTTATTTATTTTTGGGACAGAGAGAGACAGAGCATGAACGGGGGAGGGGCAGAGAGAGAGGGAGACACAGAATCAGAAACAGGCTCCAGGCTCTGAGCCATCAGCCCAGAGCCCGACGCGGGGCTCGAACTCACGGACCGCGAGATCGTGACCTGGCTGAAGTCAGACGCTCAACCGACTGCGCCACCCAGGCGCCCCTGGCCCCCACTCTTTTAACCTGGGGGCCTTCTGACACCAGGTAGTTTTTACTGCATGGGGTCAAGAGCACGATCCCTAGTCAAGAATATCGAGGTCCAGAAAACTGGCTCCCAGCAGCCGAACCCCACCCGACCAACCTGCACCCCAGAGCCTGTTAACGAGCAGCTTAACGACCGAGTCTGTCACTCAGATAGACGTGTTGTCTTTCCACGGGGAAAACCAGAGCTGAAGATGCGATCTGAAGGCAGGCGGGTTGTTAGACACAATCAAAGCCGGGAACTACAGGGCCCCTCGCTTGGCACGGTTTTCATTTGCACAGCCCTGGGATGACTGAGAGCGTTTTGTCCAGCTCTGCCTGCTCACACAAGCTGTGCTTTCAGATGGCTGGAGGCTCCGATCCGGACCAGGGCCACAGGCAGGACCGTGGGCAGTGGCAGAACCGCTTCTCCTCATAAGGCCCCCTTGTTCTCGGCCCCTCCCTGCCGCTTCCCGCACTTATTCTCCCTGCAAAGTTTGCCGCCCGCCCCCTGCTGGCTGCCCTGTAGCAGGAGAACATCCTTCCTGCCGGTGAGCCCACGACTATCCATCTACGCAGGGGAGAAACAAGACTGGCCGACAAAGGGTGTTTGGGTCCGACTGAATCCATGCCACAAACTCTGGTGGTTGCAACATCAAGGCCAAAGACATTTCAAATGATCCAACGTCCACGGGATCTGGCCAGGTTAGACCACGTGGCCGAGTCAACCGGGTCCTCGGCTGAGGTCCTGCAGCTGACCGCGGGCAGAACGACCAGACAGGCTTTCCCCCAGCAGATCTCCCACGGGGAGGAGTCAGGCTCTTTGTGAACGCTGGGCCAAGAGGAGAGTCGAGCCTGCGGGGTCTACCTCACCCTGTGTTTAAGGACAAAGCTGACACCTTTCCTCACCCCCTCCCTCCTTCATCCCAGGATCCCACCCTGCTCCTGCGCCCGACAGTCTCTGTTCCTGGCTTGTATTTTGTTATTTTCTGTTTGAATTTTAATGGTATTAGGTCATACTACATTTACACGTTATGTTATACTCTATTTTATCGTGTGCGTATTTTGACGTCTACGTTTGTTACATCAGTACAGACGAGGGAAGGTCAGGGGTCTTTTCTGTGGGCATCAGCTGGGCTCCTAACACCTGGCTTTTCCATGCCTTCTTTGCTCTGTCTTTATTTGGTGTTCCCTGTGGGTTTTGACTTGGTTCTTTGGGGGGCTCACCGTCCCTATGGTGCAGGTGTCCTGTTGACAGGGACACTTGCTGTCAGCTTCTCAGCACCTAGAGGCAGGAGTGTCCAAAGCCCCTACTTTCTTTGGAACACCTGGTGGCTTGTATTCACACGTGTCCGAACAGGGTGTCCGGGCCGACTGTGCCACGTACTGACGTCTCAGTAGAGAGTCACAGCAAAATCTAAGCCTGGGACACACCATCGGCCGCTCCCTGAACCCAAACCCTAAGCTAGTCCTGCACCCTAACATGCGCCCTCAGGCTAGCCCCCCAGGGAGGTCACTGAACTGGTGTGGGTCCGGCCCCTGACACCTCCCGGGACCCAACCCTAGTCTGAGCCACGGCTCTGGCCCTCAGGGGCCCACCTCCTAGGTCTGAGAACGGATTGCTGGCCCATTGACAATGACCAGGTCAGGTGTGTGTCCTCAGCCGTTTGACTTGTCCAGGACGGGCATCCTGAGCCTGCCAGGCTGCCGGCAGTGCCCGCTGTGTGGGCCCTTCAACAACTTCCTGGTACTGTGGGCAGGCTCAAGGTTCTGATGCACGTGTTGGTGGGGCCCGTGAGCCATCGCTGCCCCTCAGGAAGGTTGCCACTGGCCAGCGGGGCTGGCTTGTTATTGGCCTGGAAGAGGGTCTGGGTTTTGCTCTGCTGGCATGGCCCCAAATCTAACAGGGTAGGGCTGGGCTCTCCCTTCGCTCGCCAGAGGAGTCCCAGCACGGAGCATCTTTGGGCACCAGGAGTCTTCCCCGGATTCTGACCAAGCCCCCTCGCCTCCTCGGTGCAGTCAGCCACCCTCCCACTACAGGCTTTGTGCACCCCCCTCCCCTCCGCCCCGCATCCAGCCTGCCCAGCCTGGCACCCCTGCCTGGAGCCCCTTTCTTTCAGGACAAGCTCTCTCTCTCCTGCGCCCCGTACAAGGTCAGCACAAGGTCAAAGGCCACAGCACTGGACACGGCCTGGATCCTGCCCAGATCCAGATGAGCTGACGAGACAGCGGGGGTGGCTGGTAGGGAGTCGGGGTTGGTAGCTTCCAGCACACGTGAGACCCTCTTCGGCAACCTGTGCCGAGCACCCCCTGAGCACTGCCTGAGCTCAGACGGTGATGCTGGGATCCAGTGCAGAAGCCAGCCCTGCAAGGGGGGAAGGGGGCGCATCGCAGGAGGGGGACCCCAAGACCTGAGCTTGTGGTCCCAGTCCAGAGGAAGGACGGTGTGACTGGAGAGTGTGGGAAGGAGAGGGCTGGAGACCCGGAGAGGGCTGGAGACCCGGGCAGGGCGGGAACCCAGGCCTTTTGAATTTGATAATCAGCCTAAGCGGAGATTGTAGCGGCACAGGTTCCCGGGAGGGGACAGTGAGGAATCAGTAATACTCCTGGAACGCCAGCGTTTACTGTATTATTACCGTCAATAAGAGATTTTCCAACAGCTCTAGGATGCCAGACTCCGAACTCACAGAGGAGGAAACAGGGTTGGAGGCGTTCGCGTGCAGACGCAGGTTGGGGTGCCCTCTCGGTTATCAGTGACCATCGAAGGGCTGGGCGCCGGCTGCGAAGTCTCTACTGCCATCTGTGGTCACTTAATCGGCCCAAGGCCCCGATGCCCCTTGCACCGAGTGACCCGCCTGGCGTCCTCTGTGCCCCTCCGGGGACCGCCGCTGGCGCCACGGGGAGGTGGGCACTGTCCAGGGTGCTGTGCGCCGGGGCTGGAGGCTGCTGGGGGAGACCCGGGTGTGGACCCCTGCGGGGCTACACCCGGGGCTCGGCGAGCCCCGCCCCGCGTGCAGCGGCAGGCGGCGCCTTCCCCTTGGCCGGGCGCCGGGTCCACTGGGGGGCGCCATAGGAGGGGGCATTCCGGCCGCACCCTCTGGCGGGCGGACGCGGGGGGGGGGGGGGGGCCTGGACGTCAGAACGGGACCCGGCGGCGGTGGCCTGGGCGCGGGGGCGCTGTAGGTGCGAGCGGGCGCGGGGATGCGGGGCGCGGGGCCGACGAGGTGCGGGGATGCGGGGCGCGGGGCCGTGGGTCTGGGTCGCGGCGCCTGCGTGCTGCGCGCCGTCGCCTCCGGGCTGCCTCTTCCTGCGGCGCCCGGTTTCGGTTTCGCCTCCGGCTCCGGGGTGCGGACCCCGCCCCCGAGCCGCGCCTCCCCCGGAGCGGAATCCTTGGCTTTCTCCGGTGGCCGCCACGGAGCGGTGTTGTTACCAAAGGGTGTCCCTACGTGTCTCCACAGTCACTTTTAGGAGAACGGCGTCCCCGTCCCCGTAACCGCGCGGCCCAGAGAGCAGCGTCCTCCCGGGTTTCTAGGACTGCCGCCGCCAGGGTCCCGGGGCCAGGATGGGCACCTCGGCCGTGACGGCCTCCAGGGTCGCCAGGCGGCCGCGGGGAGGCCAGAGGAGGAGGGAGCGCAGAGATGGGGAGGCCAGCCGCCCCTGCCCTGCTCCTGCCCCCACTCCCCCACCCCTACCCTCTACCCCTGCCGCCCCTGACCCGCCTCCACCTCCCCACCCCCACCCCCTACCCCCGACGCCCCTGCCCCCCAAACCCCGCCGCCAGGCTTTGTTTAGTGGCAGTTGCGGGGGATGGGCTTTGAGTTTGGCGCAGTTCTGAAGTTGGGGATGAGGAAGGGAAACGTCGGGAAGCTCTAGGATGCTGGGCCTGGGTTCTCATTTCTGCCCTCAGGCCCTTGGTGCCGGCGGGGAAACAATAGGACCCTTCAGGGTGGGTTTCAGTGCCCTACTGTGACATTCCTGGCCTGTGGGGAGGCAGAGCCTGGCCGAGGAGGACAGACTCTGGGGTAGAGGCCAGCACCGTGGGGAGTCACTGAAAGTCTTGGAGTGAGAGCCCAGACCAGGAGGGTGGTCGCTCCCGGGCCATGTAGGGGTCAGGGGCCAGGTGGGGGGCAGGGCCCGGCTGTGGCCGGCTGGGCCCGGCTGTGAACCTGCCTCACGTGGGTCTAGCCCTGCCTTCCCCCGCAGAGCTCACTAGGGAGTGGAGAGCAGGCCAAGTCTGGGGGAGGCAGGGGCGGGCAGCAGGGTCAGGGCCCAGAGGACACAGCCTGCCCACCTGCCTGTTGTTAGGCATCCTGACGGCTACCCGGGTCAGCCCGGGGCTGCCCGTGCAGGCTGGTCCCTTGGTGGGTTCTGACTCAGCCGGTGTCGGCTGGCGTTTCTTCAGTGCCGTTTGCCTCACCTAACTCTCATGTCACCTGTGAGTCAGGTGCTTTTGTCCCCGAGCCCCTTGTCCCGAGCACACCGTGGGCATCCTCAGAGTCTTATTTCTGGGTTTTGCACGTGCTGTGTCCCTGCCTGGAACCATCCCCCCTCTGCCCACACCCAGTTCTCAGATGTCCCAGCCCCATCTCAGCCCGGGGTCGGGGGGGGGGGGGGGGCGCACAGTTCTCGACTCACTGAGCGATGGAGAGCCCAGGAGGGGTGAGCCTGGCTGGGGCAGTGGAAAGGGAACGGAGTGCCGCGCCAATGGTGGGGGAGGGGGTGAGACCCTCGGGGCTGGAGGGTGTGGGGGGAGGGAGTGGGGAGGGCTTAGTGGGGAATCAGGCTAAGGATGGGTTTCGATTGAGCTCATTGAGCCGAGGAACTTCTGGGTGCTTTAATTTCCCTTTCCCTGAAAATGAAACCGAAGCAGGGCTGGTCACATGACGGGTGGCTCAATATATAGTCAGCTGCCTTGGGACCCTTCCTTTTCCTTTTAGACCTGCCTGAGCTTGCCGGCCTGGAGAAGACCCGTCCCGGGAGGAATGGAGTGTCTTTCGTGCGGGCATGTCTCCAAAGAGGATGCCCCCAAGTTCTGCAGCGAGTGTGGACACAGGCTGCTCCCTGCAGCCCCCGTGGCAGGTAAGGGCCAAGCAGGGGCGGTGGGCTGGGCCCAGGCTCCGTCCCCCGTCCCCCGCCCCCCGTCCCCCGGCTGAAGTGGAAACCGCGCCGGCAGGCAGCTCAGGCGGGCAGCAGGGGGTCTTCTGTGGCCAAAGAACTCTTAGCGGAAGAAGCACAGTTGTGAAAAGAGCAGTTTCGTCTGCTCCTTTGCTGGAAGCTTCTGTTGCTCTTAAAACTTTCAATTTCATTTCTTGGAGAGGAGAACTCGAGGGTTCTCCGCCTCCTCACGAATGGGAAGTGTCCGGGGCTGAGCTGAGGGGTCGTAGCGGATTTCAGGGGATGCTGTGGAAGCGGTGTCCCAGGTGCTGGGGTGGGGTGAGGGGGTCCCCACAGCCTGGACAGGCAGTCTCCTTCCCGGGGAGGGGTGGCAGGTTGGTGCATGAAAGGGGAACCGTGTCTGGTGGCCCTCACTCACCCCTGGCTCAGGTTGGTCCTTAAGTCTCTTGGCGTCCGGGACTTCCGACTGACTCCCTTCCCTTCTTAGGCATTCTGGGACCACAGGACTTTCGCACTCTCTGTTCCCTCCGCTTGGAACGTACCTGTTCTCCGAGGACAGCACCATGACCCCCTCACCTCCCTTCAGTCTTTGCTCCTCTGTCCCTCTGTCTCCTACCTGGAGGCCCACTCTGGCCGCCCAGGGAAAAACAGCCCCTCCCCCTCCCCCACAGCCGAATTACCCTTTCTTCATCAGGCTGCTTGCCCTCCTAGCATTTGGACCAAGGCAGCCGGTGGCTTCGGAGGGGACCTTTGTTCTCTTGTTAGCTGCTTTTCTCCAAGTCCCTTGCACACAATAGGTGCTGAATTAATACTTTGGGGCCAATCAAAGAAGGTTCTCTAGAAGACCATGTGTGTTTTCTTTCTTTTTTTAAAAAAAGTTTTATTTATTTAGGTGATCTCTGCACCCAGCGTGGGGCTTGAACTCACAACCCCAAGATTAAGAGTCTGGGTGCTGTACCGACAGAACCAGCCAGGCACACCAGCCTTGTGTGTTTTCTAAATACGAGGTGTGTGTGTGTGTGTGTGTGTGTGTGTGTGTGTGTGTGTGTGTGTCCGTGTCCGTAAATGCTGTCAATACCAGCCTTCTTGCTCTCCGACCTTTGGTAACCTGCCAAAGTGCGCTGTGTGTTAGGGGTGAGGCGATTCTTCCCTGAAACAGCCTTGGTACAAAGTGCTCACGTCACAGATGCTTTTATTGGACCGTAAGAGGGTCAAAGAGGCTGCTGCCATTGCTGTCAATTTCTGTTTGATTTTCTCGTGCTGCAGCCCCTGGAGGGAGGAAGTCTGGCCCCAGGGGTCTGTCTTTGCCTGTGGAACCCACGGGGCTTGACTCATGCAGTCGGGCTCAGTGTCCTCTCTCGTTATTGATCCCTGGCTGTCCGGGTGTGGAACGGCCAGCATAGCTGAGCTCCTGGTGTCCGGCTGGAATTTCCCATCTGCCAGGGCTCCCCATCCCTGGCGGTTAGTACACGCGCCTGGATGGGAGACCTTGTGTGTGTGTGTGTGGGGGGGGGGTCTTTGGGACCCCAGAGGTTAAAAAAAAACCAAATCAGAGCTTTTGGTTAAATTCAGGAAGCCTGGCGCTGTGCCGAGTGTTGAGGGCGCAGCTATCATAAATTCCCATCTTACAGACGCCAAGAGTGAAGCAGAGGGAGGTCAAGTATCTTGCCTACAGTCCCACGGCTAGCAACTAGCAGAGACGGGGTGGGATGGGGTCCCGGATTTGGATCCCGGCCGGGCGGCTGCGGAGCTCGTGCCCTGGGAGGGAGCCGTGGTCTTGGCGGGCAGGTGGTGGTGGTGGGGGGGGCTGTGTCTGCTCTGCTGTGCCATCCCAGCCAGGCTGGGCAGATGTGCAGCCCGGGGCCCTGCTGGTGTTCGTTTTCTCAATGCCCGGGGTTCCTTTTCTTTCCGTTCAGAAGAGTGGAGAGGTGGACCCAAAATGCACAGCTTATTAGGGCACAAATAATAGGAGAGCTCTCTTTATTGAGAAGGAACATTGGGAAGAGAATGCCCGCTAACCGCGGGCCAGGAAGGGTCTTTGTGTTATAAGGTCCTGGTCGCCCCGCTTCCCTTCCCCCTGGGTCCTTCTCAGGTTCTACCCCCGCCTTGGCCGGATAGCTCTAGGGGGTGTCCCTTCCTGATTGGCTCCTTTCCGTTGTGTGAGGGGTGGCCTACCGTATCCGGTATCCGTTCTTGTAGGAAGTAACATTTTATGGTCTACTTTGAGGTCGAGTCTTTAGTCAAATTCCTAAGGGGACCCTGAGGGGGAGTAGGTGGGTGTCTGTCACATTCGTAAGAGGTCGCCTGAGGGGGTTTGCTGTGGTCCCGATGTTCCCAGCATTTTTCTAAAATAGGTGTTTTTCTCCACCCAGGGGCCTCGGGTCCTAACCTTTGCCTCTTTGCCTCTTTTCTTCTATCTTTTCCCATCGTACAGGCACTGGCCTGTAGTGGGGGTCAGGGGTCAGGGGTTAGGGTGAGGCAGGGGTTGAGTGTGGGCCTCAGGCTTCAAATGAGTTACCGAACCGGTAAAGCGGGGGGATTCCCTGACGGACAGGCAAAGAGGAGTCACAGGTGCCTCCTGGTGACCCACCGCTTAGGGAGAACGCGCTTTGCGGCTCTCGGGGTCTCCACGGAAGCCCACTGTACCTCCGCCCGCCTCTCGTTTTGCGTGAGGGGCTCTCAGAGTGCTGCCCAGGGCATCCGACGTGCCTGCCAACAGAGCAGGGGAAACGGGAGTTCTGGGTGAGAACCTGGGTGTGCAGCCTTTTTACAGAATGCCGTGAAGTCCGCCTGTGGTCGCCAGGCAGGGCCCTGCCCATCCCGGCCGGCAGGGAGAGCAGTGCAAAGCCCCCAGCCTCCGAAATGCTGGCACCTGCTGGCGGTTCCGCTGGCCGGTCTGTGACCCATGGTGCCGGTCTGTGACCCATGGTGCCGGGTCACATGGGTGGCCCTCCCTGCTGCTGGCGGGAGCGGGGCCGGGCCCTGGTCACTCAGGAGGGACACACAGGAGGATGGGACTCTGCCCGCCGGGTCCCCAAGGGCCTGGGGTCTGAGGAGCAACACCCTCCCACCCGCCCCAAGCACATCGCTTCCTGCTTCCTGCTTCCCGGCCTCTCTTGCTCCCTCACACGCCGGCTGTGCCTCTCTATTTACAGGAAAACAAACTGAAACCAAGATGCAGAGGGCTTGGCTGGAGCTCCGGAGGGACATCTTCTCCATTCAGCCGCTCATGGGCCCTCCAGCCTGCCCAGCCCTTGAGCTCGGGGCACTCCAGACCTGGGGCTTGGGGACCCCGGGGGCTGCGGACAGGGCCGGTCCCTCGGGAGCCCGATCGCAGCCTGGAGAGGCTGGTGTGGCTGTTCAGAGGTGCTGATGATATAATTTGCTATGGGGTTCGAGAGCAAACCATCAAGAAAGAATTCTCGAGACCTTTTTTGGTATGAAAAAGGTGGTTTTATGGAGGCACGGGGACAGGACCCCCTGGGCAGAAAGAGCTGCATTGGGGTAGTGCAGAGCCATTGATTATATACTTCACGTCGGAGGAGTAGAGACAAAGGAAGTTCCCAAAGGGACTTTCATATGTTAAAGAAGTCTCTGGATCCTGGAGGCCTGGCTGTTGTCAAGCTAAGGAGGTTTTTCCCTGTAGCAGAACTTTAACATTAAGACAGTTGGGAGTTCCTGGAGGAAGGTCAGACTTGACTGGTCTCAAATATTTGTCAATGGGCCGCAGATTATAGGGAAATTTAATTTTGTCTACATTTCTTTTGCCTTTGTTCCCCACATCACTGGACACCTGGGTCCTGGGGGAGCCGGCCGGGGGCGGGGGTGGGGCGGGGCGGGGTGGGGGCACATGCGGAAGTATGGATGGGGAGAGAGCCCCAGCCCATCCTGGGCAGAGGGTGGCCACCTTTGCCAGGGGTAATGTTGGGCCAGTCCGAGGGTGGGGGGGAGGGCGGGGGTGGGGGGTGGGGGGGCCAGGTGTCCCAGGGGACCCAGTGGGACTTCTTCCTGGCACCCACCATCCTACTTTCCGTCTCTGCGAATGGGACCCCCCCCCCGGCCCCCGATCCCCCCTCCCCGCCCCGAACCTGATGCCTTACCTGCTTTAGCCTTTGGGGCAAGGAAGCCGCTGCAGCCACTGTTTTCAGGCTGAGGCAGGGGCTGGGGTTGCTGGGGGTCCCGGGCCAGCGGCTGGCCGGCCCAGGGTTGCACGCGCTGCACCCCCAGACCTGTTTCTGGGGCACTCGCTAGGAGCCAGCGTGGGTGATTGATTCAGGTTGAGCTAATTTTGTGCAACATTTTGTTAGGGCAGTGACGGGGGGGCTGCCCGCCCGCCAGGCCCCTGCTTTCTTCCCCCTGTTCATGTGCTAATCGGCCATTGACCTGCTGTGGGGATCTGAAGGGGAGTTCAGACCCAGTTAGCTCTCTGGATTCTAGAAGGTTTTCTTACCGGCAGGCTTGCCTTTTGTAAGGACGCCAGGGGCTCCGCGGGGTGGGGGGGAGGCCATGCTGCCCAGCATGCAAGCAGGCTGCAGGGGTGCGGGACGGGAATTGGTCTCATTGAGCTAAAATGTCCTGCAGGCGAGGACCCTGGCCCCAGTGCCAGCCCCCAGGGCCCGTCCCAGCTTCTGTGGGGTTCAAATCCTGCATTCCCATTTGCCACCTGGGGTGGGGGGGTGGGGGGGGCCCAGCTCTGTGCTTTCATTTTTTGCATCCAGCTAGGAAAAGCACATGCCCGGCATGGTGGCTGTGAGCACATCACGGGTTGGCCCCACCAAGTGCCAGTTAAGGTGTCCCCTTACTGAATCCGGCTACTTTCCTTTTTATCGTGACAGTAGAGATAACAGGTGCCGGTGTGCAAGACCGTCGGAGTGAAGGAGGGGGTGACATCTTGAAGCCCCTTACCTTCCCCCAGTCTTTTTATTTATTTTATTTTTTATTTTTTCAACGTTTATTTATTTTTGGGACAGAGAGAGACATAGCATGAACGGGGGAGGGGCAGAGAGAGAGGGAGACACAGAATCGGAAACAGGCTCCAGGCTCTGAGCCATCAGCCCAGAGCCCGACGCGGGGCTCGAACTCACGGACCGCGAGATCGTGACCTGGCTGAAGTCGGACGCTTAACCGACTGCGCCACCCAGGCACCCCTCCCCCAATCTTTTTAAAAAAATTTTTTTTAATGTTTATTTTTGAGGGAGAGAGACAGACAGACTGCGAGTCGGGGAGGGGCAGAAAGAGAGGGGGACACAGAACCGGAAGGGGAGGTGTTGGGAGACCCTGGGTCCGGCCGGGAAGTGGGGCTGGGAATGGGGCACCTGCCCCTGAGAGGGGGGTGGGGGGAGTGGCACATTCTGACTTAGAAACATGAGGACCAGGCCACCCTGCCCGTACTGACATCTGGAAAAGCTGGGCGCTCAGAATGCGTCGCTGCTTCCTTGGGGCTGGGGCTGGGGCTGGGGTCCTGGGTCCCTCGTGCCCACTGAGAACAGAAAAGGTGCCCAGGGAAAGCGCACGATGGGGGAGAGGGATGATGTGTCCACAGTGTCCAGGGAAGATTCCGAGTTTCTCTCCGTGACTTCCCTTGCTTTCCCCCGAGATTTGACCCGTGTGCGTGTCCCTTTGTAGATCCCAAGAACAGCAGCCTCCAGGTGACGCCGGCCCGAGAGGGAGAAACGGCCCCAGAGGGAGAAACGGCCCCAGAGGGAGAAACGGAGTACGGACAGGAGCTGAGGGAGGACGGCGGCCCTTTCTTGTCCCCGGGCTCAAATCACCTGCAGCAGGAAAATCTAGACGAGCCCCCTTCTGACGTCTCCGGGACCGTGCCAAGAGTGAGTGTGCCCCGTCCCCGGTTGGGTGGGCATGGGAGGGCCGCTTCCCACCCGCCTGGCCTGGAAGCTGCTTGCTGCTGTGGCTGCCTCGGTGGCCGAACGAGGGCCCCTGTCCTTACCGTACTGCTGTGCGGCGGCCCCCACAGGGTCCTCCCCGCCCGGCCCGCTGGTGGCCGCCCTCCTCTGGGCCTGGTCGGCTGCATGGTCTCTGGGTCCCCGTCCCTCCGGGGTCGTCACCTGCCTTCTCCTCCCGCCAGACCCGGCCGCTGTGTCTCCCAGCGGAGACGGGGTCTGGGCGCCTGAGCCCCTGCCCCGTGGCTGTCCGGCTCCTCCCGGGGCCTCTTCCCGGTGATGGTGCGGGTTTGGAGGTGTCTCAGAGCCACGGGGACAGGCGGGCACTCAGGAAGGACACTCTTCCCCGCCCAGGTGGGGGCTGCTGCCGGGTGTCCTTCCGTCTCCCCTGCAGGGGTCAGGCCCCAAGAGTGTCTTGCGACAGGTTCAGGGAGAGTGACGGGAGAGAGCTCCCCGTGTTGGAGTCCACACCCCGCGGGCCCGGGGATTCCTGCTGGCCTCTGAGAGAGGGGGGCTGTCTTTCTGTGTCTGGGTCGGGGCTGGGCTCTTGCCTGTTCCTCGGTTATTCCTCGTAGTGGTCAGGCCAGGGCGGCAGTGTGGGGGTGTGTTGAGGGTGTGTGTGTGTGTGTGTGTGTGTGTGTGTGTGTGTGTGTGGCTGGTGTGTATCATGTGATGTGTGTGTGTGTGACAGCGTGTGTCCTTCCCTTTGGCAAGTTGTGGTCCGGAGTAGGATGTGGGATGTTGGAGGTTCGGCACCGAGGAGCGCACGCGCAGCTCTGTGAGTGAAAACGGTGCCGAGTCCAGAAGGACTGTTTTGTTTTTCTTTTAATTTTTAAATTTGTGTTTGAGAGAAAGTGTGAGCAGGGGAGGGGCAGAGAGAGAAAGACATAGCCTCTGAAGCAGGCTCCAGGCTCCGAGCCGTCAGCACAGAGCCCGACGTGGGGCTCGAACTCACAAACCACAAGATCATGACCTGAGCCGAAGTCGGACGTTCAACCGACTGAGCCACCCGGGCGCCCCTGGGTTTTCTTTTTTAACAGAGTGAGCTTAAGGCTGTTTTGGGAACAAAAATGGGCGAGAATAACCAAGAATACTGTGAAAAAGAAAAGTCCTGAGTGGGACTTACTGTACTAAATCAAACTAAATCAAACAACTAAATCAAACTAAATTCAGCAAAACTGAATTCAGGGGGGTGATCTCTGTGACAGAAGAGGCAGCTCTGCGTCAGAACCTAGTACCGATGAGAGCAGTTGGGGAAGAGATACATAAACAGTGATCTGATCTCTGAAGAGGGAAAGGTTTTCCAGTAATTAAAGCAAGAGAAAAGTGTACAAACAAAAGATGGGTATCTTTGACTCCAGAAAGGTCTCAAAAGTACTAAAAACCTCATAGGATGTGGTAAGCACAAAGGACAAACAATCTAGGAAAAAATAGAGAATATTTGTATTTACATAAAAATATTTTTAGCAAAGGATGAGTTGCCTCAATATGTCAAAAGCTCTCAGAAATGAAGAAGAAAACAGTAAACAACCCAATAGAAAGGAGTGGGCCAACAAGAGATTCTAGTCCAGAACTGATAAGATACTAAATACATAAACGTCCGACCTCTGAACTCCAACGCTGAGAATGAAAAGAACTGCAGGCTTTTATATGAAACTTCTCAAAGTCAAGAATGGATTTAAAGTGGGCGTTCGCAGAGATGGGACAGAGTTCTCCCTGCACCTGAGGTGACGGGGTGGGACCACCCAGCAACACAGGGTCCTTCGACCTCCTCTTCTTCTCTGACTTCATCACAAGAAAAGAACCCCAGAAAGCCACCTGAAGGGTCAGGATAGGGTTTGATCACAGCCCGAGTCTCGAATGGCCCAAATCCCGGAACCCGCCTGAATATCCCACCATGGGAGGCCGTTTGTCTCGTCCTTACGGCGGAGTGGACCGCGGCCTCCCAACTGCTACTTTCCCGAAGATTAAAGATGTGGGGAAACTCTCGCAATCACAGTAGATAACTAACTAACCCAATAAAAAGATTGGTGCCAGCAAGAATGGTGGACAAGGGGACTCCCGTGGGCCTGTCCCTCCAGAGAAACACCAACAAAAATTGAGCAAAAGTCTAAGCATAAGCTCCATTGGACCTTTGGAAGGTCTCAGTAACGGTGGTGCCTTCGCCCCGGAGACAGCACTGTTTGCGGGATTGGAACTCAGCCTTGACCTCCCCGGTCCCCGCATAGGGTGCCTGATGGCATCCCCACGTGGGGTGTCCGATGGTGGGGGCCTGTGTCCTGACAGAGGGTGGGGGTTCCCGAGGAATCAGGTCTGTCTTGACCTCTGGGGTGCCCTGAAGGCAGCTGGGATATGTAAGGCTGTTCCTGGACCACCTTCAGGTGAATGTAGGAGCTCCCTGCTGGGGGGTGGGGGGCGCTGCGGAGGGGAGGGGGGAGGCACTGCTCGGAGAGCATGAGGTTCCTTTCGGGGGAGGTGAAAATGCCCAGGACGAGATAGTGGGGTGCTCGCACCTCAAGCACTAAAAGCCACCGGACGGTGCCCTTGAAAATGATTCATTGCATGCTACGTGACCTTCACCTCAGCGTAAAGCTCTGTATGGTATTATTGCAGAAGGGGATTAAAAAAGCCTAAATGCGCAAGTTCCCACCCTCGAAGGGAAGCCAGAGTGAAGCGAGCAGGCAGACGCTGGCGGGGTTGTCTGGTGATTCACTCACCGGGCTTCGTGCTCCTACCCGCCCTGTGGCGACCCTACGTAACCCCACGGTCGGGAAGCGGCGTGCGTGTGGTGGAGAACAGGCCTGTGTGTGCAGCCGGGGTGTGCTCACGGGGTGGGGGGACTCCGCCAGGGGACCAAGGGACAAGCCCCCAGCTAGACAGGAGCCCCCTGGCCGGCCTCAGCCCAGCCACCGAGGGAGTGAGTCCTTCACGCAGCCGCCACGGGGTGGGTGTGCGGGGTAGGGGGGTGTTGTGGTTAATGGGAACAGTGTGGGGCTCCCACCACACCTGTCAGCTGGGGTGACCGTCTCAGCCTGGCCTTTCCTTTGGTGGCCCTTTGTTGCAGACTAACTGGGTGCTTTTGCTGGTTCTCCCTTCATTCCTAGAGGTTGTTTGATGGTTCTCTCCCTGGGGTAGCTTCCCCTGGCTAGGAGGAGGAGGAGGAGGAGGGAGAGGGAGGGGGGAGGAGGAGGGGTGTTATTAGAGCCAGGCTGAGTTGGGTTGAAGGTGCCTCCCTCCCACAGCTTCCTGCTGTGAGGTGATGGAGGCCTCCTGGACTTTTGGAGCTGCCCGAATTGGGCTTTGGTCCCCAGGGGCCATCTGTGTGCTCCGATCCGCCTCCCCTGTGGGTCCCGTTCCAGGCACCCCTTGCGGAAATAGCCCTGCTTTTCCACACGGATCCCCTGCCTTCCCCAGCTCTTGGTCCAGAAGCTCTTGGCCCAGAAGCTCTTGGCCTTGTTCCCTTGTCCCTCCTCCTGCTTGTGGCGCCCGGCAGCCCCAGGCCCCCTGTGCCCTGGGCAGGGCTGAGGCCAGGCCCCGCACCTCACAGACTCTTCCTCGTCTGGAGCAGCAGCACACGCAGCACGGCCCTGCCTGCTTGGTGGCCTGGGGCACATCGTGAGCCCCTCGGGGCGTCGCTGTCTTCCTGGGGAGAAGGAGGAGGCTGGGGGGAGGGGAGACGGGCGCTCTCTGGTCAGTGCCAGCTGGCTGGCTCGGCCCTCACCAGAGGGCGGCCCCGCCTAGGCCCGAGCCTGTGGTCTTCCTGCCCTGTCTGAAGGGGGTCGTGTCTCAACAGGGAGTTGCCTCAGAGGTTTGTGTAGATGCGGCCGGCAGCACATCCGATGAGTGGGAGGCTGTTAATCACCCTCCCAGCAAAAGAAGAAAAGAGGACGCTACCCTGCGTGGGGTCGCTGACACGTTCTCTGCAGACCCCGAGCAGGTACAGGCATGCTTCGTGTTTCTTACAAATGCTGGGTTTGTGGCGACCCTGTGCCGAGCAGGCCCGTCGGCATCCTTGTTTCCATAGCGTTTGTTGGCTCGGTGTCTCTGTGTCACATTTGGGTGATTCTCGAACGGGTTCAGACCTTGCCGTTATTCTGATTGTTACAGTGACCTGTGGATCAGTGACTAGGACTCGCTGAGGCTCAGGTGATGGTTAGCATTCTTTAGCAATAGAGTATTTTAAAACGAATGCACGCACGTTGACTTTTTGGACATGATGCCGTTGCACACTTAGAAGCCGGCGTAGCGTGCTTATAAATGTTTCAGGCACTGGGAAACCAGAAAAATCTGTCCGGCTCGCTTTATGGAGCTACTTGATTTATGCTGAGAGTCTGGAGCCAAACTCGGAATATCGTTGCGTCTATGCAGTAGGTCTACGCAATAGCGATACCTTTCGGTTTTGGCTCTTGTGGCTGAGGACGTTTGGTGGACATTCAAGTTTTAGCTTCCTCGTGTGCCCCCCACACCCTCCAGTTCTTCCGTCCGCCATCTTATTTCTTGTGAAACTATCTGCTTGCACGTGGGGGACACTCACCTGGCGAAACCTCCGTAAGCCATACGAGATTCTTTTCATGGGAAAGAGCGGGAGGGCCCCGGGCCCGGGGGTGGGGGTGGGGGGTGGTCTAGGCCCAGCTGCCGCCGACGCCTGAGGTTATAGGCTCATGCTCGGAACCCCAGGGGTCAAGTGGAGGCCCTGCTGAATTAGTTTCTGGATCCTGGGAGTTAAAATCCTGCCTTTGTTCATTTTCTACAGCATTTTGGGAGTGTTGCAGGATTGTCTAATGTGAAAAGTGAAACTAGCTGATGTATGCAACGAAAGCATTTTTGCTTATGAGGAAAAGCAGCGAGGATTCATACGCTGAAGAGTGACGTTTGTGGAGTTTATTTTATGTATTACTTCTCTGCAGAGAGCGTTAACTCTTTTCCTGAGTGAGATGACCACTGTCGGGGAGGAAGAGTTTTCCTCTGCCCTTCTACGTTCCTTGGCTGGGCTGCGGATCAAATTGGCATGAGACGGGTTAAGGGGAGAAGGTCGGAGAGAATTTGCACAGCACAGATACGTCCTGCATACATGGGAGAGACCTGGGAAGATGGGGTGACAACCCACAGTGGCTAAAGCCATCACCTTGAATGCCCCCTCCACGGGAGATGTTGGGGTGGGAGGGTCAGTTGTGGGAGTTCATCAGGAAAAGCGCCGTGAATAAGTTGAGGGTGTTGTGCAGATTTAAAGCCAGCCTTCTCCACTGACGAGTTTCTAGGGAATTGAGTCACTCCCCTGTTCCTGGTGATGAGGGAGACACCCTTACTCGGGAACTTTCCTTTTCCGTGGAAATAGCTCTCACAAAAGGGTCATTTCTCCTCGGTTTTCACGGCTTCTCCCAGCTTCTTAAAAATAACCAGCTTAAAGTATAATCAATATGCCAAAGAGGCATATTTGCAGGTGGCACAATTCGCTCGCCTGCGTCATTGATGAATTTAACAAAACTTTATTTCCCAGTAGATACTACGTACCGGGTGTTGGTGGAAGGCTTGCAAAGCAGGCGTGGTCTTTGCCTGGGAAGGTTTAGGTCTGTGAAGTCACTGCTGAAACACTTTCTAAAGACAGTGACTTCAAGGGGCGCCTGGCTGGCTCAGTCGGTAGAGTACCCACCTCTTGATCTTGGGGTTGTGAGTTCGAGCCCCACATTGGGAGTAGCGGTTACTTAAAAATAAAATCTTGAGGGGAGGCTGGGTGGCTCAGTCGGTTAAGCATCTGACTCTTGATTTCGGCTCGAGATTGAGCCCCGAGTCGGATTCTGCACTGAGAACACAGAGCCTGTTTGGGATTCTCTCTCTCTCTCTCTCTCAAAAATAAATAAACTTAAAAAAATATAAAATCTTTAAATACAGTGACATCGATACAGGGCCTGGAGAGTTGCCTAGATGGAAAATAACAGCAGAGGGAGAGCTCGCTTGTGATAGCCACAAAATCAGGAAACCCGCAAAATAACATTTCCTTGAGAGGGAAAGCAATAGTTTTAAGATCATAAAGATGTCCTCCGATCTATCCACTGCATTAACCAATTAACGTGCAAAACTAGTGTTTTTCAGTCCATCTGGAGTATGAATCGGTGAGAAGATCTATAAAGAATATAGAAAAAGAGAACAATGATGGGAGATTGACCTAATGTCTCTCAAGCTATAAAACCTTCTAATGGAGTGACTGAGACCCGTCAGCGATGACGGACGCACGTGTGTGTGTGTGTGTAACAGCTCAGCACGTGATCAGAGCATCATAATAAATGAGAGAGTTACAGTAGGTGTGTTTGAACCACGGGCTGTTTGGAAACCAGATCCCCCGGTCATATTACACATTAAAATATATACCAGTCGGGGCGCCTGGGTGGCTCAGTCGGTTGGGCACTGATTGGACTCTTGATTTCGGCTCAGGTCATGATCTCACGGTTGTGAGATTGAGCCCCGAGTCCAGCTGAGCATGGAGCCTGCTTGAAGATTCTCTCTCTCCCTCCCTGTGCCCACCTCCCCTCCAGAAAACAATATATCAGAGCAACTCCGTGTTTTAATGGAAAACGACACCCTAAACGTTCTAGAAAATGTAGGTTAACTACTAGTAAAATTATACAAATGTTTCTCAGCCTCGTTAAAAAAACCCACAGATGCTAATATGGCAATGAAAATGTTCATAGATTCTGAGTCAGAGAAGACCATCCATCTATTAAATGTAAAAGCCAACGGCCAGAAAGCTTTGTGGCCTCTGATGAAGGGTCGACCGCTGGGGCACCTGACCAACCTCCAGGAAATAAGAGGACAGCAGCGAAGAACTGGCAGGTGAAGGACTTAAAAGGCAGTTTACGGGAGAGGAGCAGGCGATCTAGGCCCGGGAAAATGCTCAGCCTGAGGAGAGTACAGGGCGGGGGCTGCAACCCTGCTATCCGAGCTGGGCCAGTGGCTGCTGTCCCTGGGCTGGGAAGATCCTGCAGGTTGCTCGAAGGGCGGGAGGTGGTGGGGGTCACCCTGCCCGCCCTCGCCCCCCCCCCCCCACAGCTGTGCCCTCCAGGCCCTTCCGGCTCTGCAGGACCAGCTGCCTTCGCTGTGGCCACGCTTCCTTATGAAATATGTTAAGCTTCAGGACTTCAGCTGCCTAAGTGTAAAGATCAAATGGGCTTTGTCCAGTGACTCATGAATCAGGCAGCTTCCCATCCAACAGGAAGGAGCTCCAAAGGGCGGTACAGAGAGGAAGGTTTTTAAAGGCAGGGACGGGTAGAAACGTGGAAGGTTTTCCAAAGGCAGAAGCGGGGTGGAAAAGGAAATTATTAGTGAAGAGCCAGTTGTTTCGAGGCATGGCTGCCCTCCTACTGGGAACAGAAGGGTCCGCTGGGCAGATCACGTCGCTAGGGCTGACCAGGTGATTCCAGGTTGAGTGGTTGGGGAAAGGTTACCTTCCTGGAGGCTAAAACTGCGGTTAGCGGGCGCCTAGCTGGCTCCGTCGGTTCGAGCATGCGACTCAACCCTCTGCATCTTGAGTTCGAGTTCCACGTCGGGCATACAGCCTACTTTAAAAAAAGCTGCAGTCAGCTTGGGTATGAAGTGTTGGTTTGCTGATGGGGAACTTAGCACAAGGGACTCCGTTTTAGGCTTGTGGTTTCTTTTTTAATACTTCCTTGCTGGGGCGCCTGGGTGGCGCAGTCGGTTAAGCGTCCGACTTCAGCCAGGTCACGATCTCGCGGTCCGTGAGTTCGAGCCCCGCGTCGGGCTCTGGGCTGATGGCTCAGAGCCTGGAGCCTGTTTCCGATTCTGTGTCTCCCTCTCTCTCTGCCCCTCCCCTGTTCATGCTCTGTCTCTCTCTGTCCCAAAAATAAATAAACGTTGAAAAAAAAAATTAAAAAAAAAAACAAAACTTCCTTGCTGACAGCACCCCTCCTTCTAGAAGGCAGGCCTGATTCGGGTTCCTTGGGGACCCTTCCCATAGAAGGTCAGATGTCTCCTGCCACCTTCTATGATGCCTGGAGGGTTGGCCGCCTGCCACAGTGGGGTCCTCCTGTCCCGTGCCACAGCGCAGCAGTCTGGAGCCCTGAGGATCCTGTGGTCAGGAGAGCCTGACCGCTTACGGGACAAAGGCTGCTGGAACATTGATTACCTGGACCGACTTTAGGCTTTTGTAAGACAGAAACAACCAAATTCAACGTTTGATTATTTTAACTATTAGAAGTCTTTTGGTTGCAGATCACTGGACACCCAGCTCGGGTGAATTACCACGGTAAGAGAAGTTTGTCACTAACATAACTGGGAAACCCTCAGGTCGGTCTGCAGGCAAGGCTTGATCCAGGCACCTTGGCGTTCCTCTCCAGGTCCAGGTGTCGCCTTCCTGATGTCAGTTTCCTCCTTAGCGTCTCAGCAGCTGCCGCTAGCCCTCTAGACCTTTCTACTGTGTCGTGGCTTCCACAGTCATCCACCTACGATACAGTGTGCAGGGGCGAGAGGACGCCTCCTTTAGTGGCCTCTACAGAAGCAGGAGGAAGTGTCTCCGTCCCAGGGGAGACTTTCATCAAACCTCACCAGCTCCAGTTGGGTTAAGCGCCCATCACTGTGGCCAGGGTGATGGGTTGGCCCCGGGAGCTGGAGTCGAGGCGATTCCTACTTGCGCCCGATGGCTGAGAACGGGGAGATTCAGGGACTATTTCCCAGAGGAGGAGGAGGAGTGGGAGAAGGCAGCTGGCCACACACAGGGTTGCCACGGTGGCCCCCAGCCTCTGCTGTGTGTGGGAAAGAGCCACGGCCACTGCAGCACTGGGGGGGACCTTGCACGTGCTGGCCACCTCTCTGCGATTCTTGACCTGCTTTGTCCCATCCGGGCCTCACAGTGACCCTGTGATGTAGGGGTGCCTGTCCCCTGCGTTTTACAGATGGGGAAACTGAGGCACACCATGGCTGAGTAACCCACACGGGGTCACCTGGCCAGCCCGGTGTGTGTGGTGAGCTGTGTGGGAACTGAGGCGGCCCCCACCCACCCACCGCATCCCCGTCGTGGCCCGCCAGGAGGCACCAGGCAGCTTGAGGGGGAGGGATGGTTCGATCGTGTCCCCATGGGTTCAGAACAGATCCAGTCAGACTTCCTCAGCAAATCCAGGCGGCCCGTGGTTCCTGCGGGGAGAGGTCGTGCCACCCGTGCCGGTCGCCCGACACCTCTGTGTCCCCCTCGGTGGTCCCTGAGAAGGTCCCTTTGGCAGTCGGCCAGCTTGTAGTTGAGAGGCTGGTGCTTTGTCCCCACGGCACCATTGGCTGGGGGTGGGTTGGGCTTTGGTTCAGCCTGACCTTTCTGGTCCCCGTCCCGGACCCTGTCCTCCTCTTATAGAGGCGCCCCCCTCCCTGCCCACCGGCACGTATGCCTCAGTTTAGAAGGTCTGCGTCCTCACGCTGCTGGAGCTGGCAAGAGACGGCGGGACTGGCTCCTGCAGAAAACAGCCCTGGCAGGGCCGGCTTCTGAGAAGGAAGTGTGAGGCCAGCGGGGAAAGGGGACGCTGTTGTCTGCATTCCTAATTCCTCCCCGAGTCAGCCCAGGCTGGGGCTGGACTCCAACATCTCAGCCTTCTATCATCCCGGGTCCCCGCTGCAGTGCCCCCACCTGTCGCCCCCACACCCCGCCGTGGTGCCTCTCCGGGGTCCCCAGCAGCAACCCCCCACCCCGCGTAACCCTGATCCAGCATTTGGGTGAGTGGACAGGGGCCGGGGTCCCCGCAGACCCTGCCCCCCTCTGTGCTGTGTGTCTGGGAGGTTTGTGGTCTGTTGGAGAAATAAACGGGTGCGTGTTGTAACATCAGAGGTGCGTTTTGATGAAAAGAAAAAAAAAAACTCCAAGAGTCAGCAGACTAATTTTTTTTCTAGTTAATTCTCTTTGGGCAGGAGTGGGAGGAGCCTTTGTGTGTGCTCTAAGGGCTGGCGTGGTATAGTTTTTGAGTCGAGGTGCACCCGTGCAGCCTGGCGACGCCCTCCGCATCCAGAGACAGAACATTCCAGGCCCCGGAAGGCTTCTTAGCATCCCCTACTGGTCAGAAAACTTCAAAAAGTGTTTTCATTAAATGTCAATCCCACAACAGAGGACATTTATGGCGCAGACGCAGGGCTCACAAGGTGAACGCTCACCCCCACCATCCACTTAAGCATGGAAATCAGAACTATCGGGGTCTCCTCCCTGCTGTCCCCCGCCCACTCCCCACACCCAGAGGTCGTGACCCATGCCCTCGACTTCGGTCCGCTGTGTGTGTGTTCCCAGTCCGAGGAGTGTTAAGGTGTACATGTTCCTGACCGTTACAGTCCTTAGTTTTGCCTTGAGGCAAATATCCGTATCCAGAACACGTAAAACCACAGGCCGCGACAACTAGGAACACAGACGGATAAAACCTTGATTTCTGCCAAGGGAGCGGTTTAGATTTTAGCCTGAGCCGTGTTGTCTCTGGCGTGCTGGTCCCCCAACTGTGGAGCCGTGGACAGCTGCCCGGTACACACCCACCCCTCAGATGTCTGTTAAGAGAACCAGAAGTCACCTGTACAAAGTATACATCTTGTTCTAGAAGGATTTGGAGCAGCTCATAAAAAGCCCAATAAAATAAGAATACGAAAAGGAGGAAACAAGGTAAAGGGGGGGAAAGACACGTTGCAAATCAGAAAAGTCAAAACCCACTGCAGGATACGAGCGGACCCCGGCTCCGGGCTGAGGGGTGTGGGGTCCCGAGGGTCCCATGCGGGAGAGACACCGGTCGGCTGCAGAGAAATGCAGGAGGCTTCCCGAGGAATGTGTTTAATGAAACAAAAATGTTCGGGCCCCTGCAGTGGGCCAGGAATTCTAGACAGTGCAGGTGTGGCCGTGGACAAACAGAGGCTTACATTCTGCAGTGGGAGAAAATGAATGGGCGTCTAGTGACCAGAGGCCATGGTCTGGGAGGGCTCGCTTTCCTATGGAGGGTGTCAGGGACGTGGGGCACGGCACTGGAGGAGGGAGGTATCTGCAGGAGGGCCCAGCAAGGAGGCGTCAGGACCAATCTGTGCTGGGATTTATTTAACTGATGGAGATGCTGAGTCACAAGAGGAGGGGCCTTGCCAGCCGGGAAGCTCCTGGGTGGTCAGGAGGTGGAGTAACGATAGGGAAGGCACGTTTGAGCAAGTCTAGGATTGGCTAGTCTGAATAGTCCTGGTGAACTCTGGGCTGTAGGGGTGTCTAGTCCTTGGGAACCCGGCCCTGGGGTGATTTAGGGCCGAGGAGTAGTGGCTGAGGGAGGTGAGTCGGGGTGTGGGCTCTGGGTTGATTAGTTTGCCTACGGGAGGGAGTCTTCTGCCCCCTCTGGGAATGAGCTAGCCCTGGGAGGGGTGGTCGCCAGGACTGGCAAGGCCCCTAAACTGTCAAAGCATCATAAGCTACAGAGAAGAAAAAAACAGGATTCGTACCGGAGGCCAGAGTGGGACAAGCCCAGGATGAGGCAGGCAGGCAGTGAGCAGAGGTCCCCCGGCCACGCTTCGACTTTGATTCTGGGTGAGAGGTTTCTGGCCACTCACAGACGGTACGGGCCCGGGGACTCTTTGTGGGACGGACGAAGCGATCTTGGTGGGCTTTGTGTGTCTCTGACTCGGCCCGCACCGTCTCCTCCAGGAAGCCTTCCGGGCTAGGGACCCCCTCTGAGATCCCAGGCCCTCGAGCGCCTCTGTCTTTGGCGTTTTCCACAGGCTCAAACGGTCAGTAGTCTGTCGCTCTTACTAACCCACTGGCTTCGCGGGGGAGGAATGCGTCCTGCTGTCTCGTTCCTTGTGCCTGGCACAGGGTTCTTTCCAGGTTCCTCGGTCAGTCAGTGTGCAGCTCGGCTGAAGCAAGCCTCGAGCTGAGTCGAAGATTCTGCAGAGGGCCGTGGGCCACGTGTCTGTGCAGGCTGCCTTCTGCCGAATCAGTGGTTCTCGGCCCGGCCGGGGTTCGAACCCTCGGGAGGCCTAGTGGTGATGCTGCGGCCAGGGCCTGGTCAGAGCAGAGCTGGTCTGCTGCTCCCCAGCAGCCCCCCCGCCCCGCAGCGGCTCCTTGGAGATGCAGAGTCCTCCCGGGTCCCCCGCACCTGCCCGGTCACCGTCCGCACATTAGCAAGCTTTCGAGTGCTCCGTGGGCCCTGGGACGCTGGAGAAGTCATCGCCTTCAGTGACCTCTCTAAAGCCTCTTTCTCGCCCCACGACGGTAGTTGGGTGTCTGTGGTCAGACAGGCCAGGAAATCTCGCTTCGGGGAGGCCCCATGTGTCCTGCTGGCTGTAGGCGCACCTGCAGGAGGTTAGGATTCGTGGAGAAAACCCAGGCCCTGACCCAGGACAAGGCCGCCCCACCCCATGTGCAAACAAACCCCACCTTCCCTCACTGTCAACGGGGACTCTTCCAGGGCATATGGGCGGGTGGGGAGTCCCGGGTCCACAGCGGGTTTCAGGGGATTTACGGGCCACTGGCACTTAGTGAACCGACCAGTATTCATTTGCTCCAGAGCTGTGCCCCTCAGCGAGGTAGGGCACCGAGCCTCCCCCCCCCCCCCCCGCGTCTGCGGAGGGTCCTGCCACGGCTGCTCCCCGCGAGCCGTTTCTGATGGCAAGGTTAGGGTCTCCGGCCGCTGAGCAAGCATCTCCGGGCAGGACGTGGCTCTTGACGCTCCTGTTTTCTGTCCCGTCTTTTTCTCTCTCTCTCAGCGTCACGTACGAAACACATGCGACGTAGGAGTGCGATTCGTGGAGGCCCACACTTTGTAACGTTCAAAGACCACCCTTTAGGGGCGCCTGGGGGGCTCAGTCCCTTAAATGTCCGACTCTTGGTTTCCGCTCAGGTCATGATCTCACAGTTCGTGAGTTCAAGCCCCAAGTCGGGCTCCTCGCCGACAGTGCAGAACCTGCTTGGGATTCCCTCTCTCTCTCTCTCTCTCTCTGCCCCTCTCCCACTCCTGCTCTCTCTCCCTCAAAATAAACAAACCTAAGAAAAACCAAAAAACAAAAACAGACCGCACTTCCAGGGATGATGTCCCATCGGAAGGAATTCTGTGTGAGCTTCTCAGCTCTGACTTGGCAGAATGACTCGTGTGGCCAGCACCGCCTGGCCTCCTGCCCCTCAGCTCTGCCCACCACCCCCGTCCATATGTGTCTCTGTTTCAGTCTTTCCAAGATGAAGAAGGGGCAGATTTAACAGGTACAAGGGGAGTTTGGTCGGGCGACACTTTGAATGCTTGAGACATTGAGAAAAAATGGGAGGAAAACGTTGGGAGAGCATAGTGACCCCAGGAACTAAAATCAGCATCTTTTTCTGTTCAGAGAAAAAGGAAGAAAAGGAGTAAGAGAAAGAGACAGAAGGGTTCCGCTTCCATGGAGCTGGACTCCTTGGCGGAGGACTCCTCGTGCCCTTGTAGTGTCAGCTCGCCAGCGAACCCCGGGTTCCAGGACACAGCCCCACCCCAAAGCCAAGATCTGCAAGGTGGTGCGACCAGCCAGCCTCGCCAGCCCCCGGGCGCCGACCCGACCCCCCTGGAGGGCGGTGGCCACCAAGCGCCCGTGGGGCACGCCGAGGCCGGCGGCAGCCCTCTGCACGACCAGACTCCGGGAGGGGCTGTCCCGAATGGGAAGGAGCACGACACCCCCAAGCCTTCCAAGGCCAGCGGCCTCCCCCAGGAGGGGGCTGGCCCGACCGCTTCTGCCAGTAAAGACCATCCCGGGAAGGACGGTGCTGCTTGGGAGCACCCGATGCCTGACTCAGAGCCGGGCTCGGAGCCCCAGAAAGAACCACAGAGCGCCGGGCAGCAGGCCGGGGCCCGGGCCCCCGGGGTGAGTCGTTGGGGGGGATCCAGGAGCGAGCCTACCTGCCCTGACCGATTGCTCTCCCAAGCAGTCCCACGTCGCCTCCCTGCCCAGGAGGGGCACTGGGGACTCGTCCCTGGGGACGGTGCCCCTCCCGGAGCTGCCGGCCCCTCTCCTGGGCTGGTGGCGGCCAGTGCTGGCCCTCACGCCATCGCGGCACCTGCGCCCTGACGTCCGGGGCCTTTGTCTCCTCCAGGAAGATGCTGCTGTAACCCAGCCCGCTGAGCCCGTGGAAGGGGCCAGGAAGGAAGGTAAAGCCAAGACTCAGAAAACGAAACAGCCGCCAGCACGCACCCCTGCTTCCTCAGAATACCGCCAGGTAGAGCACCTCGTCCTTGGAAGCCTCCCCGTCCTGCTGTCTGTCCCACTGTCTGCCGCTTCCGGCCCCATTCCTTCCAAAGCTCATCCTTCGTTCAGTCGTTCGGTGACACTCTTTTGGGTGCTAGGGATACAGCCGTGAAGGACACGTGGCTCCTGCCTTCATGGCTCACATTCTCCGTGGGGAAAGCTGGAAAGCACAGTCAGGCGTGGGGAGGGGCAGAGAGGAGAGCAGGGTGAGGGGGAGAGAGGGCCGGGAGTGCGTGCTGAGAGAGAGCATGGCCGGGCGAGGCCTCTCCAAGGGGGTGCAGGTGGAGCGGAGATCTGAAAGAGTGAGGGGCAAGCCATGTGGCTCTCTGGGGACATAGCCGAGGCCAAAATGGCAGGTGCAAAGGCCCTGTGGCAGAGTGGGGGAGGGGGCCGTTTAGGGAAAAGTAAGGAAGCCGGTGCCCCCAGGATTGAGTGAGGGCAAGAGGGGCCTGACAGGATTGGAGGATTCCTGGAGGCTGTGGCGGGTGGGCCCGAGGGCGATGGAAGGTTCTGAGCAGGGAAGGGACATGAGCAGCCCGGCTGTTGTGAGAAGCCGTCCCCGGGAGGGGGCAAATGTGGCAGCTGATCCTAAAGACTGGGGCTTGGTAACTTGTTCCAGGAAGCTGAAACCAAGGACAAGACGGCCGCTACTGGAGAGAAGACAGGTAGAAATGAGAAGGCCAAGCCAGAGGACCCGAAGAAGCCGGAAGGGAGTAACAGCAGTTACGCGGCTGCTGTGAAAACTGGCAAAGAGCAGAAGAACCCCAAAGCGGCAGTGTGTGAAGTGAAGCAGAGGTAGGGTGTGAGCCCTGGCGCTCGGGAGCAAAGTCACAGCCTGCCCCGGGGGCACCAGTGCAGCCTCCCGCCACCCCCACACTGGTGCAGGGCCGGAGGGTCCCAGGTGTCCTTCTCGGGGACTCTTCTGGGGGAGGCCGGGGGGGGGGGGGCAGGGTCACACGCCCCGGTTCCTCGTTTGCTTATGTGCTCTCTCCCACGGCCCCTTGGGGACCCGGAGGCCGCGTGGGCCACGTGGACCGACTTCCGGGCAGAGGCTGGCACCACCCGGGATGCTCAGCAGCCCCCTCCCGCCACTGCCCCCAGCCCGTCACGGCTGGGCAGAGATAGCCCCCCACCCGTGCCCACCTCCGGAGAGGGGCCCGCACGGCGTGTGGTCTGCCTGCAGTGTGGACGCTCTCGCGCTTTGCTGGGGTGCGTGTTCGCGCACCGTCGAGAAGCAGGGACCCTGTCGCGCTTGTGCGTGCGCGCAGGCGCGTAGGCACGTCTAGATCCGGTGGGCGTTTCCTTTCCCGGCTTTGCTGCAGCCCGCCGAGCCTGCAGGAAGGGGTCACGCTCTATTTCCACGCGATCGTCTCGAAGCATTTCGGGTTCGACCCCGCCCTCCACAAAGTGTTCATCAGGGGTGGAGAAGAGTTCGGGAAGCCCAAGTGGACTCGGAACGTCTGTGAGATGCACCACACCAAGTGAGTACGGCCAGCGCTCGCGGGGAGCCCCTCGGGGACGCGCACGGAGCGCGCCGTCTCTGATCCCGTTTTTCAAGGCGATCACCCGTTAGCTTTTGGAAACTGACTTTTTGCAAACGCATACCCCCTGTCGTGTACTCCTTCGTCACGTGTCACTCCGGCCCCACGGAACGTGGGTTCTGTCCGGAAACCGTGTCTCCTTCCAGAAGCCTCCTCTTGGGGAGGATCGAGCTATAGCTTTGGGTCTGCACTCCGTGCGGCGTTAGAGGAGAGCGAACGTTTTCAAAATGGGATTCTCTTCCGGGTAACGGGCCGGTGTCCTGTTTCTAAAGAGACCTGCGTGAGAACGGGTCCCTCGTGGAAGGCAGCGCCACCCTTTCCAGACAGCACCTGGATAAGCCCATTCCTTACAAGTACGTCATCATGCGAGGCAAGGGCCAGGTGGAGTACGAGTTCATCTACAAACGTCAGCAGAAGGAGGGCGAGTTCGTCAACCGCTGTCTGCACGTGAGGCCTGAACTCCTGGGCTCGGGAGGTGAGTCCTGGCCGGGCGCAGGGGTACGGCCGTTGCTCTGCAGAGGGGGCCCGTGTGGGTCCTCGTCACACGCCCCCCTCCCACCCCCCCGGCCCCTGCTCCACATCGAAGAAGCCCGAGTTGGGAAGCACGGGTTTGATCAGCGTGACGGAACGCTCTCTTCCAATGGTAGTAGAAGGGAATTTCTCCTAAAGGGCAAGGGAGGAAGGTGAAGCCGCTGGGTGTGAGGGGCCGCAGGGGGCTGGTGAGCAGGTGCAGGGCGGGAGGACCCCCGGCCCCGGAGACTGAGAGTCAGACCTCCGCCCGCAGCGCCCCTGCTGCCTGGCATCCTGGCCGCCCTCCCGTCTCTTCTCCTTTTTCTTCTTTCTGTCTCCTTGTGTCCGTAGCTTTTCTTCCCTTTTTCTGTTTTCCGCCCATTGCATGCAGCGTGTGGCGTGCGCGGACGGGGTGTGAGTGTGGTGTGTGTGTGCTCTGTGGATGATCTCGGTGGCCTGTACCTTCTCTGCGGCCCGGTGCCCGGTCTCACAGGAGCGCATGGTGTGCGGGGGTCTTTGTGCGCGTGTTAGAGAAAGCCGATTTCATAGCGCAGTCCTTTTTAGCAAGGTTGGCGTGTCCGCTCCCGAGAGGCCTCGGTCTGTGTCTGAGCGGCTCCGCTTGCGGCTCGACCGTCAGGGCGGTGGCCGGCTCACCGTCAGCACTTACAGGGAACGGGCGCCCAAGCCGGGTACGTGGGACGGGGACGGGCTGAGTGCCGGTGACCGGCAGAAGGACTCACGGGAAGGCCTTCGCTGGCTTTCCCAGAGTCAGGAGGTCATGGCTGGAGCCCAGGTGCAGGGCCCCCCGCGGCCGACGGCATCATGGGTGATTTGGGAAGGGCGTCTGGAAGGTGCTGGGAACGTGGTGACTGAGGGTCTGTGCTTTGCTCCATGCAGTGGGGTCATAGCTTATCTGCATTAATTTGAGTAAAGGCGGGTTTCCTGATTCCCCAGAGAGGGGGGACAGGTGGCTTCCCCCCTTCCCCCCTGCAAGCGTCCCCGCAGAGCGTGAACCACAGCGGCCAGGCCACCAGGGAGGAGGTTCCCGGCTGTAGGCCGTGCCCTGAGAGACCCAGGTGGTGGGAGTGCGGGCCGGTGGCCTGGCATGGGGACCTGGTGTGCTGTCCCCTGATGTGGCCCCTTCTGTCCTGCCGGCTCACGTGTCTGCTGGGCTTTCATTGCTGGGTTTTATTTCGCGGTTTTTCATTCTGTCTGTGAGTGACCGCAGTGGTTCCGTGAGCCCTCCAGCATCAGTCACCACTGCCGCGGGAAGGCTGACTTTTGCCGCCACCTCCCATCTTTTCTGTTCACCTTGTTTCCGTGTTGGTTTTGTTCCATGTTTTTTCTGACTTTTGTATTTTCTTTCTCTTTTCTCTAGCGGGTTGGAACGTAAACATTTCTTCTGGTAGATTCTGAGAGACGGAGACCACTGATGTCCCTCCCTGCCCCACCGTCCCAGGGTCCAGGGTGCCCCTTGCTCTCCACGATGTGGGCCTGACCAGGCCTGCAGCTCTCCCCTCACCTTCTGTCTGGGGCGTTCTTGAACAACTGAGGGACCCACCGTGTCCCCAGCATGGGCCCACGTGGGCCTCTGGCTGGTGGGATGCAGAGAGCAGGAATAATTTCAAGTCCTCGCCAGGCTGGGATGGAGTGGGGGCGGGGTGAGCGGGGACCCCCATGCAGACCGCGGGAGGCACAGAGGACCTGCTCTTCCAGAGACTTCTACATTCTGCATCTGGTCACACGAGGAGCAGCCACGCGCTCAGCCCTTGCCCTGCGTCGGGCCCTGCGTCCAGGGCGCCGTCTAGTCTGTCGTGGGGCCCGCACTGTCCTTCATGGGGCAGGCATCGTGGTTCCCAGTACAGAAGAAATAGCGCTTGCCTGGAGTGACTTAGCCAGATAGTGCTCAAGGGCCGGTGACTGTGGTTTCGGGATCAAGTTCTCAACCGCTGTGTGATCATTTTCTAAGGAGCTCATGTACGAAGCGTGCTGAGCCAGCTGGTTCAATAAGAGGTGTTTCAGATAGATTCTGAACGGCTGCATCGTGTGCCCTCGGGCCCCCCTCTGATCACCTCGGGGCGACTAGGGTGTCCGTCCTAAACACAGCTGTCCCCCACCTGGGCCCAGCTCCCTGCTGGGTATCCGCGGGCAGGTGCACCCGTGCGCGACCCGGCTGCCTTCCCTTCCTTTGCCTCGTCCGTCGGGCGCCAGCCTCCCAGGGAGGGGCGTCTAGGTCAGCGTGTTCGGACGGTCTGCGCTACAGCGTCCTCCTCCTTTTGCTCTTAGAGTGGCACCAGTACGACGATATAGTTTGCATGAAGCCCCCGGGGCTGATTCAGAGGGTGATGGACCATTTGACAGACGGCACGAGGAGGGAGCTGGTGCGGGGGAAGCAGATCGCCGCCACCGTCATGCTGGACACGATCTTCAGCATCCTGCAGATCTGGGACGCCATCAACATAAACAGCTTTTTTACCCAGTTCCAGCAGTTTTATTCTGTCGTGAGAGTGCCCATGATCTACGAAGGCCGTGAGCAGCCCTGGAGCGCTCTGCAGTACAACGAGAACGAGGTACCAGGTGTCCGGGGTGTCCCCAGTGGCTGTCTTCCCCTTCTGGGCGGTCAGATCCCCCCCAACCCCCTCTTCTTACTGGCCAGGAGCTGCCCTGAGGAGCAGGTGCAGGCAGAAGGACCTGCCTCAACTTCCCTACACTCCAAGCACCACTGCCTGGGGATCTTCTTCCTCCTTCGCCCCATCCACTTCCCCGCCTGGCCCCACCCCTCCTCCCCCTCTGGCCCCACCCCTCCTCCCCACCTGGCCCCACCCCTCCTCCTCACCTGGCCCCACCCCTCCTCCCCCTCTGGCCCCACCCCTCCTCCTCACCTGGCCCCACCCCTCCTCCCCCTCTGGCCCCACCCCTCCTCCTCACCTGGCCCCACCCCTTCACTAACCTGGCCCCACCCCTCCTCCCCACCTGGCCCCACCCCTCCTCCCCCTCTGGCCCCACCCCTCCTCCCCACCTGGCCCAACCCTTCCTCCACACCTGACTCTGCCCCTCCTGGCCCCACCCCTCCTCCCCTGTGGCTCCACCCCTCTCCCCACCTGGCCCCACCTCCTGCACTGGCCCCACCCCCCCCTCTGGCCCCACCCCTACTCCACACCTGGCCCAACCCTTCCTCCACACCTGGCTCTGCCCCTCCTGGCCCCACCCCTCCTCCCCTGTGGCTCCACCCCTCTCCCCACCTGGCCCCACCTCCTGCACTGGCCCCACCCCCCCCCTGGCCCCACCCCTACTCCACACCTGGCCCAACCCTTCCTCCACACCTGGCTCTGCCCCTCCTGGCCCCACCCCTCCTCCCCCTCTGGCTCCACCCCTCCTCCCCACCTGGCCCCACCCCTCCTCACCTGGCCCCACCCCTCCTCCCCACCTGGCCCCACCTCCTGCACTGGCCCCACCCCTCCTCCACCTCTGGCACCACCCCTCCTCCACACCTGGCCCCACCTCCTACACCGGCCCCACCCCTCCTCCCCCTCTGGCCCCACCCCTCCTCCCCACCTGGCCCCACCCCTCCTCCCCCTCTGGCCCCACCCCTCCTCCACACCTAGCACCACCTCCTCACCTGGTCCCACCTCCTCACCTGGCCTCTGGCAGAGCGGAAAGAAGGAGTGGAAACCCTTCTCCATCACCCGTCCCCCCGCGTTGTGGGAGGGCCCTGGCAGTTTTGAGACAGACCTGCGGCCATGCCTGAGATGACAGTTGGGACCTTGTAAGCGTGGGGGGCCCCTCCCCCATGCAGGGTTCGGGACTGCACCCTTGGTGGTGGCTCCCATCAAAGGCCCGGGGAAGTGGTGCTCAGGGTCTGGTGAGGAGGCAGGGCAGTGAGGTCACCCCTCCATGGGGCTGTGTACGCCCTTCATAGGCCTTGGCCCCCCGCCCAGGTAGCATGGAACAGAGGGCGATGATGGGGCGGCTTTCACACCCCTGACACTCACAGCCCCACAGTTATGTCTTCCTTCCCTCCTGGGGTCAGGTGAAGAAAAACCTGTGGTGGTATTTGAAAAAGCGGTCCGAGCCATTTCTGGAAAGAAGCGGGGACCTTCAGCCTGAAGACCACCCAGTGAGGAGCAGACTGAGAATGGGACTGATCCTCCTGTTTTCGGTGGAAACATTTGACTTACCCATGCTGGAGGGTGACCTGGCCTGGCTCTGTAACCTCCTTTATTTGGACGCCTGTTCGCCTGGCGACCTTCACCGCGACCTCAGCCACATTTTTGAAACACGTCTGAGGTATTGTGTGTGTGTGTGTGGGTGTGCGTGCATATGTAGGTGCGTGTCCAGGAAAGAAAGACTGCCCGTGATTTTACACATCCGTCGCTTCAGTGTTTATTTGTCTAGACTTTTTCCTCACGTATGTATTGTCTTCACTTTTATTACTTTTCTACTGGAATATCTTGCTTTTTTTTTTTTTTTTAATTTTTATTTTTTTAATGTTTGTTTATTTTTGAGAGACCGAGAGAGACAGAGTGTGAGCGAGGGAGGGGCAGAGAGAGAGAAAGACAGAGAACCTGAAGAGGCTCCAGGTCCTGAGCCGTCAGCACAGAGCCCTACGCGGGGCTCGAACTCACAAGCGGCAAGATCATGACCTGAGCCGAAGTCGGACGCTCAACCGACCGAGCCACCCAGGCGCCCCTGGAATATCTTGCTTTTGAGAAGCTTTCTGGTGTATCACGCCTTACCGTCGACCCAAATGAAGAAACTTTTTTTCAAATTAAAAGGAAACGGGGCGCCTGCCTGGTTCAGTCTGTGGAGCCTTGATCTCGGGTTTGTGAGTTCGAGCCCCACATTGGGTGCAGGGTTTCCTTAAAAATAGAATCTTAAAAAAAACAAAAGAGGGAGAGCATTTTATTCGAGCCCATGTTCCACCACGAGAGCACGTGTGCCCCCAGGAAGGAATGTGGTGTAGGGTTATGTGTGTTTTTTTACACGTAGAGTTACAGATCATCAAGACAGTCCAGAAAGTTACAGACTTTATGTGTTTAGTATGTGCAAGACTTAAGGGAACCGGGAGGTGTTTTTTTTTCTTTTTTCTTATTTTTATGTTTGGAATGCTCTTTTCTGGTTATTTAAAAGCAAATTTTTTTTAATGTTTATTTATTTTCAAGAGACAGAGTGCTAGCAGGGGAGGGGCAGAGAGAGAGGGAGACACAGCATCCGAAGCAGGCTCCAGGCTCTGAGCTGTCAGCACAGAGCCCGAGGTGGGGCTCGAACCCACAAACTGTAAGATCATGACCTGAACCGAAGTCGGACGCCTAACTGACTGAGCCCTCCAGGCGCCCCTGGTTATTTATTTACTTACTTTAAAAGCCAACGAACATTGTGTGCTGGGGGCAGAAACAGGGCCAGGCTTTGAGTTTTGCCGAGTCATGTTGAATGTGGTAAATGCCACAGGGTAGCTTCCCAGGGAGCCCAGGAGCTGTGTCCATGAGCACGGAAACTTGAGAATTTCCTTTATCACCCCTGCATGCATGTGTTTGAGAGGTTGGGGTTCGAAGATTGACTGCAGGGCTCGCCTCAAGGTCGTCTGCGGAAGCGACGGGGGTGTTCCCCCTGCAGCCTCTGTGGCCACATGTTCGGTTTCGGACACACAAGGGTCCGCTGTGCTGGGCCAAGGGTGCTCTCGGTGTGGAGGCTCCGGCCTGGCCCGAAGGAGCTTGCTTCTCCCTGGGTGGCGGGGGCCACCTCGGTGCCCTCGATTACAGAGCGCTCCTGCAAGGTCTTCTCCACGGCTCTGCGCATGGAGCTTGCGGGGAACGGAAGGTGGGCTTCCTTGAACGATGCGTCTTATCAGGACATCTGCTTCTCGGTTTTACAAACTTGAGCTACCCAGCGCAGCTCTGCGTGTTTTAAGAGCCAGGCGTTGGTGACACACGTACAAAGTTTGTGCAAGGGCAAATCTCAAAGAGCCGGCCAGCATCAGTATATGGCTTTGTATCTGGATTTACTGTAGCCGGAGGGTCTGGGCTCATAGATCACAGAGCTTTCCCAAACCTCTGTTCCCTCCACTGTCAGGGAGGATGGTCGGTCGCTACAGGGCTTCAGCGAGAGCCTGATGCCGGGATGGGTGGGTGCCAGGGGTGAGCCCCTACGTCCCTGGCAACCATATTTCTCCCGGGGCTGGTCGCTCTTCTCGGCCACGCCTGTGTTCTCCTGCTTTTCGTGCGAGGGGTCATCAGACCCCCCAGGGCAAGCCACTGGCCATCCTCAGGTCGCTGTGGGCTCTCTGTTCCCTTCCCAGGTGGCGGGTATTCCTGGTCAACCTTTGCCGACAGTGCATAGAGAAGGCGGTCGACCTCTGGGTGCTCACCCTGCCTGTCCTGCACCACTGCGTGGCACCAACCCCTCAAGGAAAGGACTCCAGGATACAGCCTGAAGACACCTGGGCGGCCCTGGAAGGAATCCCCTTCTCGGAGTTCCGGGAAAAAAAGGCAGATCGGTAAGTTGGAGAGCCACACTTGTATCTGTAAGTTCTGGGATGACAGCTGTGCTTCTAGAACCTTCGATAGGCTCCCCCGTGCACACATTCCTGCTTTGGGCGACACTTCTTTTAAAATGACTTCTTCGGGGGCGCCTGCGTGGTTCAGTAGGGTAAGCGTCCAACTCTTGGCTCCTGCTTAGGTCGTGACCTCACGGTGCATGGGATCGAGACCCATGTCGGGCTCCCTGCTGACAGCTCAGAGCCTGCTTAGGATTTTCTCTCTCTCTCTGTCTCTCTCCCCCTGGAGCATGCTTGCTGGTGTGCTCTCTTAAAATAAACATGAAAAAGCTTTTAAAAAAAAGATTAATTGTATGTATTTTAAATACCCTTCAGTGGTGTATAAACTGTCTGGAGAAATTCAGTTGTTAACAATGGAAAATGACAAACACCAGCCTTGGTCTTAAAGATCTTGTCTTTCAGGCAGACACGGCCTTTAGTGGGTCACGAACCTTTATCAGATGTTCTTTGTAGCCCTTCTGTGACTTCTGTGGCACCTGGCTTTATGTGCCTTCCAGCTGTCCCCTTCTGGGGTGTCTCTAGTACAGTGTCACCGTATAATGTCATGATTTAAGGACCTTCACTGGGTCCACTTGGACTGTTTGATGTGGAGCATTTACTTACTCGCTCATCAAGATGCTTCATTCGTAAGTCGCTGCAGCCCCTGTAGAAGACAGTATGGAGGTTCCTTAAAAAGTTCACGGTGGAGGGGCGCCTGGGGGGCTCAGTAGTCAGCTGGGCGTCTGACTTCGGCTCAGGTCACGATGTCACGGTTTGTGAGTTCGAGCCCCGCGTCGGGCTCTGTGCTGACGGCTCAGAGCCTGGAGCCTGCTTCGGATTCTGTGTCTCCCTCTCCCTTGGCCCTCCCCCACTCATGCTCTGTCTCTCTCTCTCTCTGTCTCTCAAAAATAAACATTAAAAAAAGAAATTAAAAAAAAAAAGTTGACAGTGGAACCACCATATGATCCCACAGTCTCACTTGTGGGCGTCTGCCCCACGGAGACGACATCAGTATCTCAGAGACGCACGTGTGCCCCCATGTCCGCTCTAGCAATATTCACAGTAGCCACGGCGTGGGGACAGCCTAGTGCCCACCGATGAGCGGATAAAAAAGTTGGGAGATACGCCCAGTCACACACACACACACAAATTTCCAGGTAGAAGATGAAGAAGTTTTGGGAGCCCACTCTACGGCCTGGTGAATGTAGTTGGTAGGAGTGTATTAGACACGTTTCCGTGTCGCTAAGAGAGTAGATCTTCACTGTTCTCAGCACAACAAAGAAATCGTAACTATGTGACTTGATGCAGGTGCTGGGTAGAGCGAAGGCGGTCAGTGTATAAATGTGTCAAATCAACACACTCCACACCTGGCACACAAGGGCTCTAAGCCACTTACAGCTGCATAAAGCTGGAAACAGTGCTTAATTCTTAGTGCAATTTCTTGCCGTGGTAAAAAGAGACACGTCCTATAATTTGGCTTTTTAATAATTTTCAGCGTAGGTCAGCGGCATCCCACATACTCACACGGGTGTGCCGCCCCGGCCAGAGCTTTCTCCTTGTTCCCACGTTGAAACTCTGTCCCTGTTAGGCAACGACTCTGTTTCCCCTGCCCGTACCTGGTAAGGCCCGTCCTGCTGTCTGTCTCCGTGCATTTGCACAAGCCAGGGACCTCTCGTCAGTGGAATCAGCATGTTTGTCCTTTGGAGACGGGCTGGTTTCACTCAGCGTCGTATCTTCAACTTTCATCCGCTTTGGTGAATTCTTTTCTTTTTTTTAGCGTTTATTTTTGAGAGAGAGAGAGAGAGAGAGAGAGCGAGCTTGAGTGAGGGAGGGGCAGAGAGAGAAGGAGACAAAGAATCGAAAGCGGGCTCCAGGCTCCGAGCGGTCAGCACAGAGCCCGACGCGGGGCTCCAACTCGCGAACTGCGTGATCATGACCTGAGCCAAAGTCGGATGCTTCACTGACTGAGCCACCCAGGCGCCCCGACGTTTAAATTATTTTTGAAGTTTGGACTTTATAAGTCTCTTCTGACATTACTTAACTCCGTCTGTGTTTGCTGATCTCACTGCTGCTCCTTCTCTGTCCCTACAGGAGTCACTTAGTTCAGCTCATGGGAAAGGAAAGGCATTTGCTGAACGTAGATGAGTTTCTCTTCCGGTCCTGGTTCAGTCTGCTGCCCCTGCGCAACCTCGTTCACTATATGGAGAACTTCATGGACCATCTGAGCGTCTTCCCCACTTGCGTCCTGGACTGCCTTCTGGGGACGTGGTACCGGCTTCAAAGGCTTACAAAACTCTCCTTCAGCGACTTCGAGGTCTGTTGTCCAGAGCAGGCTCTTGAGACGCTTAGCAAAAGCAGATCAGAAGCGAGACGTTCAGAGCCTGTGATTCTTCTTTTCTGCGGTCCTGGCAGGACGAAACACTTAGAAGCCAGAGGCCTGGGTGGTGTGGCTCTTTGCCAGGGCTGTGGGGCCGCTCTGATGGCAGTTCCTCTGCTTCCGGAGAGTTCCCGAAAGCCACGGCCGGGAGGCGTTCAGGCTGTGCAGTATGGGCGGGCGGACGGGGTCGGGGCTCCCCCACGTGCCGCTCCGTCCTTTCCCGTTTTGGGGGACGCGGGGAACGGTCCAATTTTAAATCCTGAATTTCCCTTGTGAGACGATAGAAGATTGGTGCTCGAGTACCTTAAAACTCGTTGGTAGCAAGAAAGAAAGGAATCCATCGTTCTGCTCTATTCACGTCGGGTTTTCTGGGTTCTGTCTTCGCGAACGCGGTGGCGTCACTTTGACTGTCCTGTTTTGTTTTGTTTTTTTCTTGGCCACCCCAGAACACCGAGAACACGTTTCAAATGTTGCTCCACCTCCTGGACATTTATCAGGACAGGTAAGTAGAAAAAGCGAAATGCGGACTTTCTCCTGCACGAGCTCACCCCCCACTGACCGCGGGATCAGAAGGTCCTCACCCACCGCCTTTCTGAGCTGTCAGTGCTCTTTTCTCCCCCACGTTGTCTTCCATCCGTATCCAAACGATCACCGCATTGCACATCCATGCTCGTGTTCCGCATTTCTTGAACATCTGGTCTCTGCATGGTTTCTTGCAAGTCAGGCCAGCTGACTACACGGAAACACACACGTGGGGCGTCAGGTGTCCTGAATTCTCGGGACACTTGCGGTATCGCCTCCCCTGGATTCTCAGGGTGTTCAGGGTGGGGGCGTCAGATCGCCATTCATGTCAAGCCCCAGTGGCCCCAGGACCTCCCCCGAGCCAGTCACAGAAGCACCCTCACAGTGCCTCTCTCATGTCACCTGCTGCACCTCGCCCCCGTTGGCTCTGGCCATGTGCCAGCCAGGGATGACGGGGCCTGGTCCCCACAGAGCTGGAAGAGACTCCGTCCACCGTACGTGTTCTAGCACTGTCTTCACTCCCTCTCTCCCTGTACTTTTCTGATTTTTTTTTCAAATTTACGTAGTACCTTAACCTGCGGTGACACACATCCCTAGGTTTTTTTTTTGCCTTACTCGTAGGGATTTGGAAGGGAAGGAACGCATCACGGTTAACGGGTACTGTTGTCTCATTTCTCCTAAATTACTTCAACGATTTCTCTTAACTCTTTGCGGGATAGGATTCTTGAGGAGCCCTTGGTACAGTCCTACTTGACTGTGTGCCTGAAACTTCACGAAACTATCTGCAGAATCACAAAAGACCCAAAGTTTTATGAGCTGCCTGCCTTATCTGCCGAGATTGTTCGCAGAATTATTATACTTAAATCTCTAGTGGTAAGTGGAACCCACACACACAGTGTCGCACCCACGATAACTGGAATTTCGAGCGGCCTCAATTCCAGGAGGGAGATCGGCTGGCTCTAGGATTGCTAGAGGGCCACAGAATGGGTGACAGCGTCCTCAGAATGTACGTTGGGCACCTGCCCTGTGCTGGGTTCTGTTCTGTGCACTGAGGATGTTTTGGTGAGCTGGCGTCTGCGCCCTTACCCTCCGCGGGCTTCCGCTAGAGGGAGGGAAGGAGGCAGGCAGTGCAGGGGTTAACTCCAGAGCAGTGCGGATGTGCGCCCAGAACGCACGTCCGGGCGTGGTCTTTCCCACTTGACCTCGTTTCCTGCACACTAGTACCTAACTACAGCGGCCAAGTGCACGCACCCAACAGGCACACCTCCACGCCTCTGCACACAGGTGCGCGCCCTTAGGCCCCCTCCAGGATCCAGCTGTAGGGAGACCCCGGCGCCCTGTCCCCTCTCCCGCTGCATGCCTCCCAAAGGGAGCCCTCTTCTGTTTCCTGCCGCCCAAGATGAGCTTTGCCCGTCTTCGCACACTCTGCTTCATGTGCCTGCTTGATTCACTCACCCCTGCGTGTCTGGGACTCACACCCCTCCCTGCTCGTGGCAGACCTTTCTTCCTTTCTCCGCGTTGTACTCTTAGTACACTTGAGATCCTGGGCGTCACCCTGCAGGTGATATGAGACTTTATGTTCAGACTGACCGTTTGCTTGCTAACCGGAGTAGGAGCCAGAGCTGGGACGTTAGCGACGTAAAAGAATTCCGCGTGTGTTTTGACTTTATTCTTTTAATTTTTCTTCTTTCGAATACCAGAGACACATTTTAAAATAAATGTTGGTAAGATGATTCTGTGGAAACCGCTGTTGTTTAAACTTTAATCACGGGCAGGTGTCCACTTCCATAAATGTACGGGAAAATAAGCAGATACGTTTTCCCGCAGAAAAAGCTCTTACGTGGTGGTTGGACTCTCAGACTGGCGTAATCTACAATATGGTGAAAATATTCTACCCCAGCCATAGAAACAAAAAGTCTGGCAAAACTGAACTCAAAAGTGTATGATCAGTTTTTAACAAGCTTTTGGGTGGGTCCTGACACAGGGGGTTAAGTGCATTGATGGGACACCAGATGCAGAAAGGCCAGGGGTGTGGGAATGCTTCAGACTAGTGCTCGGCCTTGGGCTGTCCACGTCCTGCCCGTCTCTGCCCGGCCCTGTGCCCGGTGTAGGTGACGGAAAAGAGAAAGGGGGCCTCGTGGGGGCCACCCAGGGAACGTGTAAGTGTGGCACAGGTGACAGGCGGTAGGCTGGAGTGTCCATAAGGTGCCGTGGGAACGGAGGGCAGGGCCGGGGTTCCTACGAGGAGCGAAGAGCCCCCACAGGGTCGGGGAGGAGGAACCTCGCTGTTCTCAAGGGCCCGCGGGGAGTGGAGTGTGGCTGGAGATGCAGCCAAGGTGTAGAGAAGGCCAGATCACAGGGCAGGCACACCATGCTTGAGCTTCTGGATTGTTCTAGAAGGTGCTGTGCCATTCGGGGATTTCAGGCAAGGGCGGGCGTGTCCCAATTTTCAGCTGAGAACTATGGCGCCCACTTGGCATCCACTGATCCGGCGCTGGCCGGGTGGGCCTCCTCCCCCCCCCCCCCCCCCGTCTTTACGGACAGAGCCCCTCCTGCCCTAGGCTGGGTACAGTCCCCTTCATGTGCCCAGAGAACACCTGGCATTTTCCCCACTAGGCACCTACGTGCTTAGCGAGCAGATGCTTGCCCGTCTGTCTGTCTGTCTGTCTGTGAGCCGTCGCCCACTCCTCCACAGCATCAGCTTGCAGGGCAGGAACCCAATCTGCTTGGCCACCGGGCGGGGGGGGGGGGGGGCATGTGGTGGCTCTCGGGGAGCCCCCCGGAGGGCGGAGTGACAGCTGATCCAGGTGTGGGTCCTGACACTTATACTGACCTTGCGGGGCACTGCCGAAGCCCAGAGGCTAGCGCTGAGCTGGGGGGGCCTTCCTGGGGCTTCGGGGCATGGCCTCTGCTGAGGTGAGGCTCTGTGCCCATCTGCTTCATGTAGATGTCCAGGTGTGGGGGAGGCAGCACCAGAGCCTGGACCCCAGTGCCAGGGCCCGTGACCTCAGGGTCAGAGCTTGTACAAGGGCCAGGGCCCGTGACCCCAGGGTCAGAGCTTGTACAAGGGCCAGGGCCCGTGACCCCAGGGCCAGGGCCCATGACCCCAGGGCCAGAGTCCAGACTCCAGGGCCAGGGCCCGTGACCCCAGGGCCAGAGCCCGGACCCCAGGGCCAGGGCCCGTGACCCCAGGGTCAGAGCTTGTACAAGGGCCAGGGCCCGTGACCCCAGGGCCAGAGTCCAGACTCCAGGGCCAGGGCCCGTGACCCCAGGGCCAGGGCCCGGACCCCAGTGCCAGAGCCCGGACCCCAGGGAGAAAGGATTTTTCGGAGTAGGGGAAACCTCGTGGGAAAAAAGTGTGGACGGAAGCGGCCTCGGGTTTACCTCTGTCCAAGGAGCAGGGGTCTGCGTGGTGCACCAGTTGGGGAGTCTCTGGGCTGCTGGAGGCTCTGCCACTGGGGCACGTCCTCTCCCAGCCAGTCTGGAGAAGGCGGCCTGGTGTGGCCTGCTCACTGGTAAGGCGGAGTCCCCCTGTGCTGTTGCTGCACTGGGGGGGTTCACAGGGACAGAAGGCTTATCCTTCCCAAGCCCCCTGCTTTGCCCGAGCCGCCCACTCGCAGAGCAAAGCCACAGAGTCCCGTGAAATCGAAGCGCCTTGAAACGTAGGCGAGGCTGAGGTCTCGAACGCGCTCATGTGACTCCGATGTGGCTGGTTCTCGAGCACCTGCCGCGGATCGGGAAGGGGGAGTGGTGTCTCCAGAATGTCCCGAGTCACGGTGCGGGGACCCTTACGCGCCCTCTCTCTCCCTCAGCAGCCGGATTCAGCTGAAGGCCCAGGAAAGGAGACTGGGAAGAAGAACTCCGTGAAAACAGTCTTCCAGGGGACGGTCGCCAAGACCAGAGCTTGGCTTCAGAGCATTTTTCAGGAGAGCATGTTCTTCAGCTACTGGTCGCAGGTCACGTTCAGATACCGGGAGGAAATCAAGGTGAGCTGTGTGGGGCCAAGGCACTGACGCGGCACGCTGGCCCCGTGCTCTGTCCCCAGGATGCACAGCCAGGGCTGGTCGTGCTGCCCACGGTCCACCTGGTGGGGTCCACTGTGCCCCCCCCCCCCCCCGCCACAGGCCCCGGGGGAAGGGAAGGTGCTGAGACGCGGGGCCTGCGGGGAGAGGGCTCCCTTTCAGCAAGGACGCTGGCAGGCAGTTTGGCTGGAAAAGGCAGGAAAAGGCAAGAGTTACTTGAAGGGGAAACTGGGCAGGATAATCCCCCAAGCGTTAAGAATGAGCGAAGGGTGGCTTGTGGTCCGTTGACACGAGAGGATTCTCAGTTAAATGCAGTAATTAATAATGGTAAGATAATACTGATTAAAATGTAGCCGAACATCTACTCTGAGGCAGGTGTGGCTGTTAGCCCCGTCTCACAGAAGAGGTGACGGGGTTGGGGGACATGACGAGAGAGTGGACCAAAGCGCGGGCAGCCCAGCCCCGGGGACTCCCCATCAGAGCCCCACAGCGGGCGAACCGGGCTGTGTTCTTGAAGACTGTAGCCAGCTGCCAGGACGCAGCTGTAGAGAAGGGATGAGCCACCCAACCGGATGGCCCCCTTCACCCCCTCGACCCAGATTTCAGCAGGTGCTTGCCTCCCAGGACACTTGAACGGGATAGTGGTAAAATCACACAGCCGACCCTGTGCGTGAACAGGGCTGGTGATGCTCGTACGTCTCAGACTTAACCCCTTCTCCACACGGAAGGGGGCATCAATCCAGATGCCTGGAGCACAGAAGTCCTATCACTCACCCTCAGAGGGACAGAGTCTGAGGTCAAAATGAAGAAAATGCACGTCAACCTTGAGCTTTATTTAGAAATTTCGTTGTTGGTACTGGGACGGGCGGAGCGCTTCTGGAGTTGTCTGTGTGAGCACCGGGCACAGGGATTCGGAAGCCAGGCGTCTTTCTCACTGTGGAGAAGCAGACGTGGCAGAGGGCCAGGGGCCCGTGGTATTGCTGTGAGCTCATGACCTGGAGGGCTGGAGGGGCTCCCAGCTCTCCACTGAAAGGCCTGGAAGTCATGCCGGCCAGGCCCCTGAGCGTCGCGAGCAACCCCAGGCCTGGGTTTACCATCCCCACTAAAAGAAACCTGGGCTCCAGGCAGGACAGCTGGCCCCACAGCCTGACACCCCTTTGGTAGACACAGGGCTCGTGGCAGGCCAGCGTCCCAGACCAGCTCCCGGGACAGTCGCTCGTTTAGCTCCTGGTACCCGGTGACACCGTTTCCGAGCTTTGGCAGCCGTACTGTGCCCGAGTAAGGCACGAGCTCAAGGGGAACACGAGTTGGCCATACGTGGGCACTCCGTCACATCTTTGCGATATTTCTGTAAGTCTAGAGTCATTCCACGTTTCTAGAAAAAAGGAAACAGAAGGTCGTCCGAAGGGACTGCTAGCCGAACCTGGGACAATTTGGTCATCCGGACGAGTAATGCCGGGACTGGACAACAGACAGCTCATTAATCCTTGAAACATGTTTACAGAAACAGAAAGTGGGGGGAGGAGAGAAAGAGAAGTTCCTCGTTTTATTGGAGAATGCAGCCAACGGAGGTGGAGGAAACCGCCGTGGTCACAACCTTCATCTGTAACACGGCGGTGATCGTGGACTCCGTCAGGATTCATCCACGAGTGCTGAACTCAGTGGGTGTGAGCGTTAGGAAGCGGGGTGTCGGGGATCTGCTTGTCCTCATGGGAGAATTAGGAGTCAAGTCAGATCGAGAGACAGTCTACAGAGAGAAGAATGGACGGCCTCCCCATCACCCCCGTCAGGGGACAGGGTCCCGCCAACACCAACCGCCCTGAGCGTGACGCTTGCACCGTGATCGTGCGGCAGAAGGGCCACGATGCCAGGAGATTCCTTCCCACGTGTTTAGAGGACCACGTGGCGCGGAGCCTGCACCTTCTCTCCCTGTGGTTCTGCAGAGAAAACGCTTCACGAAGGAGACCGAGAAAGCAGCTGTTAAATACCAACAACTGGGGAATCCAGGTGAAGGAACAGGGGTCTCACCGGGCTGTCCCTGCAACTTTTGTTTTATGTTCGGAGTTCCTTGAGCTGGAATAGGAGACAGATACGTTCAGCTTAGAGACCAGCTACACGGTAGGAGGACCATCCCCGCTGCCTGGTCCTGTCGAAGCCCTTCCTTTCCAAAGACTGGGACGAGGACGGCTGCCCTGCCTCGCCACTGACACGGCTCACCGGTGACAGAGACGCGGTCAGAACCCAGGTGTCCCGCGCCCCTGGAGCTGCCATAACAGTCTTTCCTTTCTCGTAGAATTCATCGTGGCCCTTAGTTGTCCTGCGGCTGTCACTGACATGAGGGCTTTTGCAGGTCTGGAGGCGGCTGGTGGAAATAAACTTCCCCGTGGAGTATGGCTGGGAGGAGTCGTTGATGGGGGACCTGGAAGGAAGAATCAAACAGGTAGCAGAAGTCGGGGTGTTCTTTTCAGAAGCAAGTTGGTGAAGCCAGACCATTCGTAACATCCTGTAGATACGGAACGGTGCATTTCATGGGTGGTCCTGGTGTGCAGGGGGCGTGGGGTAGACCTGACCTTGCATTTAAAAAATTTTGTTAAGGGGCACCTGGGTGGCGCAGTCGGTTGAGCGTCCGACTTCAGCCAGGTCACGATCTCGCGGTCCGTGGGTTCGAGCCCCGCGTCAGGCTCTGGGCTGATGGCTCGGAGCCTGGAGCCTGTTTCCGATTCTGTGTCTCCCTCTCTCTCTGCCCCTCCCCCGTTCATGCTCTGTCTCTCTCTGTCCCAAAAATAAATAAACGTTGAAAAAAAAAAAATTAAAAAAAAAATTTTTGTTAAATGTTTATTCATTTTTGAGAGAGAGAGAGAGAGAAAGAGGGCAGGGGAGGGGCAGAGAGAGAGGGAGGCACAGAATCTGAAACAGGCTCTGAGCTGTCAGCACAGAGCCCGATGAGGGGATTGAACCCATGAACCACGAGATCGTGACCTGATCTGAAGCCGGACGCTTAACCGACTGAGCCACCCAGGCACCCGTGACCTTGCATTTTTGATCCGGCCTTAATAGTTTGACCAAAGGTGATATTCCAGAGAAGAATGAGGGAAAGGGTCTTGCCTCCAGGGAAACCCTAGGTTTATGGAGCAAAGCCCTCCCATGTGCAGTAGCTTCTAATGGGACAGATTGCTTACTAACCCCGGTGACAAAAATGGGAAAACAAAAATGTTTTCATTTCTTTTTCTTTTTTATTTTAGAGACAGAATGCAAGCAGGGGAGAGGGAAGGAGGGAGAGGGAGGGAGAATCTCAAGCAAGCTTCATGCTTAGCTCTGCGCCCTGCGTGGAGCTCGATCCCACGACCCTGGGATCATGACCTGAGCCGAAATCAAGAGTCGGACGCTCAACGAACTGAGCCACCCAGGCGCCCCCGTGTCTTTATTTTTAATTAAAGCCTGTGACCCTAGGAAAATCAGGACTCGTTTCTACATGATATGAGAGTTTTATACGCCACGGTCTCAGGGGTCTTTTTAGGAAATTGGAAGCAAGGGGGAATCGCGTATTTTTCAAAGTTTCCCTGCTTCTGCAAGCTGCTGGGCCAGGGGCTTTTTCTGCAAAGCGGGAAGAGAGACGCTGCATCGCAGCCTCGTTTGTCTAATGGCTCCAGTTGGCGGGGCCAGGGGACATGGTCGGGGTGGGGTGTGAAGTAAACTCCCGGGGACCCGATGCAGTGTGGGGAAGGTAGGACAATCGGGGCGCTTTTATTGCACAGAGTATTAGGGCGCAGCCCCAAAGCTCTCACACTGTCGCCCTGTGTTGCAGGAGAGGCCTCTCGTCCAGATCTCTGCCTTCTGCAGCACCCACTGGGATGCCATGGGGTTAGAAGACAGCGTGTCAAGATGCTTCGAGAAGTGTGTCATTGAAGCAGTGAGCTTGGCCTGCCAGGTGAACAGCCTCTCACCGCGTGGGAAACGCGTTTGGGTTCACGGCTGTCCTCTGACATCATCAGCTCGGGGCCGTTCAGTGCCCCCTGGTTCTGAGCCCCGGCTGCCAGTGCAAACGTGGGCACCGGGCATCCCCCTTCTAGCCTAGAGGGAGGGTCCTGAAATTCAGTACCCTTGACCCCGAGAGGCCGCTCAGCCTCCTGCTGCCACAGCTAACGCACCGCTCACGGGTGACCCTGAATCAAGCAATCCAGTGCTGCGCCTGTACGTCCTTCTCATTGCTGCTGGATTGTCTTCTGTTTGTTTTGTTTTTTTGTTTTTAATTTTTTTTTTGTAAGTTTATTTATTTTGAGAGAGAGAGAGAGTGCGTGCGCGCGAGCAGGGGAGGGGCAGAGAGAAGAGAGAGAGAATCCCAAGCAGGCTCCATGCTGTCAGCACAAATCCTGATGTGGGGCTCGAACCCACAAACCATGAGATCATGACCTGAGCTGAAACCAAGAGCCGGACGCTTAACCGACTGAGCCAGCCAGGCGCCCCGGCTGCTGCTGGCTGGTTTTACCACCTGCTCACACTTGCTTAGCTCGTGTGCAGTAAGAGACCCCAAAGGCTGGCAGAACATTTATGGAAGAAGACAATGAGTTTGGAAAGATTCTGTCAACTCACATAGGGTTTTTCCTGCAAAGTGGGAAGAGATGCTGCCCCACCTCGCCCCTTCGGAACAGCCTCTCCCACTCTGTGTGTGGGTGAGCTTGGGGCTTTCTGTACATAAAATCCCATCGTATGCAGAGAGAAATGGTTTTACTTTTTCCTTTGCAATCTGGATGCCTTATATCTTGTTCTCCCTTCATTGGTGTGATTAGAGCCCCCAGTGCAGACGTGCCTTACTTCTCATCTCAGTGGGGACGCCCTCAGTCTTGTGCCTCTGAGCGTGTCGTCGGCTGTGGACTTTTCAGAGACGCCTTTCGTCAGCTTGAGGGCATTCCTTCTAGTCGAGAGTTTTTATCATGGAAAGGCATTGGATGTCTGAACGCTTTCTGTGTCTGCTGAGACAACTGTGCGATTTGTTTTCTCTGGATACGATGTATCACATTAACAAATGTTCCGTGTTATGGGGCAACTGGGTGGCTCAGTTGGTTGAGTGTCCCACTTAAGCTCAGGTCATGGTCTCCCCATTCGTGAGTTTGAGCCCCGTATGGGGCTTTGCACTGACGGCTCAGAGCCTGCTTGGGATTCTCTCTCTCTGCCTCTCTCTCTCTCTCTCTCTCTCTCTCTCATTCAAAATAAATAAACTTACAAAAAAAGCACAGATCTTTGGGGCACCTGTGTGGCTCAGTCGATTAAGCCTCTGAATCTTGATTTCAGCCTCGGGTTATAATCTCATGGTTGGGGAGTTCAAGCCCCACATCTGGCTCTGTGCTGATATCCCAGACCCTGCTTGGGATTCTCTCTCTCTCTCCCTTTCTGCCCCTCCCCTGCTTGCTCTCGCTCTCTCGCTCTCAAAAGTAAATAAAACTTAAAAAAAAAAAAACCACGAAAACAGGGGCGCCTGGGTGGCTTAGTTATTTGAGCATCCGATTTCAGCTCAGGTCATGAACTCGCGGTTTGTGAGTTCTAGCCCCATGTCGGGCTCTGTGCTGACAGCTCGGAGCCTGGAGCCTGCTTTGGATTCTGTGTCACCCTCTCTCTCTGCCCCTCCCTCGCTCATGCTCTCTCTCTGTCTCTCAAAAATAAATAAACATTGAAAATGTTCTGTGTTAAACCAACCTTTCACCCCCGGGATAAACCCCACCTGGTCATGGTGTATAATCCTTTTTATATGTTGTTGGATACGGCTTTGCTTCATCCTTTTAAATATCAAAAAGTAGCTATTGTAAACGAATCCCTGCTTTTTTTCCCAATTACCGAAACTTTTTGTAAAAACTTTGAACCTGAAGAGGGAGGATGTTCCATCTCTCTGTGGGGAATCGGAAGGAGGATTACAAAGTACGTGCTGAACGCATTACAGTTGGGAATCATGGTTTAGGACAGGGTATGCGTATTAACAGCTTTCTCATACTACGTTTGGCATCCTTTCTGGGAAGTCCAGGAAACCCGCAGCAGGACGCCGTGAGCCCGAGGAAACGGGTTGTGCCGTGCAGGTGCATCTGTGTGTATTTTTTGCCTCTGTTTCTGCGTCTCTGAGGTTTGTCAGGTGAGGACACGGCATGCAGGGAAACAGAAATGCCCTAAGAAGAGGGAAGTATTTTCTTCTCTTGCTTTTTTTGAGGCTTTGTAAACCACAGAGGATTTCTGGAATGCTATTGAATGAGCGGTTTATTTACATCCCTCGAAGGCAAACCGTCCCGAAAAACCTCCCGCATTTCCCTCTCTTTGTTCAGTCTCAGACCAGCATTCTTGAGAGAATCTCCCATCACGACCTGCAGAAATTTGGCAGTCTTGTGTCGGCCGTGATCACCAAGTCCTGGCCAAGGAGCAACGGGCAAGCCGTGGATGACATGGATGGGGTGTTAACGCACCTGCTCACGTGGCCGGACATCAAGCATCTCTTCAAGTTATACGGTATGTCCGTGGGGGGTGCAGGTGTGTCTGTCCCGTGTGCTTGTGTCTTCCTGATCCCCGGGGTGGGGGACAGAGTATTAGACCTGATACTCGGGCGGGTTGATGTTCGGCCAGGGAAGCAGACGGGAGGCACGGGAGGGGCGGGAGGGAGGAACCCAGGAGGATCCAGGGTGTCCTGCTCTGTGGCCCCCATTCCCTGGGTGCCTGCCATGCCCCAGCTTCACTGCCAGCATAGGGTCCTTGAAACAGTCCCGAAAGATCCCCGTTCTTCAGGCGAGGAAGCCGAGGCGGGGGGCTCGTAGTGTGACTCACCCGAGGTCTCAAACATAAATACCAAGAACTAAAGTCCAAACCCAAGTGTGTCTGGCTGGCTCTAAAAACCACTCTCTGTTGTTCTGAGATCAGCGTCCACGTCGAAGCCGATGCTGACGACCTTTCACAACAAAATAAATACCGTCTGTTCCTTTGCCGCCACCCCCCCCCCCCACGCCCCGGGTGTTCCGTGGTCAGAGAGGGGGAGATACGTATTGCCCAAAAAACGTCGTATTCAAGTTTACGTATAAGTCATTAGGTTCAGATGTAGGGCAAGGGCACTGGATTTGGGACAAAAAAAATCCCAATTGGAGGATTCAGAGTCTCTGTTACATCAGAGTCTTGCCTGTCAGTGCTGTTGTGTGCATAAAACGAGGTCGTTGATGGGGGCATGGGTGGTTTCATGAGCCTTGTTAAAAGCTACTCGGAAAGATTTCATTTGTGTCTTTTAAAATTAATGGACGCTTTTAGGGGCGCCTGGGTGGCTCAGTCGGTTAAGCATCTGACCTTGGCTCAGGTCACGATCTTACGGTTTATGAATTCGAGCCCCGTGTCGGGCTCTGTGCTGACAACTCGGAGTCTGGAGTTGCTTTGGTTTCTGTGTCTCCCTCTCTCTCTGCCCCTCCCCTGCTTGTGCTGTCTCTCTCTCTCTCTCTCTCTCTCTCTCTCTCTCTCTCTCTCAAAAATAAAGATTAAAAAAATAATTAATAATAATTAAAAAAACTAAAACTAGGGGCGCCTGGGTGGCGCAGTTGGTTAAGCGTCCGACTTCAGCCAGGTCACGATCTCGCGGTCCGTGAGTTCGAGCCCCGCGTCGGGCTCTGGGCTGATGGCTCGGAGCCTGGAGCCTGTTTCCGATTCTGTGTCTCCCTCTCTCTCTGCTCCTCCCCCGTTCATGCTCTGTCTCTCTCTGTCCCAAAAATAAATAAACGTTGAAAAACTAAAACTAAACATAAAGTAAAAATTCTGTCTTCTCACTTGATCTTAAAATTCAAATTCCCATTTTTGCAAGAGAGCCAACCTGTGCAGAATATCAAACCCTCACATTGATGTGTCTCCGCAAAAACACCCCCTGCAAACCCTCCGGGTCACCCTCGCTGGGCACCCGCGCGTCCCTGGTGCAGGCCACTGTTCCGCTGCACGGATTCTCACGACGCGGGGCTTAAAGGAGACAGTAGTTCCAGAACAACCCTCAGCGTGCTGAAGGGGGCTCAGGTTTTAAAAGCCAGAGAAGTGCCGCTCTCCTCTCCTGCCATGGCGGGAGTCACCTTTACGAGCAAGGTCGTTTGGGAAGCCTTCCAGAAAGCAGAATTGGGCTAAGGGAGAGACGCTTCTGGAGACACAGGGTGACCTTTGCTGGTCTCGCGTGCAGGTGGGGGCAGAATAGCAAGGAGGCCGCGGGACAGCGCCGTGTCGTGCAGGGGCGGGGGGCGGGGGGCAGGAGCAGGCGCCCGCTCCTTTAACTCTGTTCTCAACCTGCTCAGAAACCGATGAGCAGGTGCTAGCCAACATGACAGAGGACGGCAAGAAGCTGTTGGCCACCGCCGACTCCGTGTTCACGAAAGTTACCGAGGACCTCCTGGATGGCACTGTCCTGGTTGGACACTTGGAGCTCATCATGAAGCACACCAATCAGTTTCTCGACATCTGTCAGTTAAGTGAGTGTCAGCGGGACCGGACTTGAGGTTCCTGGACAGGGACCGCGGGTGTCCGCGTATTTTGTAGAGGGGCGACCTACATCCTCCTACGATGAGGGGCTCTTCCTGTCGGTCAGTGGAGAGGGGACGGTTTCTAATCCTCAGGAAAATGATGGGGAAGTGATAAAAGAATGGGCCGGTAAGATCGCCCTGTTTCTCTCCACGAGGCTGGGCCCGTGGGCGTGTGGGCAGCGTGGCTGTGCACGTAGCAGCCGCCGCGTCCCTCCCCGCGGCCGTGACCTCAGAGCATCCTCAAAGGGAGCTGGCAGAGGGGCGCCCGGGTGGCTCAGTCGGTTGGGCGTCCGACTTCGGCTCGGGTCATGATCTCACTGCTCGTGGGTTCGAGCCCCGCGTGGGGCTCTGGGCCGACAGCCCGGAGCCTGGAACCTGCTTCAGATTCTGTGCCTCCCTCTCTCTGCCCCTCCCCCGTTCATGCTCTGTCTCTCTCTTGTCTCAAAAAATAAATAAACGTTAAAAACAAATCTGAAAGAGAAAGGGTTAGGGTTAGAGGGTTTTCGCGGAAAAGGATACTCTTGCTTCTCCTACTGGGCTCCTCTCGTTTTCCAGAGAGAAAGTGCCTTTCACCCCAAGAGAAGAAGCAGAGTGTACAGGAAGTGTTGGCGTGGAGGAAGGAGGAGCTCAAGTTTCTGAAGCAAGAGAAGAAATGCGTCCACAGTCTTCTGAAGCTGTGTGGGGAGGTGAAGCACCTGGTGAAAGGTGACAGTCCGGGGAGCCCACGTGGACCAAATGGAGGGTCCCCGGGGCAGGGGAGGGGGGGAGGGTCCGAGGGCACCATCCACACATGTCACACAGCAGTGTCTACCTTGGGGGGGAGGCATTTCGTGACGTGTCCATTTTTAACCGCCTCACACGGGCCACCTTGGTCGTTTCGCTGTTTACCGCTGTGCCTCCGCATGACCTGCCTGAATACCCACTCGCTGCCCTGGTCTCCCGGGCCCGAGCGTTAGCTGCTGCAGAATTACAGAGGGGAGATCCTGCCCAATCTTGGATGCGTTGGTCCACTGTCCCTGTCGCTGTGGACAAGCCCAAGTCAGATGTGACTCTGACCACTGGTCATTCTCTGTCCGGAAGCTCTGGCGATCTTTTCGGCCCCGCTCTTCAGAGAGTTCATAGTGACGAGCCGAGGTCGGGGTTGCTTTTCCATCCGTCGTGTTGGGCATACGTAGGTCTTCCTAATCTAGAAATCCACGTCCTTGACTCCCGGGAAATTCGCGTGAGCTGTCTCACTGGTACTTTTCCTCTGGCGGGAACACGCCCCGTTGGGTCCCAGACCCCCCGCAGCAGCCGCGTCACTTCCGTGGATCTCTTCTTCAACTTTTGTCCCTTTGGTGTTTGCTCTGCTTTCTGAGAAATTTCGGCCCCTTGGCATCCAGCCTTTCCCTTAGCATTTTTCGTCTCCGTTGTCACGCTGATTTACAAGAACTTCGATTTTTCTCTAAACGACCCTGTTTCGTGCTAATCTTGCTCCTGTTCACAATCGCGGTGTCTCGTCTTTCTGAGATTATTGTCATTTTCGGCTTAGAGGTTTCCCTTGCCTTTTGTCCCCAGAGTTTCTTGTTTCCTCCAAGTCCTTATGTGGATGTTTTTCTGTCTTTCACGTTAAAGACCCCCCCCCCCCCCGTGTGTCTGGGAATTCTTCCATCTGTATGAAGAGGGGGGCCTAGCGAACCGGCTGTAGCCCCTGAGGGTGGTGTAACTGGGCCTCAAGGGCACGTTAGGTCCTGTCCCAGGGGTGGTCAGACCAGCGTGGGGGGCACAGGCCCGGCGGCCGGCGTCCTGGGGGTGGAGAGACGGGAGGGGCTAGAGGACCGTCTGCATCTGGTGTGGGTGTTCTGGTCCTCTCTCAGGGTCCTGCTCCTGCCTCCCCTCCTCCGCTGCCCGCGGCGTGTGTCCCTCTTTGTTACAACCCCTCAGTCGTCTTCTGAGGGAGGACATGCGTCCAGGCACGCCTGATTCTCCCGTTGCCAAACTCGCTCCGCGTCAGAGCTGTCGCTGACTGAGGTGGAGACGGGCGGGCTGCCTGCCGTCTAGAATGGGGTGTGCGTGAAAATCGGACCTCTTCTCCAGCCTTTCGATCCAGGCCTCCTTACTTTCTCCCTCCTCTCCACCGACCTGTGTGACCTGTGTGTATGCCACCAGGGAATCCCAGCCTGCCCGCTGCGGGCTGGCGGCCCTCGCCTTGGGGCCCAACTCGGCCTTGGCCGTGGCTGCGGGTCTGCTTTTCAATTCCACGCCCCACCACCCTCCTGCTCTGGCTGTGGTCTTTTCCGCTCCTCCCAGTCGTGGTTTATGACTTTTCCAAGACCTTGTCTGTTGTGGCCCTGGAGCGGGTTTGGGGAGGGAGCGAGGCGGGCGATGTCCACACGGTCACATGCGCCCGCAGGTGCCTAGAAGGGACCGTGCTTGCTTTGTTGTGGAAAGTCACGAACAAGCTGGGGCGGGGGGTAGGGGGGGTTGTGGGGAGACCAGTGGGTTCTTACTGAGGAAGAATGACAGCAAGTGCGTTCACGCAAGTTGCGTTTCGAGCAGTGAGGACGGTAACTATGGGGAAAATAAAGTAGAATGGTACCGCGAGTAGAGGTTTGACTTCTGACGTTCCTTTGTGGTTTCCAAGTGGATCTGGAAGAGGTGATCAGAAAACATGCAGAGGACCTCAACGGTAAACGTCTGAGCGACGCCGTGACCGTGAGGTTGTCGCCCGCCTCCCCGGATGTAAAGAGGACGACACATTACAGCCTGAGCCCCCAGGTCCAGGAGATGGCCAGGAAGATGGACTGGTTGAAGGACAGCCACCTCTTCCAGGTGTTCTGGGCGGAAGCCGCGAGGGCGCTGAGCGAGCCCGGGGAGGAGCTGGAAGGGCAGATACTTCAGCCCGAAGAAGCGTATAAGTATCTGTACTGCCCTTGTTTCGAGAAGTATCAGGATCTGTATGAGGATCTGAAGTCAGGAGAGATCACCTTTCAGGAGGTCAATGTCATGTTCAACGACTTTGTGAATAAATACAACAACCTCACTTTCGAGCTCCAGCTTATGTGTGCCCTGGACAGCAGCGACCAAAGAGACTGGATCGGTGACCGTGTTGGGCAGATCAGAGAGTACCATCACCTGCATCAGGCCGTCAGCTCAGCCAAGGTCATCCTGAAGGTCAAGGACAGTTTGGGCCTGACCGGTGACTTCCGTGTCCTGCACACGTTGTTGAACTTTGTAAGTTACTTGCCAGGGACCCCTGGGGTGGGGGGCTGGGAAGTTGGCGGGGTTGTCTCACGGGCTCTCTGGGTTCTCGAGGCTGGACAGGATGGTTCCACAGCCTCCCCCCAGCATTTCTTGATTGCACCTCATTCGATGCCAGATCATGCCCAGGGCCTTGTTTCCACCTTTATTTATAAACAGTGTGAGTGCCGTTGGCACCCGCTGTTTTCCCGGGTCGGCGTGAGGTTCGAGACCTGGGGGACGGGCGATGACCCTCTTTCAGTAGCCGGGGATTTGGAGGGAGTGATCTGGTCTCATGGGGCTAGAGAGGGGCTGGAGGGGCAGAAGAGGGCTTGGTTTCACCTGGCTCTGTGCGTCCCCCGGTGCCAGCAAGAAGCGGTCCGCGGCAGGCTGTCTCTGCTACGGGCAAGAACCGGGTCCCACGAGGTGTGTTCCTTCAGGCGAGCATTGACAGGGTGTCCCGTGACCTGCGGTATGGTATAGACGCTTGCGATGATGGTTAAAGTTTAGCACAAAATTTGGAATGAAAGCACACGTAACCTTGAATCCCAGCAGCGTGCTCTCGAGTAAGTCACTGCTCCAGGGGTCCGTGTCCTTACCCGCGAAGTTGGAAAAGTAGCAATTTTTGCCTGGCTGCGTTCTGGCACACGTTGCTTGGCAGAACGCCAGGCATGGGGCAGGGGTGGTTCCTGTACCGATTCCGGGGACAGCAGGGGGGTTCTGGCGTCTCGGGGACAGGGGCTCCACGTGCCTGCCTCCGGCTCCCGCCAGTGCAGGAAGGGCGGGGATGGGGCCTCCGGGCTGGTCGTCGCTACGGCTCCAACTCCAGGGCTCCAGGTAACCCCGTCCCGCGCACAGTAGAGCCTTGTCTTGCAGACGGACAACTTCAGCCAGTTCCGCCACGAGAAGCTGGACCGGATCAGCAAGCAGCTCATCCAGGCCAAAAAGCTTCTGCAGGACATCACTGAGCCCCGGTGCCAGTGTCTGAACGAGCTGTCCCTGAGGAAGGAGTTCATTAGCTGGGTCCGGGAGGCTCTCGGAGGTACGGCGGTCGGCGTCTGGAGGGAGTGTTCAGATGGCTCGTGGGGCGGGGTGGGGCGGGGGGCAAGCCCTCCACTTGCTCACGTGCTGCCTGAAGAACAGAGATGCTGTCTGAGTCAGGTCGATGCACAGCATTTGCCGCAGCGATTGCCGGCACAGTTTATTTATTTCAGGGCAGTGTTTCTTACGTTCTGGTATAGAAAGCATTTCCTCGGCTACTGTTTTCCCCCCACTCTGGATGCTTGCTGTGGACAGTGGAGGGTCATTTTCTTACAAATCCTGCTCCCTTTTGCTTTTTCCTGGGCTTGATTTTAGCTACAAAACAAGGTGAGCCCTTGTCCGCAGAGAGTTTGGATTACGTCACACTCGGTGGTGTTCTGTGTGTTCCTTTTTTGGCCAGGGGCTTGGCAGCCTTTTTCGTCTTGTGGCCTGGGCGCCTTTGGTAGAGGGGGTGCACAGAAGGGAGGAGGGGAGGTACGGAAGAGAGGTGGAGGAAGCAGGGGAGAGGGGAGGCGGCTCTGGTGTGCAGGGGGGAGGCTGTCTCTCCTCCAGAGCCCCCATGCTTGCCACCGTGGGCTCTCTGGCCCGCTTTGACGCACATCCTTTGATTTGTAAGTTGCCCGAAGAGAGGTCCTTCCATCCCTTGACGGTTAACTGTCGACACAGTATTTACCAGCTGAGCCCGCGTCTTTTTCGTGTAAGACGGTGGCGTCGTGCAGATGAAATAAAGCGAGGTTCATGGAAGCCCCGTGGGGTGCCTGGATGTCGCTGTGGTTCCGTGAGGCCAGGTGCTGAGCAGTAGTGTCGACGTCAGCTGCAAAAGAAAGATGGCCCCGGATCTGTGCTAAGAGCAGAAAGTCGATAAGCAGGACCCTGAAATTTCAGCAGTATCCGTTTATACCTCACTAAGGATCCTTGCTCGAGGTCAGAATGCCGGGCTGTCCTAGAGCCGCCCCGCACTCACCCCCTCACCTGTCTCCCTCCGCCCCAAGGCGTCCACGAGCTGAAGGTGTTTGTGGACCTGGCCTCCATCTCCGCGGGGGAGAACGACATCGACGTGGACCGGGTGGCCTGCTTCCACGATGCCGTGCAGGGCTACTCCCCGCTGCTGTACAAGCTGGACACGAGCGCGGGGTTCGACGAGTTCATGACCCATCTCGGGGAACTGTGGAGGGCCCTGAACAACGACGCATACCTGCCCCATAAGCTGGTAAGTCTTACTCCTGGCTTCATGCGAGCAGACAAAGCCGCGTGGGCGATTGCAACACCGCCAGAGGCGTGACTGCGAACTATGCCACCGGAATGACAGGGGTGGATGCGGCATTTTAAAATGATGTTTCTCTTGGGCAGACGCCTGGGTGGCTCAGTCGCTTAAGCGTCCGACTTTGGCTCGGGTCACGAGCTCACAGTCCGTGGGTTCGAGCCCCACGTCGGGCTCTGTGCTCACAGCTCGGAGTCTGGAGCCTGCTTCCCATTCCGTGTCTCCCTCTCTCCCTGCCCCTCCCCTGCTCGTGCTCTGTCTCCGTCTGTCTGTCTCTCTCTCTCTCAAAAATAAAACATTAAAAAAAAAATTTAATGGTTTTTCTTTATAGTTTAATTATTTTGAGAGAGAGAGAGTCCAGGCAAGAGTGCGGGAGGGGCAGTGAGAGAGGGAGAGAATCCCAAGCAGGCTCTGTACTGCCAGCACAGAGCCTGACGTGGGGCTTGAACTCACGAACCCTGAGATCATGACCTGAGACGAGATCAGGAGTCGGACGCTCAACCGACTGAGCCCCCTGGGAGCCCCTAAAATGATGTTTAAAACCAGTTTTACTTCATACATGGAATTGCCTTCTCTCCCTTATTACGTTAGAAAGTGTAATTCAGAATTGCATGTAAATTAAGTACAGTTCCCGTCATGCAAAACACTCATGGACAGAAGACTGACATGTGCCCAGTGTTTTTTTTTTGAATGGTAGTAACTGTTACTTAATTCTGTATATCGCTTGGTATTTTCCATGTTTTCCATAAATGGTGTAAATTAACGTTTTAAATTTATGTTTGTAAAATATATATTAATTTATATTTTGTAAGTTATATTTTGTATATATTTGTAAAATATATATTAATTTGTATTTACTTAATTCATAAGTAAGCTCTACACCCAACACAGGGCTTGAACTCAGGACCCTGAGATCAAGGGTCACATGCTCTACTGGCTGAGCCAGCCAGGTGCCCCTAGAAATCCATTTTTTATCAGAAAGAAAATGAACGTGGGGCCCCTGGGTGGCTCAGTCAGTGAAGCATCCGACTTCAGCTCAAGTCCTGGTCTCTGTTTGTGGGTTCGAGCCCCACGTCGGCCTCTGCGCTGACAGCTCGGAGCCTGGAGCCTGCTTCGGATTCTGTGTCTCCCTCTCTGCCCCCACCCCATGTTGTGTCTCTCTCTGTCTCAAGAATAAATAAAACTTTGAAAAAAAATCTTTAAAACGAACGTGGTAGTTTAAGTAAACCACGTGCACCAGGGTTCGAGCAGACCCACACCGCATCACGTGGCTAGTCTGCAGAGGCCATGTCTGGCCAGCCGCAACCACGGAGGGTGAGGGAGGAAAGGGGAAACAGAAGGACAGGTCGAGGCATCTCCGTTTCTACTGCTGGAAGCTTACTTGCCCACAAAACATCTCCGTCATCGTTTCTCCTTAGTGCTTCCGGTTGGACTTGGGGTCCCCAGAAGCACACGGAGAACGTAAGGCCACAGTGCCCTTGCTCCATCCGGCCTCACCCCCGCCTGGGGGCCCGGGAGAACCAAGCCTTCCCCCGTCCCGTCCACGTGCCCCCGCGTGCTAGCCAGGGCACACTGGCCACGGGTGGGGACACGGACAATCAGCCCGTTAGAAAAAAGGCAACACTGTGGGGCAGTGACCCGAGCAGGACAGGTGAGAGGACAGCGGGTGAGGAAAGCCTCACCCAGGGCGACTGCACTCCCAGCGGGACATGGGGAAGAGGGGCTTACACTGCGGGAGCAGAGGAGGGGGACCACGGGAAGAAGAGAAAGAAGGTGTCCCTCCTGTCCCAACAGTGTGACTCTGCCAGGAACTTAGAGTGGCTGAAAACGGTGAAGGAAAGTCACGGTTCAGTAGAGCTCACTTCCCTGTCTCTGGCAACGGCCATCAATGACAAAGGCTGCTATATCATCAGGGCCCCCGCAGATGGCCAAAAGGTGAGCCACCCCACGTCCCGGCACTGCTGTGACCTGTATGGGCTGCTGTCACTGGGGGGGGGGGGGGGGGGGAGGGGGGGGGCGTTCTGCCTCCAGAAAACCAGCTTCTGCACTGGCACTTGCCTCCAGATCTCCCCAGACACGGTTCTACAGTTATCCCTTCCCGAGAGCCACGGAGGCCGCGAGGAGACGCGAGACTTCTCTTTGGAGGAGCTCAAGGAGCTTTTGAACAAGCTGATGCTGATGTCTGGCAAGAAAGATCACAGCAATGTTCAAGTAGAGATATTTTCCAAGGTGAGGACTCTCACTGCCCGCGGGCCGGACAACTCAGGAGGGTCTGAGTTGGCATTAAGTGATAGGAGGCACTCCACTTTAAATCTTTGGGGGGGGGTGGGGGGGGACAGCGGGCCTGCAGAATGCAGGAACCCGAATTCAAGACGCCAAGAGATGTCTAAGCCATGACGGGCCCGTTCGGTCGGTGGTCCCGTCTTAAGGTGCGCAGGCTGAATGGTCTGTTAGTTCTGTGCGTCGCAGGGGAGACGGCCGGCGGAGGGGTCCCAGAAGGAGACTTCTGTTGCTTCGGTCGCTGTGAATCAGCAAGAACCCCCCAATACCAGAAGATTTAGATCGTAGCTCTTGGTCAAAATTAAAAGCGAACATACCGTTAAAGGAGTTTCCGTTTACGTAACAGCCCCTGGCCTCTGTCAAGGGTTTTTTCTTTCAAGGCTATTTGTACCTTATGCCAATAGCCTTTATCCTCAAGAGAGTCCCCTCGGGAGGCTGATTACGTAAAGAGGAGATAAGGCCTCCGCGGCGAGCCCCGCGTGTCCGAGGCCGCGCCGGGAAGCGTGCAAAGGCCCGAACCCGAGGGGTGCTTCCCCCTCGACTCCCGCGTCGCCCGTGACACGGCTCCCGCTTCTGTTCACCACAGGTGTTCTGCAACGTGCAGAGGCTCGTGGAGTCCTTCATAAACCTATACACTGCCGGGAACATGCTGTTCAGAAACTGGACGGCCCAGGTGCACTGCTCCCCTCGACACGGCGTCTCCATCCAGATGGACTTCCGCCTGGAGCCTGTGGTCCAGCTCAAGGGCAGCGGCTCGGTAGCAGAGCTCTTGGAGGCCGTCAGCAGGCAGCTGGAGCAGTTCCTGGACCGCTGGGAGGCCTTCGTGGCGGAGAAGCGGGCCAAGCACTTTTACCTCAACTACTACACCGCCGAGCAGCTGGTGTACCTGAGCACGGAGCTCAAGAAAGCGACGCCCAGCGACGCCGCCCTCACCATGCTGTCCTTCATCAAAGGCAACTGCACCCCGAAGGACGTCGCGAAGGCCCTCAGGGAGCCCCGCGGGGAGGCTGCCAGGCACGAGGAGAAGACGGTGATCCAGGGGCTGCAGGTGATGCTCCTGCGGGAGCTCAGCCTGGCGGGCAAGCTGAGGGCCGTCCTGGAGCAGTCGCTGGCGTGCATGAGCGCCTTCCTGCCCCACTGCCTGGACCTGGAGGCCCTCGGCCGATGCCTGGCCCTCCTGGGGTGGATGCGCGGGTGCCCCGTGGAGCGCCAGCTGCCCAAGGGCCTGCACGTCGGCCGGCCCAACCTCATCGTCTGCGGCCACTCCGAGGTCTTGCTGGCCGCGCTGGCCATCTACATGCACACCCCGCAGCAGCCCCTGCCCACCTTCGACGAGGTGCTGCTCTGCACCCCGGCAACCACCTTGGAGGAGGTGGCTCTGCTCCTGCGTCGCTGCTTGACCCCGGGCTCCCGGGGGCAGGGCGTCTACAGCCTGCTGTACGCAGACCTGCTGAGCTACGAGGTGGCCAGCCAGGCGGAGGCCCTCTTCCTGAGCCTGTGCTCACAGCCGCACCACGAGGACTTCCAGCTGGTGATGGTGTGCGACAGCGAGCGGGAGCACTGTCACCTGCCCTCCGCCTTCAGCCAGCACAAGGTCCTGGTCACCCCCCAGGCGCCCCTGCAGGACATCCAGGCCTACCTGGCGCAGCACTTCCAGGTCCCTGCGCACACGCCGTCGGCCGCCGACGTGTTCCGGGACCGGACGTGCGTGGGCATCGTGGCGTCCAAGCGCGCGGGCGTCGGTAATGACCGCTCCCGGGGTGGGCGGGCCCCTCGGGTCGCGGGGGCCATCTGACGGGCCCTTCCCCCTGCACCGGGGGGGGGGGGGGGCGGCTCGGATGGAGCCCTCTGTAGGCAGGGACACGGAGTCTCAGGGAGGTTTTGGCTCTCTGAGGTTGTGAATCGGGGCGATGGTTTGTTTCACCCGTTCCACATTTTGCACAGAGAAGCGACTTGCAACAAGTCTTCCTGGTCCACGGTCCTGCCGCCTGATTTCCATACTCTAACGTTTCAGGGAAGTCTCTCTATGTGGAGAGATTGCACAGCAAACTGAAGATGAAGCTCAGAGGAGAAAACGTGCCCCTTAAGGTCATCCGATTGATCGACCCTCAGGTGGATGAGAACCAAGTACTGAGTTCCCTCCTGCCTTTCTTGAAGGCCCGCTATCAGACCAGACCCATGATATTCCACTTTGATGTGACCTCTTCGGTAAGTGCCCCGGGGTCTTGGTCGCGCGGCCGCTTCGGGAAAGTCAGCGTCCTCTTCCCACGCGTATTGATACTCAGTATCACCGCGTCCAAGGACCGAGCACTACAGTCCCCGGGGCTGGGAGGACGGGCCGTCTTCTGTCTAAGCACTCCTACACCTGCGTGATTCTGTCTTTAGGTGCAGACCGGACTTTGGGTGTTCATTTTCAGACTCCTCATCCTGCAGTACTTAATGGATATAAATGGGAAAATGTGGCTCCGGAACCCGTGCCATTTATACATCATTGAAATCCTGGAAAGGACCCCAGCAATGCTCAAGACGCCTTCCAAACGGGTGTGTACCACAGGGCATTTTCACGTCTCTGCACCGGTACGCCCACTGCTCCCTTAGCGAAGCAGCTGAGCACGGTGTTAGTAAAGACAATTCAGTCTTTAAAATTATTTTTCTAATAATGTCTGGAATGAAAATACCGTCATCTGTTAGCAGTATCTTATGTTTGTTTTGTTCACTTCGGGATTCATGCTGTTGGCGTTAAATGCCAGCAGTGCTCGCAATGCAGTAAGTTCGTCTGCTGGACACGGTCCGTCTTTCTTAATGCCAGCCAAGATGGGAAGGAGGCTTTTGTCATGTACATTTCTTTTTTTGAGAGAGAGAGAGAGAGAGAGAGAGAGAGAGAGAGAGAGAGACAGCATGTGCAAACTGGGGAAGGGCAGGGAGAGAGGGAGAGCAAGAATCTCAAGCAGGCCCTATGCTCAGTGCAGAGCCCAACATGGGGCTCGATCCCACAACCCTGGGATCATGACCTGAGCTGGATGTTCAGCTGACTGAACCATCCAGGCGCCCCCTGTCGTGTACATTTCTAAACGAAAGGGTGGGCATCTTGCACACGCGTGTGCACGCGCACACACACGTGCTTAATAGAGATTTTGTTTCAGGGGGCGCCTGGGTGGCTCAGTCAGTTGAGCGCCCAACTTCAGCTCAGGTCATGATCTCACCGTTGGTGGGTTCGAGCCCCGCGTCGGGCTCTGTGCTGATGGCTCAGAGCCTGGAGCCTGCTTCAGATTCTGTGTCTCCTTCTCTCTGTGTTCCTCCCCTGCTCGTGCTCTGTTTCTCTCCCTCTCTCTCTCTCTCTCTCTCTCTCTCAAAAATAAATAAAGATTAAAAAAAAATTTAGAGATTCTGTTTCAAGAAGTCGGGTAGAAAAGACTTAGCAGCTGAGAAGGTAAGTTCCCACGATGCCTCAGCATACAAAAGAAAGCAGTCTCGTGTACAAAGGAGGCTGCGGAAATCAGTTGACGCAAAGTAGTTGCTCATAAAGGCCCGTCTGGTGCAGACCGCGTGAAGGGTTAAGGTGCAGAACGATGGTTCGGAAAATGGAGCCATACGCGTTTTCTTTGTGTCCCCCTTTCCAGAGTACGCACGGCCCCCAGTTCAGTTTTCTCGACATCTTCCCAAGAGTCACCTGCCGGCCTCCCAAGGAAGTGATCGATATGGAGCTGAATCCCGAGGAGAACTCCAGAGATCCGGGGATGGACCAGGGCGTGTTCCAAAGCGAGACTTTCCAGAGGCCTTACCAGTATCTGAGACGGTTCCACCAGAAAGAAAACCTGGACTCGTTCCTGTACCAAGAAGGCTGTGTGGAAGGCACCCCTACGGAATGCCTGCAGTATTTCCTGATCTACTGCGGGGTGATAGATCCATCGTGGTCAGAGCTCCGGAACTTTGCCGGGTTCCTCAATTACCAGCTCCGAGATTGCGAGGGTTCCCTCTTCTGCAACCCAGACGTAACTGGAGACACGCTGGGGGGCTTCAAGAACTTTGTGGTCACCTTCATGATCTTCATGGCAAGAGATTTCGCCACACCAACCCTTCACACGTCCGACCAAAGCCCCGGGAGGTACGCGGTCCCCATGGATGGGGTCAGGGAAGAAGATCTCGCCCCTTTCACTCTCCGGAGGAGGTGGGAGTCCGAGCCTCACCCGTACGTGTTCTTCAACGGCGACCACACGTCCATGACATTCATAGGCTTCCACATCCAGCCCAACCAGAACGGCAGCCTTGACGCGGTGGATCTCTCCAGCAGGACAGTCATCAAGAAAGACGTCATGGCGATGGAACTGTACCGGGGGCTGTCACTCCAGAGGGTGCCCTTCAACGTTGACTTTGACCAGCTGCCCAGGCATGAGAAACTGGAAAGGCTGTGCCTGGCATTAGGGATCCAGTGGCCCACGGACCCCGATGAAACCTATGAGCTCACCATGGACAACATGCTTAAGATCCTTGCCATCGAGATGCGGTTCCGGTGTGGGATCCCCGTTATCATCATGGGGGAGACCGGCTGCGGGAAAACCAGACTCATTAAGTTCCTCAGCGACCTGCGGCGTGGGAGCACCCAAGCTGAAACCATGAAGTTGGTCAAGGTCCACGGAGGAACGACGGCAGAGATGATCTACTCCAAAGTCCGGGAGGCCGAGGAACTCGCTGTCTTCAACAAGGAGCAGCATCAGCTGGGCACCATCTTGTTTTTCGATGAAGCCAACACAACGGAAGCCATAAGCTGCATCAAGGAAGTCCTGTGCGATCGTACCGTGAACGGCCAGCCCCTGGCCAAGGACTCGGGCCTGCACATCATAGCCGCCTGCAACCCTTACCGGAAGCACTCGCAGGAGATGATCAGCCGTTTGGAGGCGGCCGGTTTGGGGTACAGGGTCCGCTCGGAGGACACGGCGGAGAAGCTTGGCTCCACCCCTCTCCGGCAGCTGGTGTACCGGGTCCACGCTCTGCCGCCGAGCCTCATCCCCCTGGTGTGGGACTTCGGCCAGCTGAATAACACCGCCGAGAAGCTCTATATCCAGCAGATCGTGCAGAGGACGGTGGACTCCGTCGGGGTGGACGAAGCCCAGATCCGGGCCATCACGGAGGTGCTTTCCGCCTCGCAGAGCTTCATGAGGAAGAGAGGAAACGAGTGTGGCTTTGTCAGCCTCAGGGACGTGGAGCGCTGTGTCCGAGTCTTCATGTGGTTTTGCGAGCACCGCGTGATGCTCCTGTCCCAGCTGCACGCCTTCCTCTGCAGGGCCAACGTGGACCAAAGCGGCTTCGAGAGAGATCCCGTCCTCTGGTCCCTGGTGCTGGCCCTCGGGGTGTGCTATCACGCCTCCTTAGAACAGAAGGAGTCCTATTGGAAGACCATCTGCAGGCTCTTTCCGGAACCCTACAGCGACAGCAAGGTCGTCCTGGAGGAGATCACTCGAACGCAGGATCTCTTCCTGGATGGCGTGTCTTTGCGCAAAACCATCGCCAGGAACTCGGCTTTGAAAGAGAACGTCTTCATGATGGTCATCTGCATCGAGCTGAAGATTCCTCTCTTCCTGGTGGGGAAGCCCGGCAGCTCTAAATCTCTTGCCAAGACCATTGTGGCGGATGCCATGCAAGGCCCGGCGGCCCACTCAGACCTCTTCCGCAACCTGAAGCAGGTCCACCTGGTGTCGTTCCAGTGCAGCCCCCACTCCACCCCGCAGGGCATCATAAGCACCTTCAAGCAGTGCGCCCGCTTCCAGCAGGGCAAGGACCTGCAGGAGTACGTGTCCGTGGTGGTGTTGGACGAGGTGGGGCTGGCCGAGGACTCGCCCAAGATGCCCCTGAAGGCGCTGCACCCGCTGCTGGAGTACGGCTGCATCGAAGACCATCCTGCCCCCCACCAAAAGGTTGGCTTCGTAGGCATTTCCAACTGGGCCCTGGACCCCGCCAAGATGAACCGGGGCATCTTTGTGTCGCGCGGCAGTCCCAGCAAGAAGGAGCTCATGGAGAGCGCCAAGGGTATCTGCTCCTCGGAGCCCCTGGTTCAACAGAGAGTGCAGGGCTTCTTTGCGCCCTTTGCCAGAGCCTATGAAACGGTGTGCAGGAAGCAAGACAAGGAGTTCTTCGGGCTCCGCGACTACTACAGCCTCATCAAGATGGTCTTCGCCAGGGCGAAGGCTTCTGATAAAGAGCCTTCCCCGCAAGACATCGCGCAGGCCGTCCTCCGCAACTTCAGCGGCAAAGACGACATCCACGCGCTGGACATTTTTATGGCCGCCTTGCCCGAGGCGAAGTGCTCAGAGGCGGTCAGCACCATACAGCTGATCGAGCAGAACATGTGCGGCCGCCTCCAGAAGGCGGCGGGCGGGGAGCCGGACGAGGCCGAGTCCCGCTACCTGCTCGTGCTGACCAGAAACTACGCGGCCCTCCAGGTCCTGCAGCAAATGTTCTTCAGGGACGACCAGCAGCCGGAGATCATTTTCGGCTCCAGCTTTCCCCGGGACCAGGAGTACACCCAGATCTGCAGGAACATCAACCGGGTGAAGATCTGCATGGAGACCGGCAAGACGGTGGTGCTGCTCAACCTCCAGAGCCTCTACGAGAGCCTGTACGACGCGCTCAACCAGTACTACGTCTACCTGGGAGGCCAGAAGTACGTGGACCTCGGGCTGGGGACCCATCGGGTCAAGTGCCGGGTCCACCCCGACTTCCGGTTGATCGTCATCGAGGAGAAAGACGTCGTCTACAAACAGTTCCCCATCCCTCTCATCAACCGGCTGGAGAAGCACTACCTGGACATCAACACCGTTCTGGAGAAATGGCAGAGAAGGGTCGTGGAGGAGCTCAAGGCCTGGGTGGAGAGGTTCGTGGATGTGAAAGCTCCGCACTTTGCAGGCGGACACAGATACAGCCCTTCCGAAGTCTTCGTCGGGTACCACTCGGACGCTTGTGCCTCTGTGGTGCTGCAGGTCACGGAGAGGCTAGGCCGCGGGGCCTTGACCGACGAACTTTACCAGAGGGTGTGCGAGGAGGCCAAGTCGATACTGCTGGGCTGTGCCACGCCGGACGCCGTGGTCCGCCTGGGCGCTTCCTCCCTGGGCCTGTTCACCGCCCAGGCGCTGTCTCGGGAGTACTATCACACGCAGCAGCACAGCTCCTTTGCGGACTTCCTCCGGGCCCAGCTGCGCACGGCGGACCCCGAGCACCACCTGGAACGCCGCATCGTCTTCACGGAGGTGATTGTCTCGCTACGCTTTTACCCTGGTCCCCTTTCACCCCAGAGGCCTTGGATCCCTAGGGTCCAGAATTCAGGACTCCTTTCAAGGCAGCGCATAGGAGGGGCGCCTGGGGGGGCTCGGTCGGTTGGGCGTCCGACTTCGGCTCGGGTCACGATCTCGCGGTCCGTGAGTTCGAGCCCCGCGTCGGGCTCTGTGCCGACAGCTCGGAGCCTGGAGCCTGTTTCGGATTCTGGGTCTCCCTCTCTCTCTCTGCCCCTCCCTCTCTCATGCTCTGTCTCCCTCCCTCTCTGTCAAAACTAAGTAAACGTTAAAAAAAAAAAAATTACAAAAAAAAAAAAAAAGGCAGTGCCTAGGAATCATAGATGGCTACGTTGAGACTCCGCTTTCTCTCCGTGGAGTGTGAGAGACCCAAATCCTCAAAAAAGTTCAAGCCAAGCGAGTCTCGAGTGCCTGCTTCCGCGCAGTCCTCTGCGTGGAGGGTAACGCTGTGGACAACGTTCGCTTCAGCAAATGAAGGGACGCCTTCCAGTACCGGGCTGAGGGCACTGAGAATATAGACGTGCGTTGGCACGCTTCTCGGCCTCGGTCAGCATACAGCGTGAGACTTGTGAGCAGGTGCCATGGATATCGTAAGACAGTGCTATCCGTGGAGGCAGAAGGGGGCGACGCAGATCAGGGTATGAGGTCAGAGGACCCGCCAGCCGATCGTGACGTGTGGCTGGGACAGTAGTACAGGCCACCTACTTGAGCCGAGCTGTCAAGGGGTGAAATCGCTCCAGGGACTGGTCGCTGTGCAGCGTGAGGTTCGAGGACGAAGGACCGAGAGGTGGGGTTGAGATGCCGTTGGAGAGACTTCACAGCGGGTCTTACCAGCGGTGCCGATGAGGGGTCTGCCGTAGAGACGGGAGAGATGGCAGAACTCTTGTCGAGATGGGTCCCATTGCCTGGGACGGGGAGGGAGAAGGCCCGAGGGAAGAGCGTCGCAGAAAAGATAGGCCAGTCGGGAGGCTGCTGGGCCAGTTTAGTCCGAGAGAGGAGCACGTGGGACAGAATGGAGAAATAGTCCAGATATCAGTTGGCAGAGCTAGGGGCTGATTCTTTTGGGGGGGGCCGTGGAAGACAGAGGCGTCTAGGGATGGTTCCCCAGATCGTGCTCTGGATGCCTGGAGGCTCGGACAGTCACAGTCCGGGAATGAGCAACAAACAAGTATTGGTGGTAAGTGCCATCCAGGGCACACCTTGCTGCCCCCTGTGACATCCAGGCGGCGACGTGTGTCTGGACGATTGCAGCAAGACTGAGGGAGAAATGGCGGGGGCGTTGAGCCCTGAGCAATCGTCAGAATTTCCATTAGGGGCCACACACGGAGAGCTGCTCCAAGGAGACTTGAAGGCACCTAGGGAACAGGATGAGTCTTCTCTCTAGAACGTTTCGATCCCATGGGTTCTGTGTGCCTCAACGCTGCCTCGTTTTTAAAATCTCCTCTGGGTTTGGGTTCTTTTCTGTGTACCAACTAACTCCACAACGCATGCTGGAGCCCATGGAAGGTATTTGTTCAACACCCTCACGTTTCTGGGACTTAACCCAGCAGACCTGTAAACCTTCCCTTGAATTCTAGCCAGTAACTTGCGTTTCCTGACTTTGTAGATCACCACTTTCTCCAGACTGCTGACCAACCGTGACTGCGAAGTTTTGCAATCAGAAGGAGGGGACGGAGCTCTGAAGCCCATGATCCTGTCTCTGCAGCAGTTTGACACCGAGGGCTCATTCCTCAGAGAAGTCCAGTGAGGCTCCCGCCTTCCCTCCCTGTCCCCTCTGCCCCCAGCCCTGACTGCTCTGTCCTTCACTCACAGGGCTGCAGGGACCATCGGGCTGTCACCAGCCCTGGCTCGTGACCGCGGGAGCCACATGACCGAAAAGGGTGCTTGTTGCATTCTTCCAGTGCCCCCTCGTCTCTGCTGCCTCTGCACAGGCATCCTTCTTGGGGGGTGGAGGGAAGCATCCTCTCGTCTCATCAGGGAAGCATTTCCCCGGGTTTACATGCCCTCCCCTGGCTTGTCCGCTCACACAGAGGAGATCCTCACCCGAGGCACTCGTTCTCGGTCGTCTTCTGCATCCCATCAGTCTGGGGGAGTTTCATCGCCCGTTTCTAAGGACGGATAACTTCCTTTTTCCTCCAGAAACTGCTTAACTGATGCAGCCAGGTGTAAAATCCTCATTATCCAAACCAGTTTTGAAGACGGAGTCCACAGCGCTCAGCTCATTGCCTCAGCTAAGTATGTGTTTGTTATTTTTCTCAGAAACTACCCAGAAAGCCCAAATTTTATTCAGGGGTTCCTAAAGAATTTCTCCCCGGAAATTTAGCCTACAGAGAAGGCTAAAACCAGGCAACAGTGGTAGAATGCCAAGAAGTATAAATGATAGAATATTAGCAGGATATGAAAGACTATCCTAGAGGGGCCCCCGTGTGGCTCAGCTGGTTAAGCGTCCGACTTCGGCTCAGGTCATGATCTCAAAGTTCGTGGGTTTGAGCCCCTTGTGGGGCTCTGTGCTGACAGCTCAGAGCCTGGAGCCTACTTCCGATTCTGTGTCTCCCTCTCTCTGGAGCTCCCTGCTAACGCTGTGTCTCTGTCTCTCAAAAATAAACATTAGAAAGGAAGGGAGGGAGGGAGGGAGGGAGGGAGGAAGGAAGGATGGAAAGAGGGAGGGAGGGAGGAAGGAAGGAAGGAAGGAAGGAAGGAAGGAAGGAAGGAAGGAAGGGGGGGAGAGAGGGAAAGAAAGCAAGATAAGAAGACTTAAGATTGAACCTGACCGCTCACAGGAGCGGTCAGCCGCTTCCACAACGTTGCCTTTGTCTGTCTGTCTGTTTGTTTGTTTGTTTTGTTTTGACTTGTTCGTCCTTCCTTGCTTGTTTTAAAACAGGTATTCTGCTATAAACGAAATCAACAAGATACAAGGGAATCAGGGCTGCATCTTGGTCTATTTCATCACGAAACTGTCCCGGATAGAGAGTGGAGCGTCCTACGTGGGATTCCACGGGGGTAGGCTGAAAATGGCAGCAAATAACGCTTATTTAGATAATGTGCAGAGTTGCTCCTGATTTGCTCCCGTGGCGTACAAGCCTGGGATCCGAGCACCGGTGTTGATCTCAACGAGATTCGTTTCGGATGCAATTAAATTTCTTAACCCCGGGTTATTGCAGGAAACACGCGTGTCTGGGCTGGCTGCTACAGTGTGCAGGACTCCCTTACTGACTGGTAGATAAGCACCAGTGTTTTCTTTTAATAGTGTCTTTAATCGTGTCTTTAATCATGTCTTTTATTACACGGGTAGCCTAGAGAAGGCACTCCCAACTGGCATTGTTCTGGAAGCACTGATACTTAATGCCAGGTTCTGGCGGGGGGCAGGGAATGCTATCTTAAGCCTCTCTGTTTTTTCTGAGGAATGGGTCACCAATTATTTCACACATAAGAAAGTTGGTATTCTAGAAACTGGCAAGTGACAGTTTACTTTAAGAATGTCGTAGATAACGGGGGGTAAATCTTGCCAGTTTCCCACACCCCTTTTCTAGCTGTGATGGGGCAAGATTACTAAAAAATGTAAAAAGAATCAAAAACCAGGGCGCCTCGGTGGCTTAGTTGGTTAAACATCCAACTCTTGGTTTCGGCTCAGGTCGTGATCTCAGGGTTTGTGAGTTCAAGCCCCACATTGGGCTCTGCTCTGACAGCACAGAGCCTGCTTGGGATTCTCTCTCTCCTCCTCCCCTGCTCGTGCACTCTCTGTCTCTCTCAAAATAAATCAATAAACTTAAAAAAAAAAAAAGAATTAAAAACCTTCAGATACCCTTTACAAAAAGGCAGATCTTTCCATTCTTATGAGTGATGTTTATGTTACAGTTATTGAAATAGATAGCAGGGTCAGGTGGCTTCTGTGTGTGAACCAGAGTCACTAAAGGGTGACTAAGGGGACTAAAGGGTACAAACCATTCAGCAATAGGTGTATTTAAAAAAATTTTTTTTTAATCTTTATTTTTGAGAGAGAGAGAGCACAAGCAAGAGAGAGGCAGAGAGAGAGGGAGACACAGAATCCAAAGCAGGCTCCAGGCTCTGTGCTGTCAGCACAGAGCCCGACGCGGGGCTCAAACTCACGGACCGTGAGATCACGACCCGAGCCGCCGTCGGATGCTTAACCAACTGGGCCCCCCAACACCCCTGAGCAGCTGCGAATTTAAACATCAGGACCTGTGGTGTGTCCCTGCTTGTGGCCAAGAGGACACCAGGAAAAGCATGGGGACGTTCTCAGTGGCTTCATTCCTCACAGGGCTGTGGCAGTCTGTGCACATTGACGACCTGTGCAAGTCCACGGTCATGGTTTCGGATGTGACTAGATTGCAGGATGTGACCATCAGCCAGCTGTTTAAACCAGAAGGGGACTCCGAGTGTAAGTCAGGAGGAAGCCTTTGGGGCCGTAGGTGGGACAGTACAAGTGGTGGCCGGGAGCACGGAGGAGCGGGGAGGTCCCCATTGAGTCCCCGCACCTGCCCCGACGGGGGGGGGGGGGGGGGCAAGTCCCAGGACACCTTCCTCTGCTTCCAAGGCCAGGCGCAGGTCAGCGTGTCCTAGTGGACACATCGGGCTGTGAAATGGGGCCTGTGGTGCATGTCAGACTCTGGTCGCCAGCACCCTGTGTCAGCCGTGTGAGCCCATGACAGGAGGGCAGGTTGGTGCCGGTGGAGCCCGGCCCGTGTGACCCACTGCGGGGGTGAGGGACCAGGGAGGCCTGCGGGCAAGAGCCCGAGTGCACCTCCCTTTCTCCGCGGCTTGATCACACTTCTGTTGCAGTGGAGACGGGACACGGGGCCGGTGACAGCCTGGAGGAACCGATGGAAACCGAGGCTGTGGGGTCAGAGGAGGCGCCAGGGGTGGACCTGGGGACAGAAGGCTCGACGGCGACGGGCAACGCTGAGCAGGGCGGAAGCCATGTGAGTTCTGGCTCTTTCTAGTTCTGGGGCCTCCCGGGACGCGGGCCTACCCCACAGGCTGTCCCCTCCTGTCTCCCGGAGTCGAGGCCCTGGGCCAGGGCGGGATCTGACCGTGCTGAATCCCCGGGGGGACCCGCGGCCCCTGACAGCGACTCTCGAGGGATTGGGGGGTGGTGGGGTGGGGCGGGGAGGCCTGACTGTCCCCGTGACACACACAGATCATGGACACCACCAGCCTGCTGAGGAGCTGCATACAGAGTGCCGTGGGCACGCTCCGCGACCAGGATGGCCGCCAGCGCAGCATGCGGAGAGTGGAGATCCTTCTCGGCCTCCTAGACGAGGACGACGACGACGAGGTCAAAGGTATGGGGCCCCACGGGCGGCACGGGGGAGCGCGACCGTTGCCCCCGTGGCCCCAGGGCTCGCAGGGGCCGCGGGTGCAGCAGGGACCTCGGTGCAGCTCCCAAATCTCGCCCGAGACCCTGGGGTCACTGGACGTCCATCAGAGCCCCCCGCTCGATGCCCGTGGGGGATGCCCAAGGCACATGCCCTCTGCTTTTCTGCAGCCGCGTTCTTGCGGGCATCCAAGGCGCGCCTCTACATGCTCCTAAAGCAGCAGGAAGACCAGTCCCTGTTCAACATGAAGGAGTGGGTGACCCGGGAGGCCTCGAATCAGGACGCTCTGCAGGAGGCAGGCACATTCAGGTACTGGGCCGCAGCGGGGGGGTGGCTCGGTGTGGCAGTGGGACACGAGCGTCCCGGCCGCGGACGGCTCGCCCGCGCGCCTCGTCTGCAAGCTCCGTGCGGTTCAGAGCGGTCCCTGTTTTCCCCAAAGGGGGCAGAATGGTCTGGGTGGAGGTCAGATGGGGTTTGCTAGACTCTGGTCTCCTTTTCTGTGTGTGCACGTTTTGTCGTAAGAACAGCACCCAACTTAACAAAAGTAGAATGTGTGTCCCCGCAGGGTGTTAACCCCGACCAGCGTGGTCGTCCGTGGAAATGGCTGCTGTTTTAGGTTACGGGGAAGGGGACAGGCAGGGAAGGAAGGGGAATGGTTTTCTCAGGCCTGCTGCTTAGTCGAAGTCATTTGATGATACAAACGTCGGGTCCGGGAGTATTCATGTATCACCCGTGGTCCTTTTTCCATAAAACCTGGACCCTTTTCTCAGGACTAAGTCAAGACACCTGGTGTTCTGGAGGGAGGCGGGACACGGTGGGTCCCACAGGGAAGGTCCAGCCGCCCCGAGTCGGCAGGGTCCTCTTAGGCTGGTCACACATCCTCGTGCCCTGGCTCCTCACTTCTGAAGGAACGTTCGGCTCCTCTGGTCTCATACGGGTCCGGTCTTCCCCAGCCGTGATCGGCATGGCCTCGGGACCCTGCCTCTGTGTGATGGGCTGGCGGGAAATGTGGGAGCCCCCAGAGTTCCTGCTGCTGGTTTCGTTGCTGTGGGGGGCAGTTCCTGCTTCTGTGTTTTTCTTTACTTACCCTTAGTTTGTTTCCCACTTAGGCTTTCTGAGTAAGGAATTTTATAAGATCAGATATTAATCTAGATCATTTTCCTTGGTTACACCTTACAGATATTATATTTTTACTTTTTTAACGTTTCTTAATTTTCGACAGAGAGAGAGAGAGAGAGAGCGAGCGAGCAGGGAGAGGCAGAGAGAGAGGGAGACACAGAATGGGAAGCAGGCCCCAGGCTCCGAGCTGTCAGCACAGAGCCTGATGTGGACCCAGGGCTTGAACTCACAAACGGTGAGATCGTGACCTGAGCCAAAGTCGGACTGAGGCACCCAGGCTCCCCACCCCCCTTACAGATATTATTAAATATTTAACTTCATGTCAGTAATCCTTAAAATCTGTATTTTTGGTTTCCCCTTCACACCGCCCCTCCAGCAGCCAGACTCCCCACACTCGGCAGGTGTCCAGAGCGGTGTGTGGGGCCCCTCCTTGTCACTGCTCTGCTGTTGGGTGTATTGAGACTGGCCCACCCCTCAGCAGTTGCCGGGGGTGTCTGAACACCCCTGCATGGGGTGGTCAGACCACAGCTGTAACTCACCTGTGTCGGGTGTCAGGTGGGCTTTGGAGCCTACTAGTTCACTCTCACAAGCCTCTGGGGGCCACTCTGTTTACCGTCCATGTACTGGGGACCTTAGTCACTTCCCTTCTTGCGATTAAAGTCCAAATCTTTGGGGCGCCTGGGTGACTCAGTCGGTTGAACATCCGACTTCGGCTCGGGTCATGATCTCTCAGTCCGTGAGTTCGAGCCCCGCGTCGGGCTCTGTGCCGCCAGCTCGGAGCCTGGAGCCTGCTTGGGATTCTGTGTCTCCCTCTCTCTCTGACCCTCCCCCGCTTTCCCTCCCCCCGCCACCCCCACCCCCCCCCCGCAAATAAATAAACATTAAAAAATAAATCCAAGTCATTTTAGTCTTGGTTTTCCCCCATGCCCGAAGCCTGCATACCCGTCCAGGTACACCTTCCCCTCTCCCCCCACTGCCGGCTTCTACATTTCATCCTGTGGTTTCCTACGCTTTTTCTACTTAGGCATTTTTTTCTGTAAATCAAGTGCTCTCTTGACTGTTAGCGTGCTTCGTTTCCTCCCTAGACGCTTGTGAAATCTCCACAGGTCCCCGCACGCTGCGTACTTCCATTTTTTACAATGGAACCTGACTTTTTCTCCCCAACATTAACTACTTGGTAGTAGGTTCCTTGCAGGGTATTATAGAGTTTATGATCACGCATAAACATCGTTATAACAGCGAAGTACAACAGCGTTAACAGAAGCAGGGAAACGTGTGTACGTATGTAAACCCTTTTGGATCCAATGTCCACAGACATGAATAAAACCATGTTTTAGAGAAGCGTGTACTTTCCTGTTTAACTTGACCCCCAACACACTTATTTTGGCCTGTGCTTTATCATTTTCTCCCTGCAACTGTTGTTTGTTTTTTCTTAAAGTAACTTTTTTTTCCCCCAAATGAATGTGGTCCCTGTTTTCTGTAGAGAGCCTTTACTTGGTTTGGGGAAATAGCTATATAACAAAACACAACAGATGCTGCTTGGAAACTGATTCGACGTAGAATTAAGGTCCATTCCCATCCCGTCTCCAATCCGTTTCTGCCTGTGAACTTTTCTTCGGGTACCTAAAAACGATGCCAGTTTCCATGTGTTGCCAGAGCTGTGGTGTTGCATCGATAGACCAGGTGTCTCGTGACCAACGAACCGAATGTCAACAGAATGGAGCCCCCTCCCCCCCACCCCCCACCGTGCTCCGTGCTTGCCGAGCTGGCACGCGGTCTCCTCTCTCCCCCACTGCAGGCAGACCCTCTGGAAACGGGTCCAGGGTGTGGTGACCCCCCTCCTGGCGAGCATGGTGTCCGTCCTCGACATAGACAGCAATCTTGAGCTACTGATCAGGCCAGACTCTCCATCCTGGACAAGAGATCTTTGGATGTTTATTTTCCGTGACATCAAGCTTCTGAACATTCCTCTTGTGACAAATGATATGAGGTGAATAAGAGAGGGGTGTGTGTGTGTGTGTGTGTGTGTGTGTGTGTGTGTGTGTGTGTGTGTTAGTGAAGGGAAAAAACCGTAAGGCAGGTGCAGTCTTAACATGCTCATCCAAGTAGTTGATGAGGTGTATGTATCGACATTGGAATCACATTTATTTTAGATGCTGGATCTGGGGCGCCTGGGTGGCTCAGTCATTTGAGTGTCCCACTGTTGATTGCGCTCAGGTCATGATCTCGAGGTTCGTGGGATCGAGCCCTAAGTCGGGCTGTGAGCGCTGAGCACGGAGCCTGCTTAAGATTCTCTCTCCTTCCGCCGCTGCCCCACTCACAAGTGCACGCACTGTCTCTAAAATTAAAAATTAAGAAATTAAATGTCAGGTCTGTTTGCAGCCTAAGGGCGATGGCATCGCTGTAACAAACGGGTTCTTGAAAGTTCTGAGAATTCCTTGTTTCACTCCCCTTCCTCATGGCCCTGCTTTCAGAGCACCACCCCAGGTACAACTGCCAGCTTGGGCCTCATCCGGACTGGCGAGGCTGTGCTTCGGAGAGCCCTTGGATCAGTCAGCTCTCCCTGCCCCTCATTCCGTGACGGCACCCGCATACCCCGCCCCGGGCCTGCCCTTGCACAGCTCACTCTCAGCCGGCCTCCCAGCAGTTTCCTCTTTGGCTATCAGGGGCTTCGCTTTTGGAGTGTGGGTGAACAAAGAATATTCGAGTACGTAGGATCCTGGATCTCGAGTGGAAACACTTACTTAGACGACCGGGCACTGTCGACCCTGAGGGAAAGGGTCGCCTCCGACACGCCAGGTTCTGTGTCGAAGGTGGACGGCGAGGAGAGGTCCAGGCACCGCACGGCCCGGTTCTGCCCCAGCCTTTGGGCAGCCTGCTTGACTTCCCAGCCTTGTTTCATTGTTGTCTGTGAAACAGATGACCTAGGGACGCGCTTGAGTGCATTTATAACGGAAGCCCTGAGCTGTGATCTGGGCCAGGCTTTTAGGCACCTGTGCTGTTGAGCGTGGCATCAGAGGTGGGTCTTGTGTCGTGAGCAACCCCTTGTCTGCCTGCAGAGCTAAGAGTGAGGTGCCCTACATCATGGTGCAGAACTACATGACCCTTCCGGAGGACATCTCCAACGACGTCCCGTTTGGCTGGAGAATCAAAGGGTATCTGGAGGAGCTGTGGGTCCAGGCTCAGTACATCACCGGAGCTGAAGGTGAGCCCCCGAGGATGCTGGGAAACGGGACCATGTGCTGGCTCCCTGTCGTAAGTAGGCCATTCCCATTCGGAACCTTCTAGGCAGTTCGGGCATCAGGACTCGGGAGACAGCCCGAGCTGAGCCCTTCCCAACAGTGTCAGCGACGTAAGCGAAGTTCTGTCCACACCGCGCGGTCAGTGTCCTCGGAGTCATGTGGCTCCTTGCTCTGCCGTCACAGGTCAAGCAGGCCTGGCCATAGGCATATCCCGGGAAAACCAGGAGTCACGCATCCTTGGGAAAAGTCATCTTTCCATCTTTCATGCACGAAGTAGACTTTTCAAAGTTTACTCATAGTATTGCCTTTAAAGAAGCCAGGTCAGGGGCGCCTGGGTGGCTCAGTCGGTTAAGCGTCCGACTTTGGCTCAGGTCATGATCTCACGGCTCGTGAGTTCGAGCCCCGCGTCGGGCTCTGTGCTGACCGCTCAGAGTCTGGAGCCTGCTTCGGATTCTGTGTCTCCCTCTCTCTCTCTGCCCCTCCCCCGTTCATCCTCTGTCTCTCTCTGTCTCAAAAGTAAATAAACGTTAAAAAAAAATAAAAAACAAAAAAAACAATGTGTTAAAGAAGCCAGGTCAAGGGCGCCTGGGTGGCTCAGTCGGTTAGGTGTCCAATTTCAGCTCCAGGTCATGATCTCGCCGTCCATGAGTTCGAGCCCCACGTCGGGCTCTGGGCTGACAGCTCAGAGCCTGGAGCCTGCTTCGAATTCTGTGTCTCCCTCTTTCTCTGCCCCTCCCCTGCTCACGCTCTGCCTCTCTCTCTCTCTCTCTCTAAAATACGTAAACATGAAAAAAAAGTAGGTCCAGATACCTGAAGACGAACTTACTTGTCTAGGTAAGCATTCTGCAATGTTTTCAGAGTAAGTTGAAGCCGTCTGTGTCCTGAGGAAGGAGTATTTCCTTTTCGAGGCTGTGCCCGTACTGCCCCTGCTTTCCTGTGATAGCGTGTGGCCTGCGGGCTGGCACTCGTCCCCTGGAGGCAGATCTTCCTGGTGTGAGCAGCGTGTGACCCCCAGCCCCCGAAGAGCAGCCCCCTCATTGGTGACCCACTCAGACCCTGGGATTCCCGAAGCATGACATGATTTGCTAGACATAAAACCTGTTCTGTCTGCGGTCGTCTTATCCCTTTGGGGCCAACTAGGCTGGTGGTGACTGAAGCTGAGTATGTATTCTGCCTTCGTTTCCGTTATCTCGCGGGAAAGGCGTCCGAAGTGTCTAGAAACGGCCGTTAAATCATGCGGCTTACTCCCGTTTGCCGAGAGCTGCCCTTCAGCAGAGCCTTGTCCTTGCCCGGGGGACGCTGGGGTTCTGACCGCAGGCCAGGAGACACGCCTCAGGCTCTCCCTCTGCGCCCTTCTCTGCTCTGCTCTGCAGGACTGTTGAAGAAGTTAGTGGAAATCTTTCAGCAGACCTCTCTGGGCAGGTTTCTCGCTCAGCTCAGCGCAGAACAGCAGGAAGAACTCTTTGTATGCTACATAAAGGACTTCCTCCTCTTGACGATGAGAGTGTCCACGTGGGAAGAACTGAGGGTAAGTGCTCACTCTGGGGCAGGGGAGGGGGCCACTGGTGTCCGTGCGGCTGGGCCGCACTGTCCCTCCACCCTCAGCCCCCTGTCCGGGGCCCCCTGCGTCACGGGCTTTCCATTCACGCCAGGAAGACCTCCAGTGTCCCTGTAACACCTTTTTGTTTTTTATTTACTTTACTTTATTATTTTTTTAACACCTTCTTTTCGGGGCGCCTGTGGGGCTCAGTCAGTTAAGCGTCCAACTTCGGCTCAGGTCATCATCTCGCCGTTCGTGGGTTCGAGCCCCACGTCGGTCAGGCTCTGTGCTGACAGCTCGGAGCCTGGAGCCTGCTTTGGATCCTGTGTCTCCCTGTCTCTCTGCCCCTCCCCCACTCATGCTCTGTCTATCTCTCTCTCAAAAATAATAAACATTAAAAAAAATAAATAACACCTTCTTTTCAAATGTGGAGTCTCTCTTGAAGAAAATTAGGTAAATATTTAACTGGCCACTACAGGTAATAACTAACTGAAATTTCAGTGGAAATTAGGACACTTCTGATTACCTACTGGGTTCACACTTGAGAGTATGTAAAAAAGGAAAGTGACCCATTTAAGGACAACATACTTATCACCAGCGTGATTAAGGGCTAACAAAATATGCTTAGGAACCCCGGAGGGGCCTGGCGGGCTCTGTCAGGGGAGCATATGACTCTTGATCTCAGGGTCGTGAGTTCAAACCCCATGTTGGGTGTAGAGATTACTTAAAAAAGTAAATAAAATATTCTTAGGAATCAATAAGAAAGTTTCCTAATTTTAAAAACTAGATGAAAGTTATAAACCAAGTATTAATAAAATAATTATGCAGAGATCCACAAAACAGAAAAACTGGCCAGCCTCACTGATAAGTCAACAATACCTGATCGGTTTTTAGGTTTTAGGTTCTTGCCCATGTGGCGAGACTGTTTGTTTTTTTTTTTGATGTTTATTTATTTTTGAGAGAGAGACAGACAGACAGAGCATGAGCAGGGGAGGGGCAGAGAGAGATGGAGACAGAATCCGAAGCAGACTCCAGGCTCCGAGCCGTCAGCACAGAGCCCGATGCAGGGCTCGAACCCACAAATCATGAGATCATGACCTGAGCCAAAGTCAGATACTTAACTGACTGAACCACCCAGGTGCCTCTGAAGACCTCTTTTCTTTTTTTTTTAATTTTTTTAACATTTATTTATCTATCTCTGAGAGACAGAGCATGAATAGGAGAGGGGCAGAGAGAGAGGGAGACACAGAATCTGAAGCAGGCTCCAGACTCTGAGCTGTCAGCACAGAGCCCAATGCGGGGCTCGAACTCACGAGCCTCGAGATTATGACCTGAGCCACAGTCGGATGCTTAACTGACTGAGCCACCCAGGCGCCCCAAGACTGGTTTTTAACTGGACCCAGAAGCACCCCCCGTTACAGATGGTGTTGTGAACCAGCATATGCTTCTGGAAAAGTCCGAGGGGTTGTATTGAGAGCCTTAGAAAATCTGAAGTGGTGTCTCTGTCCCGGGCGTGTTACCAGATGCGGACAAACATTTTATCCACAAGAATGTTCTTTCCAGCTTTGTTTCTTAAAATGGCAAAAAAAAAAAAAAAAAAAAGGAAACAATTTAATTGTCCATAATTAAAGGCCAGACAAGTTAAGTGACAGCTGTTTGATTGGTGACTGGTTGTTTTAATGGACGCACATGTTCACAGTGAGGGTCTCCCAACATAATTAACGACAAGAGAAATGTTCACAATGTGATGTTAAGTGGGGAAAAGAATCAGACATACACCATGGTCATGATCTGGGGACAAAACGGGGACAAGGTATAGATAAGAAAATGCCTAGACAGGGTGACACCAAGACGTACCCAGGGACCGTCACAGTGTGTGTGGTTTTTAAGTTTCCCTTGTGTCATTTTTGAGCGGTCGGGATTTTCCACCGTCAAAACATAGCTTTTGTTTTGCTTTCCAGTTTACGCTAAAAGCTTGCTTCTCGTCCCAGATTTTGCAGGTGGCGCTGTGGTCCTGCATCTGTCAGCTGCAAGCACAGAGGCCACAGGAAAGGTTCTCCTTACCGTGGGTGCACGTGGCTTATCAGCATTTCCGGAGCCGGCTGCAGAACTTTTCCCGAATCGTGACCACCTACCCCCAAGTCCTACAGATGTTACTCTACAACGTCGTGGGAACCGTAAGGAACGACAGACTGGACGGACCCGAGCTGGTATGGCCTCTCCCGGGTTCGTTTGTGTTCACGGTCTGGGCTTGGCCTTCCTGGGGCAGGTGGGGGGCAGGTGGGGGGTGCTTCTGTGGCCGCCCGGGACGGGAAGCTCCAGGAGCCGTGTTCTGCCTGGGAGACCCCTTCCCGGGGCCGTATGCCCGGTTAACACACACACGTTAGGAACGCATCTGACCAATGCTTCCTACATCCCGGGGCAAGAGGGGAGTAGGCGACGAGCCTGGAACAGAAGAACACGGGCTCACAACCTGGACCTCTGGGCTTAGGATGTTAGAGCAGCCACAGGGGGCGCTGCTTAGTCAGGGGTTTGTTCTCTGTCCACCCGCCCCCCCACCTTCCGCCAGACTCTGGATGCATTTGCAGCGATGGCCTGCACGGAGATGCTGACAAGAGACATCCTGAAGCCCAGCCCCCAGGCTTGGCTGCAGATGGTGAAGAACCTGTCCATGCCGCTAGAGCTCCTGTGCTCGGACGGGTACCTGCAGACCTGCGGGGAGATGGCCAGAGATGTCATCAGGGAGGTCAGGTGAGGCCAGGAGCCCGGCCCCCACCAGCCCCTTCCCCACGGGCTCATGGGGTCCTCTTGCCACAGAAGAGGGTCCTCTCTTAATGTCCGCTGAGTCTCCTTCACCGCCAGGTATCATGCGGACGCTGGAGACGAAACAGACAAAAGGGCATTCAGGGAGCCCCGCTGGGGGCGGGGGGCATGGAAAGGGGAGCAGCAGAGCCTACGGTCCCCGCAGTCCCCGCAGGAGAAGTGCTGGCAGAGGGGAGCAGCAGGAAGGGGCCCTGGGTGGGCGGCAGGGCCGCGGGGAGGAGACAAGCAGTCAGGGTAGGCGTCCCGCGGGGGCACATCCCGTGCCGGCCTTCCAGGGTGAGGCGGGACTCCTGACCCTGAGTCTGCGGGAGGGCATGGGGGACATGAAGGTGACTGGGGGCAGGAGCACGCCTCAAAGGGCTCCTCCTGGAATCTTCCGTCCGCCTTCACCTCATCCCTGTCTCGGATCCCTCCCTGCACCTTTAACCTGGGGTCTCAGGCGCTATTGTCCCAGCCCAGTGACCAACCACCTGCTCTTACAGAACCCAGTGGAACCGCATTTTCCCCGTGGCCCTGTTCGTGGAGCACGTGCTCCTGGGGATCGAGAGCCAGATCCCCGAGCTGTGCGAGCTGGTGACCGAGTATGTCTTCCTACTGAACAAGGTGAGCTCGGGCTCGGCAGGCGCACTTTCCGGGGACGCGGGAGCTCCCGGCCTAACCTGCCGTCACCCGCGGGGTGAGCGTCCTTCCTGCTCTCTGCCCGTCTTACCTGGGAGCGCAGCAGGGCGCGCTTCCTCCGCGGCGGCTGTCAAGCCTGTGTGTTTGCTATCTCCGTGGCCACGCGCTTAGCGGAAGGTGATCTCTGCCTCCGTTACCCCGGGAGCTTTGCGCGAACGCACCTAATGGTGTCAGCTGTCCAGGCTTTGACGTGCAGGCCGCACGCTCCGAGGAGGGCGGGTATCGGTGGTGGAAACGAAACGCGAGCTGACGTGCCTCTCGTAGGACAGTGGGAGCCTCGGCAGTCGGGGCCGCGGGCCGCTCCCCGGGTCGGGTGTCCCTGCTCCTGCGTGCTGTCCCTTTGTCGTCCTCACCATACAACCTCCACCGTGTGCTCTGAGAAGGCTGTTCCTGCTGTCGCCACGGGCCGTTTTAAGAGCACGGCCCAGAATGTGTCCACCCGCTTGAGGTCGCAGCTCGCCGTCCTGAGCGTAGTCACAGCCCCACCTGGCCGCCAAGGAGGCGGAGAAGCCCCTAGTCCGGACTCCCACAGCCCGGTAGAACCTGGAGGCCGTTTTCAGGGAGGGAAGAGTGGAGAAAGAACTCTAGAAAACGCTGGCCTCTGCCACCCTGACGGCGGGACAGGCACACATGACTCCCTTCTTCCCGCACAGAGGCCAGTCCCGTGGGGCCCCTAATGGCCAGGTGACCGGCTGGCTAAGAGATGAGTCATCCGGCCCCTGCACACCAGTGTGCACGCACTCAGGCATCGTCAGGCCCGGCCTGTGGGGTGATGTTCCCCAGAAACGTAGTGGGCTTCTGGCTGGCTTTCCAGTGAGATCCACGCGTGAGTGACCCCGGCTAGAGGTCTTCGCTCATTCATTTTCACACCTGAAGGCTCTTGGGTCTATGGCCTCAGGCGATGCTTGTCCCCTCCAAGGACAGCCTTGAGCCCACTCGCGTTGCCTGGAAGGCTGGCTCCTGTGGTCTGCCCGGAAGAAAGTCTTAACCGGAAAGGCAAGGGGCCTCCACCCTTCTCTTCTAGTGAGGCCGCCCTGGAGTTGGCCTGTGCCGAGAGTCAGCAGAGCCTCCCACAGGACTCTGGTAAAAGCTGCAGGAGGGTGGATATTCTGAGTTTTCTCAGTTCTGATAGAAAGGACGGGTGGGTGGGTGGATAGGTGTAGGTACATAGGTAGCTAGGTATAGATAGATACGTACTAGATGAATAATAGATAGATGATAGGTAGATCGATACTACGTAGATAATAGATGATTGATAGATAGATAATAGATACGGGGAGGGAGGGAGTTCTCTTGCTCTGTGATCCGCCTTCCACGGTGTCACGGATGACAGTCTCACCGGATGTTTTGCTGACTTTCCAGTCTGTAACACTCTATCCTTACCATCCACCGTCCAACCACTAGACCGCTGCCATTTTTTTTTTTTTACTGTGGGAAGATACACATCACATAAAATTTGCCACTGTAACCATCTGTAGGCCTACAGTCAAGTGGCGCTGATTGATTCACACTGTTGCACAACCATTCCCCACTCTCTGTCTCCAGAACTCTTCTGTCTCGCAAGACTGAAACTCTGCCCCCATTGAGCACCAACTCCTGGTTCCCACCCCGCCCCGCCCCCCCCCGGGCCCTGGCGCCCACCATCCTCCTTTCTGTCTATGGTTCTGAGAACTCTAGGGACCTCACAGAAGGCGAACCCTATGCCATCTGTCCTTTGGGGACGGGCCGATGTCACTCTGCATGTCCTCAGGGCCCACCGTGTTGTAGCAGGTGTCGGGACCGTCCTTTATAAGCTGATAATATCCCATTGCGTGGATGGACATAGTTTGTTAATCCAGTCATCCCCTGATGGACCCTTGGGCTGCCCCCACCTTCTGAAAATAGGTAGGAACACTGCCGTGAACACGGGTCTGCAAGTGTCTGAGTCGTGCTTTCGGCTCTTCCGGAGACGAACCTAGAGTGGAGCTGCTGGGTCATATGGAGACTTTGTGCGTAACTTTTTGAGGAGCCGCCGAACTGTTTTCCACAGCGGCCTCACCATGCCTCTCCTGCCAGCAACCCACCGAGGCTCCGATTTCTCCATATCCCTGCTGACACTTGCTACGTTTTGTTTTGTTATCATAGCCGTCCTGATGGGTGTATCCCTTTGTGGGTTTGCTCTGCTGTTTCCCTAATGACTGATGACGGCCAGCATCTTCATAGGTGCTTACGGCCCAATTGTACGTCTTCTTGGGAGAAATGTCTCTCCAAGTCCTTTGCTCCCTTTCGAATTAGCCTGTTGATTAACAAATCAAATTTAGCAGGGTGTTAAAAACCTATCCCGTTTCTTTTTTTTTTTTTTTACCATTTTTTTTAATGTTTATTTATTTTTGAGACAGAGACAGAGTGTGAACAGGTGAGGGGCAGAGAGAGAGGGAGACACAGAATCCGAAACAGGCTCTAGGCTCTGAGCTGTCAGCACAGACCCTGACGCGGGGCTCGAACCCATGAACCGTGAGATCATGACCTGAGCCGAAGTCGGACGCTTAACCGACTGAGCCACCCAGGCGCCGCAAAAACCTATCCCATTTCAAAGTAAGATTAATCCTGGGAATTCAAAGGTAGCTCAGAATCATAAAATCTATAAATGGTATCAGGTACATATCGAATTAGAAGGTAAACTCTAAATGATCATTTCAGAAGGGACAGGAAAAGCATTTGGTAAAATTTATGAAGTGGAAAAAAGATACTCGTGGCAAACTGAGAATACGAGGAGTTCCTTGTTATGCTGTTAACGCCCAAGGGTATACGTGACATAAAGATATCTATTGCAAGCCTCGTGCCTAAGCCCAAAATTCCAGAAGCACACCCACCAGACCACCAGACTCTTAGCTTGTATCGTTGAAGATGCACATTTCCTAAAAACTAGCATCTCCACTTCTTTTTTTTTTTTTTTTTTTTCAAACGTTTATTTATTTTTGGGACAGAGAGAGACAGAGCATGAACGGGGGAGGGGCAGAGAGAGAGGGAGACACAGAATCGGAAACAGGCTCCAGGCTCTGAGCCATCAGCCCAGAGCCTGACGCGGGGCTCGAACTCCCGGACCGCGAGATCGTGACCTGGCTGAAGTCGGACGCTTAACCGACTGCGCCACCCAGGCGCCCCCCTCATCTCCACTTCTGAGTACAAACCCTAGACACTTCCCACTGGTACTCAGACACGTGGAAGGATGTTGGGTACAACACGGTGGGGACATTCCAGATGCCCAAGTAACCAGAAAACAAGGAGCTGGCGTGTCTGCCGGGGGGTGCCGTACAGCAGGTAACACGAACGATCAGGACTTAAAAACACTGGAAACAATAATGTGGTCCTTACGCAGGCGTGCAAATGTCCTGCACGTGGGAATTTCGGGGGGGCCTCTGTGCGAGGGGAAGGAGAGCAACGCTATCAGAAGGGCACCCAGGGACTTACAGCTCTATCTGCTGCGTTTGGTTTCTTGAAAAAATCACCTAAAGCAAATATTCCAAAAATGCTAAGAGTTCTTAAAGCGTGGGGGTGGGTCCTCGTGTGGTCATCACATCATCATTTCAAGTTTGGAATCTCTCGTCATGGGAGAAGCGTAAGCCTTAGAAAGGACAAGAGAGGAAGGGGGGGGAATCACAAGTTGCACATCTCGTCCTCCCCCCCGCCCCCAAAGCAGCATGATAACAAAGGACATTCAAAGCTAGAGAAACTGCTAGAAACAGAAAGGCCTTACCCTGCAGGCAAACACCACAGCCCCAGCCCCCAACTCCAGCCCAGTGGCCGGAGGTGCCCGACGTGCACACCGTGTCGCCCCGGGAGTGTCGTGTTGGCTGGCTGAGCTCTGCCCCTCTTCACTGCTCATTAGCATCCTTGTCACTGCCCCCCGTCCCTCAGTGTCTGCAGGAGAACTCCGACATCAAGACGTACCGGCCCTTCGTTGCCGTGATGGTCACTCTTCGTAAGTGTAAGGACCAGGTCTGCAAGACCCTCGCCAGGTGAGACCTTTGGTTCGAGATCCCTGCGGGAGACAGCCCTGCACGTGTGGCCCCTGTAGCTTCAGAACCGGTCACCCTTCTTGGATCCTAGGGTTGAGATTCAGCCGTGCCCTGTCTGCCTGGGAGACCCACAGGACCCGGTGTGCCTGCCCTGTGACCACGTATTCTGCTTGGCCTGCGTCAAGGTCTGGGTCATCATAGGCCAGATGAGATGTCCTTTGTGTTTAACAGACTTGCCAGAAAGCTTCTCTCCAGCGGTGTCCCAAGAGCACAGGTAAATCGCCCTTTCTTTCTCTTGAGCTTCCTCTTTTTCTTTCTTGTTTGGCAAGTACAGTATTCAGAAATATAAACCGTATTAACCTTAGAAAACCTGACTTCAGAGGTGCCTGGGTGGCTCAGTCGGTTAAGCGTCCGACTTCGGCTCAGGTCGTGATCTCCCGGTTCGTGGGTTCGAGCCCCGTGTCGGGCTCTGGGCTGACAGCTCGGAGCCTGGAGCCTGCTTCGGATTCTGTGTCTCCCCGTCTCTCTGCCCCTCCCTGCTCTCACCCTCCCTCCCTCTCTGTCTCTCTTTCTCTCAGAAATAAACATTTTTTTAAAATAACTTAAAAAAAAAAATAAAAGAAAAGCTGACTTCAGAGAACCATCCTAAGAGAGACGGCCACTTGTGTAGCTTCATAAGCACCTAGTGTCCCAAAATGATTCTCTCCCCGAGACACACGCGAGCATAGATTTGGGAGATGACCCGACTAGCGGAAATAAATCAGAAAGTCATAAATTAGATAAAGCCGTCACGAAACACCCGAGGAGCTTAGATGGGAGAAGTTTGCCTTCCCCCGACCCGAGGCGCCAGCTGTGCCTGGCCACATGTCCTGCGGGGCAGTGGTTGGCATCGGCAAACACTCGGCGGGCTCAGAGCCCTTAGCTCTGCCATCGGTGACTCAGCAGCCTTCCCTTCCCGCCCCCTTCCGATAACCGCCCGAAGGTGGGGCACACGGCCAGTCCAGCGGGTGGGGTCTTTGCAGACTTCAGCAGAAAAGGGTGTCACTGGCTGGTGCAAATGATCAAGGGGCCCCTAGAGAGGAGTTTGCACCCCGTCCGGCCGTTTGCACCCAGCTCTAAGTTTGCACCCAGCTCTAAGCGCCCGTAGCAAGGAGATACTTGTATCTCTTTACTGAAGAACACGAGGTGTCCAGCCTGGGCAGGGATCTGGGGCACGCTCTCCAAGCACTGACTGTGCCTCCCCACCGTGTTCCCCCAGGAATGCCATCAGGAAGCACGCCTGTATCCGGCAGATGTGTAACAGTTTCTTCATAGATCTGGTCTCCACCATATGCTTCAAGGATAATTCCCCACCAGAGAAGGAGGTGATCGATGTTCTGCTAAATTTACTCTTCGCGCAAAAGGAGCTCTTAAGAGGTACCTTCCAAAGTAAGTTGCTTTCTGCCCATAGACCGAAATAAATCCTGGCTTCCTCCTCTGACTTTTTTGTGTCTGATGTGAATAATGAGCTACCCCCTCTCTCTCTGGTTGAAGGGCACCGTGAACACACAAAATCTCTCTCCCCCTTCGATGATGTTGTGGATAAGACCCCTGTCATCCGTTCGGTGGTGCTGAAACTGCTTTTGAAGTACAGGTAAGCACAGCCAGCCTGGAGTGAGCTTCTAGAAGCTGCTTTGGGGGAGCTTTTTCAGTGGGGCACCCCCTGGTTGTGTGTGTGACGTCTTCGGCTGTAGGCAAATGAATTCAGCGTAGCTACGAGGCACCTTGTTGGGGGGAAGAAGACGTGTTTTGGGCAGGGGAGCGTGTTTCACGTGCGAGAACGCATGAGCCCTGCGGTTCTGAGCCTCCTCGCACAGCTATCTCGTTTGGGGATTTGGGGGGACGGACGGTAACTTAGAGCGGCCCCCCGCCCTCATCGTCCTAGGCGTCCCCTACATTTTGTATCCGCAGTTACATCTGTCTGCTTCTGTGAAGGGACAGAGACGCCTGCACAGTGCCAAAGGCCAGCGGTCGTGTCAAATTATGGTATTTCAGAAAATGCCGAGAAGGCTGACCTGTGTCCCAAGGCTTCTTTCAGAGGACACTTAGTGCCCCCGGCCTGTGCCCTGGCTTGACAGAGCATACTTCGAGGAGACGGCAAAATCAAGATGCTACAAGAAAAGTTCCAACAGACGGGGTGCCCGGGTGGCTCAGTCGGCAAAGCGTCCAACGTCAGCTCAGGCCGTGATCTCACGGTTCGTGGGTTCGAGGCTCACGTCGGGCCCTGTGCTGACAGCTCAGAGCCTGGAGCCCGCTTGACCCACCGAGCCGCCCGGACTCCCCTAAACGTTATTAATTTTTAACCCGTGTGGGGTGTATGTTTTAAACTAGGTGATAAGTATTTTCAGTTTTTTTCAGTTTTAATTTGGACCGTCCTCAACATCGATAGATGGGACCCACATCAACAAAGCCCTTGGGGTTCTGTGTAATTGTTAAGACCGTTAAAGAGTTCTGAAGCCAAGAAGGCCGAGAACAGCTGGTCTAAAGTGCAGAATTGTATTCCTCCAATATTGTGCTAAAATATTTTCAGTACAACCATGTTATAAAGTGTACGTACACATGTCTGTATTTATACAGGAGGAGGGAGATGGATAGGTAGGTAGGTAGATAGATACTTTCTCTCTCTCCCTCTCTTTTTTTTTTTTTTTTTTGGCAACACGAGACCTGAGATCACCAGGTACCATATGTCTCTTTCCGCAGCTTCCAAGAAGTGAAAGATTACATCCAGGCTTACTTGTCCCTTTTGGAGAAGAAAGCGTTCTTGACTGAAGATAAAACTGAGCTGTACATCCTCTTTAGCACCTGCCTGGAGGTAAGCGAGCCGTCAGTACCCTGAGCTCCTTCTGCAAACTAGCTGGACCACGCGGTCTGTTCAGTGGAAAAGTGTCTCTGAAAATTTACAGAATATCATTTTAGTGGGTGAAATTACCAGATGCTGGCTCTACACACAGAAACACTGCTTCTGCCCCGAGCAGTCGTGTGTCCTGATGTGTCCGAGCCTGGACGAGAGGAAAACACCACTCCTCCCAGGTTAACTGTGCTCAGCTCTGCAGGTGGAGAGGCTGTGGCTGTGATTGCTTGTCGTATTTCTTCCCTCCGTACTTTTGCTACTTGTGATGCACATGAGAAAATCAGATTATACGACGTTTTTTCTTCCTCAGAGGTGTTCTCTTCCCCTCCTTCTTGCCCCTAAAATAAAAAGGGTTGTTTGTTTTCCATGATTCAAAACAGTTACCTTCGACCTTACGATATTTTTTTTCATGTTTATTTATTTATTTTGAGCAAGAGAGAGAGAGACAGAGAGAAAGTGTGTGTGTGTGTGTGTGTGTGTGTGTGTGTGTGTGTGTGTGTGTACGTGTGTACGTGTGTACGAGTTGGGGAGGGGCAGAGAGAGAATCCCAAGCAGGCTCCACGCTGCCAGCACAGAGCCCGACTCAGGGCTCAAACTCACAAACCGTGAGATCGTGATCTGAGCCGATATCAAGAGTCAGATGCTCAACTGACCAAGCCACCCAGGCTCCCCCAAACTTAACAATATTTCTGTCTTGTTCTCCGTGGTCCCATTATGGGAATTTTGGAAGGTTGGGGGTGTGCACATTAAAAAGAACAACATCCTGGGACACCTGAGTGGCTCAGTCGGTTAAGCGTCCGACTTCAGCTCCGGTCATGATCTCGCGGTTTGTGAGTTCGAGTCCCGCGTCGGGCTCTGTGCGGACAGCTCGGAGCCTGGCACCTGCTTCAGTTTCTGTGTCTCCCTCTCTCTCTGCCCCTCCCCCGCTCGCACTCTGTCTGTCTCTCTCTCTCTCTCTCTCTCTCTCTCTCTCTCTCAAAAATAAACATAAAAAGAAAGAACATCCTTTTTTTTTTTCCGGTTCTCTGTTCCCTAGGATTCCATGTACGAGAAGGTTAGCGCCCTCTCTACCAGCGAGAGCCAGAAATGCCTGAGAGAGGACGGGGTGTTCCTGGAGACCTACTCGGCACGGCGCGGCCCCGAGCCTGCCAGCGAGGCCTCGGTAGACCACCTACAGGAGATGGCCAGGATCCGCCTCTGTCTCAACAGGGCCTCTGACTTCCTCTCCGGGCTCCGGGAGGGCTCAGGCAGGTCTTCGTCCGCACCCCTCTCCTCCCCAGGCCTAGAGACCTCGTTCTGTGGAAATTCGGGAAGCAGAGCGATCCCGGTCTGTCCTGTGTCCCCTTCCTTCTGGGTCGGTCATCACACTGTGAGCTCCGGACGCCAGGGCCCGTGCTGTTCGCGCCTGGCTCCGGGTCCCGGACGAGTGAGCAGTGAGGGCAGCGGGCCGCCGGGCCCTCACGCCTGTCTCGTTGTGCCCTGCAGAGGCGGCCGAGGACAAGCAGCGCTACCTTCAGCAGGTGGAACGCTTCTGCAGGCAGGTCACGAACGACTGGTACCGGGTGTACCTGGTGCGGAAACTCGCCAGCGAGCGGGGGATCGAGTTCGTGCAGCGCCTCTCCAGGCCGGGCCACCCGGCGCGGTGGGTGTTTCCCCAGGCGGTCTTAGAGCAGCAGGTGAGTGGCGCGGCCTCCCGTCCTGGCCTCGTCCCCCCACCCCCGCCGGTCCAGCCTGGTCCCCGGTGCCTCCCTGCAGCCAACCTGCCCGGGCTCGTGGTGGCGTTTAGGCGGCCTGCCCTGGGGGACAGGTGGGCGCGTGCGCTTCTGGTTTGTCACCTCCCTGCACAAAAAGCTTATTTGGGCCTCGCCTTTGATCCGGCGTGACGTGGGCAATGCAAAAGAACGAACGTGTGGCTTTTGCTCTTGCCAATGAATAGTGATCAGCTAGCAGAAGAAGTCCTTTCTCTCCCGCGCGGGCAGGGACGGGAGGCAGGAGAAAGAAGGTAAAAAAGCTGTAGCAGTTTTGGCTCCGGGGCCCGTTCCCGGGGTGACAGAGGTGGCACTCGGCATGCTGGCTTTCCGTGTTACCTCCGCTGGGAGCCTGGCACGGGCATCCTTACGGCACTGTTGTCTGTGCTCCCAGCGGGGACAGAACACAGCGACACGGTCAGAGCTGCCTCTTCCTCCCCAGTCCTGCACCCACTCCCCCCTCCACTGCGCGAGGAGGCGGCCTGTCCCAGCACAGCAGGGGACCGTCCTGCCTGGGGCCGGACCTCTAACCATCGCCTGGGTCCTCTACCTGTCAGGGCGGTTCTTTGCTGACCGTGTCCCCCCACGTCCCCACCGTGACGAACCCGTGTCCCTGGCCTTGCAGGAGGATCACTCAAGCCAGATGGACCGGTACCTGGTGCACGGTGACAAATACAAGTCCCTTCGTGACGCGGTGGGCAAAGCCGTCCTCGAGTGCAAGCCCCTGGCTATTGTGGCTGCTGTGAAGGTAGGACGGCCCCTCCCCCCCCGCTTCCCTCGGTACCAAACGGCGCCCCAGAGCCGAGTCATGTGTCCACGGCCCCCGCACGCCCGGCCGAAACAGGAGGACGTTAGTAACCGAGTTAGGGGACAGATTTGCTGGACCTCGCCGACCCGCCCGGTCGGGGCCATCAGCAGCCCCTATGTGACGGCGCACATGTTACTTCCTGTGAGACCCTGCTTGAACATCACTTCCTCTGAGGTCACCCTGATGGGAGGTGCGCGGGCAGAACTGGGGACGACGCTCCTACCTGTGCACGGTCGTGACTCCCATCGGTGCTGACGTGGGTGCTCATGTCCTTAACGAGGCAGGGAGTTCCTAGAGTCACCTTCGAGCGGTTCTGGTCTTGCTTCCTCTTGGAGGCCCCGTGTACCCTGGGACTGTGCCGGGAAGCGAGGAAGTAAACACACAGCCTCGCTCTGCTCGGTGGTGGGGGTTTCCAGGAATGGTGGGGTGCTCAACAGGAGAACAGCGGTACTCTCTCTTACATGGGTGCCAAGCAGTCTGATAAACTCACTGAGCTGCATGGCGGAATGTCTATGAGCCGGGCGGCCTCAGAGTCCTTGGCCAGGGGCCGCCCTCGAGGTGCGGGGGACGGCGGGCGTCCGGGTCTCGGGAAAGGCGGGGGTCCCGCCTCCCCCCCGGTTTAAGGCCAGAGTCAGCAGGACTCTGGCCCTCAGTGGGATGTGTGTAACCGAGCCTCACCGGCGTCCTCGCCTCTTCAGGTCTCCAGGAACCCCGGCCCTCAGCAGGCGGCCCACTTACTGTTAGCGCTTTTCAGAGAGGTCGCCACTTTGTACAGACTCCCTGATGCAAACCTCCATCCTAAGCCAGAGGTGAGTGTCCACACTCGGGACGGTGCTCACAGTCTCAAAGCCCAGAGGGACTTTCTTGAATAGAAGTAAAAACCACAAGGGTGCCCGGGTGGCTCGGTTTGTTGAGCGTCCGACTTTGGCTCACGTCCCGATCTCACAGCTCGTGAGTTCGAGCCCCGCGTCGGGCTCTGTGCCGCCAGCTCGGAGCCTGGAGCTGCTTCGGATTCTGTGCCTCCCTCTCTCTCTCTCTCTGCCCCCCCCTGCTCACGCTCTGTCTCTGTCTCTCAAAAATAAATAAATACTTGAAGAAAAAAAAAAAGAAGAAAAGTCAAAAATATAAGATAGTGTTTAGAAAGCAGAACATCAGAGTTAGCCCTGGGATGTGTGGTGCTGTGTCTGAAGATGAAAATTCTCTCATCTGGATAATCTCCCCTCAAACGGTGACAATCGACCGTAGTTTCCTTCCTACTCGATACGTGTCTGGATTGAAGTATGTGGCTAGCTTAAGGAGCCAATGTTAGCCTTCACGTCATCGTCTTTGATATATTTTTCAACATGTTTTCTCGCCAGCAACGTGAGGCTCTCAACAGCTTCATCGAGGAGAGCGAGGTCCTTTCTCATCGGGATGTCAAACTTTTCGCAACCTCCCTCGTGGCCGACACTCTGCCCTTGCTGAGCACGGGTGTCCGGGACAGCAGCCTCGAAGGCACGGTGGCAGAATTGGCCGTCCACGTGGCCATCCTCCTCCTGTGTGGACACAGCGAAGTCTTGGAACCCCTGAGGAATCTGGCCTTCTCCCCGGCCACTATGGCGGTAAGCCCGGGGACTGGTTGTCACCACAGAGACCGAGGCTGTCCCTGGGCACCCGTAGAACCCATGGTCGTCCTGCGGTCTCCTCTCTGCCTCTGTCTCACTTGACGCCTGAGCCCCCAGCAATGGCGAAGACCTTGCCCTGTGTCATCGCACAGGGAGCCCTGTCCTGTTTTCCCCGGTGGAGAGCGTTGAAGCAGGCTGCAGAGTCCGCTTCCCAGCCTCAGGCGGTGGCAGCCGGCCGCGCGCCCACGTTCCTGAAGCTTCTCTGCTCTCTTGGCTTTTCAGAGCGCTTTTCTTCCAACGATGCCAGAAGACTTGCTGGCTCAGGCTCAGAACTGGAAGGGTCTGGAAGGCCTGCATTGGTACAGTAAGTGTCAGTCCCCGAGATGTGACCCAGGGCCCACGCACTTTGTGCCCGAAGGTCCTAGACACCTGGCCGGTTCCGCCATCGGTGCTTTCGCAGAGTGCGGCGCCTGCTGGCCGCGGACGGGGTGCGTCAGCCCCTTCCTGAGCCCCCGGGGGAGGGCGCGCTGGGCACACTCTTCTCTCCCTGGGACGTGAGCCACACCAGAGGCCCGGGCAAGGGTCAGCTCACGCCACGGCCCGGGTTCCGACCCAAAGAGAGTTCTTTTCTAAATACAGAAGCGGGAGCCCAAACGATGGCACCTGTAGTTCGTGTAAACTTTTCTGTTGCCTGAGTAAATCACCCTTTTAATTAATTAATTAATTAATTTATTTATTTATTTATTTATTTATGTTTGAGAGAGTGAGCTGGGGAGGAGCAGAGAGAGAGGGAGAGAGAGAATCTTTTTTTTAATTTTTTTTTTAATATTTATTTATTATTGAGAGACACAGAGACACAGAGTGTGAGTAGGGGAAGGGTAGAGAGAGGGGGAGACACAGAATCTGAAGCAGGCTCCAGGCTCTGAGCTGTCAGCGCAGATCCCGACACGGGGCTCGAACCCACAAACCGCGAGATCATGACCTGAGCCAACACCAAGAGTACGTCAAGAGTCAGACGCTTAACTGACTGAGCCACCCAGGCGCCCTGAGAGAGACAGACAGAGAGAGAGAGAGAGAGAGAGAGAGAGAGAGAGAGAGAATCTTAAGCAGGCCCCATGCTTAGCACGGAGCCCAGCATGGGGCTCAATCCCACAACCCTGGGATCCTGACCTGAGCTAAAATCAACAGTCGGACACTCAACCCCTACCGAGCCACCCAGCCACCCCTACTTATTATTCTAAACAGACACAGCCAGGACTTGCCCAGCCCCCACCCTTTTTTTTTAAGTTTACTTATTTATTTTTTAGTAATCTCCCAACATGGGGCTCGAACCCACGATCCTGAGATCAAGAGTCCCACACTCTTCCAACTGAACCAGCCAGGCATCCCCTGAGCAAAGAATCCTTTTAAACTGGGTTTAAAAAGTTGTTACGAAACACACTCCTCAGAAACAAAAAAGTTGAAAGAGAAAGGAAGGGTGGCTCCCAGGGTAGCCCGTGGCACGAGCCCGTGAAGGGAGCTTCTCTGCGTGTCCGATCAGGCCCACGCGTGTTTTCACTGACGTGCTCTGCGTCCTGCTGTGGCTGCGCCGGAGAGGAGAGCGTTGGCCTTCTCTCTTAACCTCGGGTCATGGGGTGGAAACTCAGCAGCCAACATGTGTCCTGTTCTTTCAACAGCGTGTCCCAACGGCCACCCCTGCTCTGTGGGAGAGGTGAGTCGAGGTGTCCGGGGAGGGGGGCGGGGCCCAAAACGTCTGTTCCTGCAGATCTGAGGCTGGACTGGCGGGCGTGGAGGAAAAGGCTGATGAGGGTCTTGACCTCTAGGAGAGCGCAGACCCTTTTGAAGGCTGTTGAAGGCGACCAAAGGGCGCCGCGGGTCTCCACGCGTAACCCTCTACTGGGGGGCTGTGCTGGGCCCTGTGGGATGTGCTCGGGTGCAGAGCAGTGTTCCTGGCTTCCAGTCACCAGATGCCAGTAGCACCCGTGTCCCCAGCGTGACAACCAAAAATGTCTCCAGACGTTGCCAAAGTCCCTGTGGGAGGCAAGACTGCTGCTGGCCGTCCTTCCCGGCCACTGCCACACGGGATGTGTGACACATGTCCTTCTGTAACGGCAAGGTGTTGGCTGGTCCGTAGTCTGGATTACTAGCCCAGGGAGGAGATGCGGTGTAGACACCGAGGGACAGGAAGAAGACCCCCGGGATTATAACCCCCGGGGGAGAGGGCTGCTTGCACCCAGTCTCTGCATCCCGCGACACCCGGCCGGGGCTCTGCTTGCTCAGCAGCCTGTTGAGTTGAACAAAGTAAGCGAGAGACCTAGAGGAGAAAACCCGTCCTTCCCGGGACCGCTCTCGGCTCCGATGTTCTGCGCTCTGGGGCTTGGGGCTGGTCCGGCTGCGATTCGCAGTATCCAGGAACTCACAGTCTGATTTGGAAAAAAATGAGGTTGTGGAAGGAGCGAACCATATGTTTTTGTTTTTTGTTTTTTTTAAATAAAAAAAGTCCCAACAGAGTTGGGAACTGGGTTTGGAGGCCGAGGCGGTGTTCCCGGCGCGAGATGACAGGGCCCGGGCGTGGGCAGTCGGGGCAGCAGGGGGGAGCCGTGAGCGCGTATCAGCCTGTCCTGCTCAAAGCCCCCGTGTCCTGGCGCACGCCATGTCTGCACGGAGCACGCACCCCGGGCCCCACGGCGCCGGCAGCCCCCCCGCACGTGCCTGCCGTCCATCGCGGTCCTCGGCCTCCCGCGTGGGCGTGTGTGCCTGCAGTGACAGTCGTCCACAACTGAGCGTGGCCCCGTCTGTGTGTGTCCTAGTGTGGCCGGCCGATGGAACGGAGCCACTGTGTGGACTGCGGGGCTGTAATTGGCGGGATTAACCACAGACCTGAGGACAGGTTTCTTGCTGTCAAGTAAGTAAGACGGGCATTTCGTTTCAAAGCGATCCAACTACGGGTTCTGGAGCCTGATTCTATTCCAGCGGGTAACTTGATACTGAATACGGTGTTAATAACTTGTGCATTTGGGCCTGTCGGATCTCAATGCCAAGGTCCCTGTGGTCATGGAACAGTGCGGTGTCTGATCTGTCACTGGCTGACTGGCCTTTTTTTTTTTTTTTTTTTTTTTAAATGTTTATTCTTAGAGAGCAGGGGAGGGGCAGAGAGAGGGAGACACAGAATCCAAAACAGGCTCCAGGCTCCGAGCGGTCAGCACAGAACCTGACATGGGGCTCGAACCCACAAACCGCGAGATCATGACCTGAGCCGAAGTCGGACGCTCAATCGACTGAGCCCCCCAGGCGCCCCTTAAGTTTCTGGGTTTTTTGCAGAAATTTTGGTTTTTCAAAGATTTTATTTATTTCATCTTTTGAAAAGTGTATTTATTTATTTTGAGGGAGACAGAGACAGCATGAGAGGGGGAGGAGCAGAGAGAGAATCCCAAGCAGGCTCCCAGCTGCCAGCACAGAGTCCAATGCGGGGCTTGGACATACGAACCGCGAGATCATGACCTGAGCCGAAGTCGGATGCTCAACCGACTGAGCCCCCCAGGCGCCCCTGACTGGCCTCTTCTCTGTAAATAAGGCCACACATGGATACATACTTGCATTAACACCTGTTATTCAGATGTCTTCTGTTCGGGCCTAGGGCGCGGCCCCCGTACAGATATGCTTGCCATACGCAAGTGACCTGGTTCAGAGCGACAGTTAAATCTGCGAAGCCACGACGTGGGCATTTTTCTATCTGAGCCCACGCCGTCTCACTTGGAGCCTCTCAGCTGCCACCACTGTTTGCGGGACGTGAAGGAGACAGAGTCCGTCTTATCAAACAGTCCTAGGCTGGTGTCCTGATCCCAGCCTTCTCTCGAGAGGAGTGTGGCTCTCCGTGCTCCCCCAGAGGGCAGCTGGGGCCCCTCCATGGCCATCACATTTTCGCTAGTCTGCTGCCATTACAGTTTAAAATATCCTAGCCTGTTATCGCCACAAACTGTCGGAACGTCCCAGAATCTCCAGTATTTTTGCAGCCGTCTGTCCTGCTGTGCCTCCCACCTGGGTGCGACACGAAATTCTTTGCCGGGCCTTCCATCCCATTTCTGATTTGGGGAAAATGAGATCGGGGTGCACATGCCCCCGATGTCCACGTCACCTGTCCCTAGCCTACCTACCCCCCCTTCAGAGGAAGGAGCAGGTGCAGACCCCTGTCTGGACACGCGGCTCGGGGGCAGCGCAGGTGGCCGCTCGGGTCAGCCGCCTCACGCTGAGAATGCCGCGGGCTGCCGGTCAGACGGGAAGGTGAGGCTGGAAGGGGGACGCCCCGAGGCGAGTGGTCCCGGCGACGAGTACCATGGCACCGTTCTCTTCCAAATGCGAACCTCGTCTGCCGGCCCGAGAGTCCGAGGTGTGCCCCTGGGGCCGAGGAGAGATGACCGTCTTCAGTCTCTACCCTGTCTTCTCTCGTCCTCTCCAGAAACCACACAGACAGAACGCAGACTGGCCACGTGCTGGGAGTCGCGCTGGGCAGACGCGAGACGGTGGTGTCCGACCGACAGCTGGCCCCCGCGGTCTTCCTGCTCCTACGACTGCTCACCCACCTGGCCATGCTCCTGGGGGCGGCCCAGAGTCCTGAGGTACGGCCCGCAAGCCTCGCGTTCGGTCGCCAATTTGTAACGACCCGCGAGTCGTTTTGTCCAAAAAGTGCTGGCCACCTCCTGCGGGTCAGGAGTACGTATTTGTTGCCAAATCCGCAAAGTAGCGTAAGGTTCACACACCCCTCGTTTCCCCGCTGGCGGGGGGCCCTCCCCATCAGGTTCCGTAAAATCCATTTTCTTTGTTTTTAATTTTTTGAGTGTTTGTTTATTTTTGAGAGAGAGACAGAGCATGAGCAGGGGAGGGGCAGAGAGAGGGAGACACAGAATCCGAAACGGGCTCCAGGCTCCGAGCCGTCAGCACAGAGCCCGACGCGGGGCCCGAACCCACGAACCGCAAGATCACAACCTGAGCTGAAGTCGGACGCTCAACCGACTGAACCACCCAGGCGCCCCAATGTTTATTTGCTTTTGAGAGAGATAGCGAGCAGGGGAGGAGCAGAGAGAGAGGAGACACGGAATCCAAAGCAGGCTCCAGGCTCCGAGCTGTCAGTACAGAGCCTGACGCGGGGCCCGAACTCACGAACTGTGAGATCACGACCTGAGCCCCCCAGGCGCCCTGGCAAAATAAGTCTTACTATCAAAGTTTAAACAAACACTCTGCGTCTCGGTGCACACTGGGAGCGGGGAGGCTACTCGACCGCGACGTTACCCGTGTCTTCGCTGGAGCTCAGGGGAAGAAAGCGCAGCGCGTCCCCTCGAAGTTAATGAACCATGAAGGCCGAACGTTGGGCCCCTGAGGGTTTATTTACTTGTTTGTTTTGGATTTGCGTGCAGTGTAGCTTTAACGAGCTAGGGATGAGGCTGTTCCCACGTGCTTGCACACGTGACCGTACGAACGTGTGCCCTAACGCGTGAGGGACACAGCATGTTTTCAGCGAGCTGAGAGCAGGGCCGCGTGGGCCCGAGGTCACGCTGACGATGTCACAGGGTCACTTTCGCCGCCCCGCCGCCTCTGTGCGCGGGGTGCTTCCGCCCCTCCCCAGCGCCCTCTGACTCGGCACCGGCCGTTCTTCCTGGGGGCGTGTGCCAGGCCCGCCGGCTCCCCGCAGACAAGATCTCATGTCCCTCGCAGGCTGTGATAAACATCATCAAGCCTCCGGTGAGGGACCCCAGAGGGTTTCTGCAGCAGCACATCCAGCAGGACCTGGAGCAGTTGACGAGGACGCTGGGCAGGAGCGCCGACGAGGCCATCAACGCCGTGCACCTCGTCCTGCGCAGCCTCCTGGGAAGGCAGCGCCACCCCTCCGGCCAGAGTGAGCTCGAGGGGCGAGGGCGGGGGGGGGGGGCGGCTGGTCACTCCTCACGACGCCGGGGACGGATAAGGGAAGCGGGGAGGGGTGTGAGGACGAGCAGAGGGAAGGGCGGCTCTTGTCTTTGCGCTTTCCCCGCTGGGTCAGCACGTGTGCACAGAGGCGTCACATGTGTGCGCGCGTGCGGGGAGGCTGTGCGTCATCCAGGGCGGGCAGGGCGTCTGAGTCCCCACTGTCCAGAGACCAGTGTCTGCTCCTCTGTTGGGACTTGTCCTCTTTGGACCCCTGGCCTGTGTGGCCCCTTCTGCTTTTGCTATAAGGACACGCAGTGCGGGATTACCTGCCCGTGTTCCCGTGTCCACAGTTGGTCCCGTGGAAAAGGGGGCTACAGGGGTGCCTGGGTGGTGCAGTCAGTTAAGCGTCCGACTTCAGCCAGGTCACGATCTCGCGGTCCGTGAGTTCGAGCCCCGCGTCGGGCTCTGGGCTGATGGCTCAGAGCCTGGAGCCTGTTTCCGATTCTGTGTCTCCCTCTCTCTCTGCCCCTCCCCCATTCATGCTCTGTCTCTCTCTGTCCCAAAAATAAATAAACGTTGGAAAAAAAAAAAATTAAAAAAAAAAAAAAAAGAAAAGGGGGCTACAGACCACTGTGGTCACTGAGCCAATGTTCCCACTTTAAAGACTGAAACCCGTGGAAAGGGAAGGTCTTCAAGGTGACGTAGCAGAATGGCTATTTCTGAGTGGCGGCGTTGAGAGTCACTTTATTTTCTGTCTGTTTCTATCTTCACCACGATCCTGGGCTTGCTGGGAGCAGCAGGGACCGTTTTGAAACACTCAGGTTAATTTAGCAAGAAGTGCCCCACATCCCCCCTCGTCCCCCTGCTAGAAGGGAGCGTGACTTTGGTCTCGCCTTTAGTCAGTGTTTACGTAGCTGCTGTGGTTTCTTTTCCTTGGGTAACGTGTGTTTCCTTGTAGGAATGTTCAACTTCGATGAGAGGCTGTCGTCCAGAGAGTTCCGAAACAGCTGGGAGAAGGCCATGCAGACACTCATTCTCCCTGAGCTGGAGGTACGCGGCCCTGGCGGCCGGCTGGGAGCCCACGGGTGGGTGTCCTGCGAGCGTCCTGGGCGCTTGGGCTGTGCGTCGTCCCTCGCGCAAGGGCTGTGGGGCCGCTGGCGGAACCCCAGGCGCAGGTGTGGGCCACCGGCCCCATCTGCCATTCTGCTGTCCCCGTGCCCTCCGTCCCGGAGGCCGGGCTGGCCGGTTGAGGAATTACTGTGAGTCCAGGAGGGGTAGGTGGCTTTCTGTCCGCTACTTTTAATACGGGTACTCGTGGATTCACCGCTCCTCTCAGATAAGAACGGTACTGGGAGTAAATACACCCGGAGGGAGATAAAAGCCACCAAGTAAAAGATGGGGATACAGTTCGGGTCTCTGGGTCTCTCATCTGGGGAGACATGAGCCCACAGGCAAGGAGCCTGAAAATCATCGTGAAAGAGAACTTGGTCGCTTGCTAAACCGGGGAGGGCGGACGCCCTACCTTGCCCACTGGTGGAGCCCCCGTGTCGCGGTCTGCGTGAGCGGCCTCACCTCCAGAACCCTGTGCTGCTCTCGCACCCAGCATCAGCATCTGGAGAAAGCACTGCTGACCGTCACCACCCAGATCAGCCAGGACGAGCGGATCAGCTCCAACCCCGTGGCCAGAATCGTGTACGGTGACCCCGGGGCCTTCCTGCCTCACCTGCCCCAGAAGAGTGTGGTCCACTGCTCTAAGATGTGGGCCTGCAGGAGGAGGGTCACGGTTGAGTATCTGCAGCACGTCGTGGAGCAGAATTCTAGCAAAGACACAGTGCCCATACTCCGGAAGTTCCTGCAGAAGGTAAGGCTGCCCCTGTGTGACCACCTGCCCATGTCCCTGGTGCCCCAGGGCTCTGCTTTCTTGCTGGACCACCTGTGGCAGGGGAGGGTAGGTTCCTCATGCACGTCAGGCCGTGAGGCAGTTTGAAGCATAAAGTCACCGAGGAAATACACCGGTCGGAGTTGGCAGGAATCGGGAGTCCGTAAAGAACGTGAGAGCCAGGATGGTATCTCCCCGGTCACTCAGCAAGAAGGAACACAACTCAGGTCATCCCGGGGGGTGCCCGTCCACCATCCTGGCCCCGGTGCCGGGAGCGCTTGGCCATCAGTGAGGGTCTGTGGAAAGAAAAAGCTTTTTTCGTTGGGAACACGTAACCAGAATGAAACCAACAGACAAAAAGAGTCTGCCGTGTCCCAGACTCGGCCTCAGAAGGAAGAAAGGTGTTGGGGGTGGGGGGAAGGGAGCAGTGAAGTGTCCCGTCGGGCCGAGACCGGAAACAGGCCCCATTTGAGCCTCGTGCCCCCTGAAACTTCGCCTTCTGTGGTAGCGTCTGTCTCCCCCTCCCTGCCGTGTACCAGTGTCGGCTTTCGGGACAAGTGCGATGCCTGTCGGTCAGCAGGAGGGCAGGAGCCCAAGCAGGGAGGGTCTCCTGGGGCTCCGACGACACACGGGAGCGACGCCGGGCGCCGGCGCCTAAATCCCCAGCCTCTGCTCTTGGCAGATTCCTGCACAGCCAGCCCGTCGCCGGGGCCCAGGAGGCCGGTTTCTTTGTCGAGTGTTCGGCAGACACGTGTGACGTGTCAGCGCCGTGACGGCAGGGACCGCGTCCCGCTGGCGTCTCCGTCCCTAGCGTGCAGGGTGTCCTGCTGGCAGGCGGCAGGCACTTGGGAAAGATGGAAACGGCCTTTTCCTGTTCCCGAGGAGCCCGCGGGGGCGTCACGTAAAATGGCGCCTCGACCGGCTCCGATGCAAACCCGGGTCCTGAGCCAGCCCCGGAGCCCGTGTCCCCAGGAACGTGGGACAGGTGAACTCACGTGCGGCCTGGCGGTCTTCCCTCGGCAGGAGGCAGAGCTGAGGCTGGTGAAATCGCTGCCTGAGATCTTGGCCCTGCAGAGGGATCTAGTGAAGCAGTTCCAGAACGTTTCGGAAGCTGACTACCAGTCCATCCGAGCTTTTATCAGCAGTCACCACGAAGGTACGTCTCCGCTCCAGGAGGAGGTCAGCGCCAGCTGTTTGGGGGTTCGCAGAGACCTCTGCAGCCAGCCCGGGGCTCGGGGCCTCTGTCCCCTCAGCCTTCAGTGCGAAGTAACGGGTGCCGTGAATCCCAAAAGCCCAAAAGAGGCTTGGCTGCGGCTGGAACTCGGCGTCCGCACTCACACACGCTGGTGAGGCCGGAGACGCAAAGCCGGGCCCTTCCCAAAGAGCGCGCGACGGTGTTGGTCGGACCCGACTGGGTAGTTTTCACGGGGCCCTTAGAAGCTGTTTTGTCGGACAGATGGGTTGAAGCAGTTACTCCGCAAGAGAATCCGTATCTTTCTGTCGACGTGGAACAAGCTGAGGGTGTCACTGGAGACCAGTGGTAGGTGCCACGCTCCCTGTCTCCCTCCCGACCCTGGTCCGTGAGTCTCTGGGCACAGGTGTCGGGGGCAAGCGAACTAACATACCACGAAAGAAGTAACCCGTGGGTCGTCTCGGATCTGTGGATGTGGGCTCAGGAAGGAGCTGAGAACGTTTGAAACCGGTGGGCGCGTGAGGGCGGTGGGGACCGAGTGCGCAGAGCGCCCGCGGGCTTGGGCGCCGGCCTGGAGGTGAGCAGAGGCCTCTCTGCTGAGGGCTCCCCGTCCTCCCAAGGTGAAATCAAGCTGCCCAAAGAATACTGCGATGCCGACCTGGACGAGGACACCGACTTCGAGGTCATTCTGCCGCGTCGCCGGGGCCGGGGCCTCTGCTCCACTGCCTTAGTCAGCTATTTGATCAGGCTGCACAACGAAATGGTCCACGCGGTAGGAGAGTTCTCCGGAGAAAACAACGGGTGAGCGCACGGCTGGCCGCGGGAGCCGTGTCTGAGATGGGGGTCGCGGGGTTGCGGGGTCGCGGGGGCCGCGGGGGCGGGCACACTTCCCTGCCTCGGCCGGGTGCACGGGCCCGGGCAGCGCGCTCGCCCGCCGGGACGGAGGGCGGGAGCCGGGAGCCCGCTCCGGGTGGGTCCCCGAGCACCACGTCCGTGTGTCCCTCAGCTACACGGTCGATGCCTCCGAGGTCACGGACCTGCACGTCATCAGTTACGAAGTCGAGCGGGACCTCGTGCCCCTGATCCTCTCCAACTGCCAGTACAGGGTGGAGCAGGGCCAGGAGACCCTGCAGGAGTTCGACCTGGAGAAGATCCAGCGCCAGGTCACCGGCCGCTTCCTCCAGGGCAAACCCAGGCTCACGCTCAAGGTGCGGCTGTCCCCCCCCACCCTGCGGGACTTGTCGGGCCGGCACGTCTGTTTTGTGAAAGTTGGCCTTGCATCCCAGCTGTTTCTGAGCGAGACGGGCACAGGGATGACCGTCCAGCCGTGCGGTCCCCCCAGAGGCCAGAACCTGGGTCCCCTCCGTACCTCTGGGCCTCTTCAGGTCCCCGTGTCGTTAACGGCATCGCCTCCGCCCCCGACGGCCCCTGGCGGCCACCCGCTCCTTCACACTCCACACACAGCCTGTCACCCGACACCACGGCACCTGTGTAACTGCCACAGGCCCACTGCTCCCTGCCTTCCGAGTCTTCAGGCCACATTCCGGAACCACATCTGGCCCACGTCGCTCCCTGGTGACGGCCCTGAGGCCGACTGGTGTCCCGGTGCGCGTGGGGTAACGCCCACACTGCTTGCCGCAGGCCTTCTCCAGCCGGTTGATTCACACACCGAGCCGCCCTCCCTCCCTGAACACACCGTGCACCTGCCACATCTCTGTTCTTTCACCTGGGCTGTTCTCGTCCCTGCCGGGTCCAGTCGGGGACACTGGTTCCGTGTGTGTGCTCCCTCACTGCCAGCGGTGAAGCCCTGACCTGTTGCACCCAGGGCTGTCTTAAGCCGCTCTGCTGTCCCGTTGTCTGTGCCCCGTAGTGGTTGGGGGCGTACAGGAACGGGAGGTCCCCGTGTACCTGCTCCCTCCAGTGGCCAGCAAGCCTGTCGCATTCTGCGCGTCGGCACCTGCTTGGCCGTCAGGGCGAGGCCGGGTCCCTTGCCGTGTCACTGTTTCTGTAGACCGTGGGTCAAACACAGACCTCACACGGCCGCCAAGAGCGGCACACTCTGTCCGGCGACATGCTGAGGAGCACGGGCCTGCCGTTGGGTCACCGCTCAGGTATAGAGTTGTCGTCGGACAGAAACTTCCGCGGTGGATTCCATCTCCAAAGGCTGTTTTCTTTGTCAATTCAGGGAATCCCCACTCTGGTGCACAGACGTGACTGGAACTATGAGCATCTCTTTGCGGACATCAAGAGCAAAATGCCACAGGTGATCACAGCACACCACCCCGCTCGCACGGTGCTTTTACCCGGTGGTGGTGGCTTCCTCTTGGGGAGGACCGCTCAGCCTTGCTGGGAGCACTGCCAGGTTCCAGCGGCCTCACCGCATTCCCTGAGCCCACTGTTCTTTCCAGAAGGCCAGCAGGGCAGCAAATCAGCAAGAGTTCTCTTGTTGAAACCTGGTGGTAGCTTCTTAGTCATGATGTCAGACCACGCGTGCTGATGCAAAAGGTCCAGAGAACTTATCTATTCCCGCTCTTTGGACTTGTGTGTGGGTGTGTGGGGGTGTGAGCACGCGCGCGGCCGTGCGAATATCCTCACAAGGTTGCTTGGAGGACTGTGAGTTCACGTCCATTTCTGTAAAGTGTCTGGGGCACTGCTGCCCCAGAATCACCGAGGCAGGTGATTCCTGCCCCAGAATCACCGAGCATTAACTGTCATTATTGGTAGGTCTCTCACCTTAAGGCCTTGGCCGTGAAGTAGGTAAGCCCGCTTGCCGGGTATGAGGCACAAGAAACCCCCAGCCACGGACCCCTGTCCCGCCTTTGATTTCCTAGAAACCCCTCCACAACGCGGCCATCAGCGCCATCTGCGGACAGCTGCAGTCCTACAGCGATGCCTGTGAGGCCCTGTCGCTCATAGAAGTCACTTTGGGGTTCCTGAGCACGGCTGGCGGCAACCCCAACATGCCTTTGAACGTGTACGTCCAGGACGTGCTGCGCATGGGCGAGCAGACAGCACTGGTTCTGAAGGTGGGTCTTGCTTGGGGCTCCGCTGCGGCCTCACCCACGCAGCCCTCCCCACTGCCTGCCGGGATTTGCCCCTCGAAGGGAGTCCCCACCTGGGCGACCTCCGGAAAGGGCAGGAGGTGAGAGTGGCACGTCAAGGCGAGGCCCAGCGCGACAGCCACCCTCTCGCCATGGGAAGGGGCTCTGAGATATGGCGGGGGAAGGGTGGCGCTTTGGAGGTGAGGCCAGCGGCTGGTGCACAGCTATGGGAAGAGAGGAGCCCGGGGCAAAAGTGCCCCATGCCCGCCTGTTCCCTCCCGGCCCCGCCTCCAGCTTGGGGAGCCTGTCCCCACCCAGCCCCGCCTCCTGCTCTGGAGCCTGTCTCCGCCCAGCCCCTACTCCTGCTTGGGGAGCCTGTTCCTCCCGGCCCGCATCCTGCCCTGGAGCCTGTCCCCGCCCAGCCCCGCCTCCTGCCCTGGAGCCTGTCCCCGCCCAGCCCCGCCTCCCGCTCAGGAGCCTGTCGCTTTCAGGCCTTACACCGATGCCAGCTGAAGCACACGATCGCACTGTGGCAGCTCCTGTCGGCCCACCGGTCGGAACAGCTGCTCCGTCTGCACAAGGTGGGTGCAGCCCCACCCCGCTGGGCTGGGGGCCGCCCTCTGTCCTCCCAGCCAGCCTCTTGCTGCCTCTCTTCTTCTCTATTCTAGGAGCCCTTCAGGGAAATCAGTGCCAGGTACAAAGTTGGTCTCAGCCCAGACAATGCCAAGTGCCTTCGCACTTTCCTGAACCAGACTGACCTCGACTCCTTCCTCCTGGAGCTTCATGAAATGATGATCCTGAAACTGAAGAGCCTCCAGGCCGAGGGCAACTTCAACCCAGAGTGGAGGTACGGGTTCGCTCGCGGGTGGGACCTGCACACACGGGGTGCCCTGTGGTCTTTCCCGTGACCTTCTGCAGATGTGGAAGGAGCTCCCGTCTGACCTCTGAAGCCCGTGCCCTGCTGTTTTAACCTTTCCAGGCCCCCAGCAGATTGGCCCTTTGGCTTTGATCTCTGCTGGGTTTTTATTTCTTTTTTTCTTTAATGTTTAATTATTTCTGAGAGAGGAGAGAGAGCGGAGGAGATAAAGAGAGAGAAAGGGATGGAGGATCCAGAGCGGGCTCTGCACTTACAGCAGAGAACCTACCAACCACAAGATCACAACCTGAGCCAAAGTCAGATGCTTAACCGACTGAGCCACACAGGCACCCCTGCTGGGCTTTTAAAAATAATTTACTGAAGTCATATATTCTGGTTGTGACAAGTGTACTTATGTCAGAGATGTGCATTTTACTTTTAAATTGTTTTCGTTGAAATACAATATACGGTGTTATATTTGTTTCTGGTTTGCAATATAGTCATTGAACAATTTTATACATTACTCAGTGCTCATCATGGGAAGTGGACCCAATCTCCTTCACCTATTTCACCCATTCCCCACCCACCTGCCCCCTGGTAATGGTCAGTTAGTTCTCTATAGTTAAGAGTCTGTTTCTTGGTTTGCCTTTTTTTTTTTTCCTTTTGCTCATTTGTTTTGTTTCTTAAATTCTACATTTGAGTGAAATCATGGTATTTTCTTTCTCTGACTTATTTCACTTATAATTATACTGTCTAGCTCCAACCATGTCATTGCAAATGGCTAGATCTCAGTCTTTTTTATGGCTAATACTCCAGTGTGTGTATACGTGTGGGTGTATATACCACATCTTCTTTATCCATTCAGCAGTTGATGGACATTTGGGCTCTTTCCATAGCTTGGTTGTTGTTGATAATGCTGCTATAAACATTGGGGTTCATGTACCCCTCTGAATCTATATTTTTATAGCCTTTGGATAAATAATAGTACTAAATAGTAATAAATAATTGCTGGATCGTAGGGTAGTCCCATTTTTAATTTTTTTGAGAAAACTCCGTGCTGTTTTCCACAATGACTGTACTATTTTTCATTCCCACCAACAATGCATGATGGTTCCTTTTTCTCCAAAAACCATAAAATTCCTAGGAGAAAACACTGGCAGTAGTTTCTCAATGTCAGCTGTAGAAATATTTTTCTAGCAACGTCTGCTCAGGCAAAGGGAACAAAACCAAAAATAAATTATTTGGACCACACCAAAATAAGAAGCTTTTGCACAGTGAAGGAAATCATCAACGAAACCAAAAAGCAACCCTACCAAATGGGAGAGGATGTTTGCAAGTGACATACCTTATAAAGGATTAGTACCCAAAATATATAAAGAACTTCTACAATTCCACACCAAAGAGGGAGGAGAGGGAGAGAGATGTGCATTTTAAATTTGATATAAAAAGTCACACCGATGTATAGTGTATGAGAATACCCAACGTCGGATATTACCCATCTTTTACATTTTTGCCAACCTAATGGCCAAAAATAGGTGTCTTGTTTTCACTCGTATTTTCGTATTTAATAGTGAAGCTGTAGATTTCTTACTCATCTGCCATTTTTGTGTCTTTCTCTGGATTATCTCTTGGTATCCTTTAGGTTTCTTTTGGGCTATTTATCTTTTTCATAATCTTAAAAGATTTAAGATTAGGGGCACCTGGATGGCTCAGTCCGTTGAGCGTCCGGCTTCGGCTCAGGTCATGATCTCACGGTTTGTGGGTTCGAGCCCCACGATGGGTTCTGTGCTGACAGCTTGGAGCCTGGAGCCTGCTCTGGATTCTGTGTCTCCCTCTCTCTGCCCCTCTCCCATTTGTGCATGCGCACTCCCTCTCACCCTCTCTCTCTCAAAAATAAACGTTAAATTTAAAAATATATATTTAAGATTAATTTTTGTTACAGAACCTCTGCCTCAGTCTTCAATTTCAGAAAGCCAAATCTGACAGATTTTTTTCTATAAAGACTAGAAAAACATACCAGAAGGGTCTTCCTTATCCCAAGGTTACAAAGCCCTCTGCCACATTCTCTTGTGCTTTTATAGTCTTAGGTTGTCCATCTGCTCTGTTAACCAGTTTATGTTTTACGTATGATGTGAGGTAGGGATTTGCCAGTCCTGTTTTCCTAAATAGATACTCCATTCCCACTTTTCCTCGCCAGCACACGTCATCGGTGCTGTTTTCTTCCATGACGCCGTCTGGCATATGCCTGCATACGTTTATATTCCTTGAACACATTCAACAAGTCTTTCCTACCTGGGAATTTTAGTACAGAGAACAAAAGATCCCTTTCCTGGAGAATTTACCATCCTTGTTAATATAAAACATGAAATGGAATATAATCTTTTTTTGAATGGCAAGGCTTTGTGTTTATGGAGCAGATCACATTACCAGAGTGCTTAAGGGGATGTGACTTGGCCATTAATTATCAAGGTCAGCTCTGTTCTGTGGTGTTTGTATACTTTAGTGTGGGAGGCGGCAGGCATGTCCTGGAGCCCTTGAACCCTGGCTTCTAGTCCCTGTTCTGTAACTCGACTTCAGGATGACCGCCCCCCCCCCCCCCCCCCAGCATTTCTGGTCTCCACAAGCACTTTGGTTCTATTGACTTGGAAATAGCAACGGCCACTGATGGCATCTTTGCATTAAATGGGAGAGTGCTTAACCTTCTATCTCTTGTCCCTTGGTTTTTCAGCCTGAGAGACACTCTAGTAAGTTACATGGAAACTAAAGAGGGTGAAATTCCTCCTGAACTGGAATTTCAGTTCCCAGAGGAGATACTGCTGTGCAGCTGTGTCCCCGTGTGGAGAATGGCCGCTGAACTGAAGCGAGGTCGGCAGGTGAGGTAGAGTGCTCTGCTCCTGACGGGGGACAGCGGGCTCTTCCCTCGTCTGTCACCAGCCGCCGCCTGGGCTAGGGCGTACGAGGGCGGCCGCTGGCGTGGCTCGGAACTCAAGATCCCCGGGTGCCGTGCCGCAGACAGCTGCGAGAGCCACGCTGTTCCAGGAACACGTGCACATTCCACATCGTTCCCATCGGATTATGGATACTTCCCGGTGGGAGGTGAGAACTGGAGACCCCGGGAAGCTGGGACAGATCACCTTTCGGTTGCCCGGGGTGCCAAGCAGGTGCTTCTCAGCTTCCTGGAACAGGAGCCATCCGTGCCTTCGGCTCGCCGGCTGGAGTACAGCACACGCCCACCCCGGCCCTTCTCACTGCTGGATGAGAAGGAGGGGAGACGGGGTTATTGCCTTTGCTATTTTCTAAATTGTTCTGCACTCACAGAGGAGAATCCAGCTTGATCCTTTCTTCTGTTCCCTCTGAGTATTGTGCAAATATTTGTAGGTTTCCAGAAAGGCCTTTTTTGTGTCCTCCCAGACACAAGTCAGGGCATTCAGTGCCTCGAGGCCAAACCTCTGAGACCTCACCCGGCCCCCACGGAGAGTCACTGCTGAGCTTCAAGGGTCAGAGCCAAAAAGCTCTCACTGTGGAGAGCGCGGGGCCAAGTTGGGGGTACTTTTCGGGTGTTCCTTCCTCTTTTACACAATGAAGAGACTGGAGCGATGGCCACATTTGCTTCTATTTCTAGAGGTTTTAAATTCCAAATGAAACTTGGTCAATACAAACTTGGATCAAAGGCATGGTTGCAGCATCTTTGTGGGAACTTTTAAACTGTCCGGGATCGTGCTAAATAAACGCGTCCTCCCTCTGAATCTATCTGGTCCTTCCTCCGAATCTCCACCAAGGCATAAAAAACAGACTCAGAGAGAATATAGAACCAGCTAAGTTTCTGCAAAAGGAAAAAAAGGAGAATAGTCAACTCGATCTGATCTTCCACGTTTCTTACTGTGAGGCAAGTGTCTCTTTTGCACAGTCTCCTTGGATACTGGTGGCCTCTGGACTGACGCCTGCTCCCAGGTGGCTGGGTACCCATCGGCACTGAGATGACCACTGTTTACAAGTCAGAGGTGACTGCTGTTTACAAGTCAGAGGCGAGTGTCTTCAATATACATTCTGAGTGAGTTAACGACGTGGGCAGCTTGAGATTGCAGAAACAAAACGCTGCCGGGACCACCGAACACGCGGCAGCCACAGTGGAGGGAGCTGCAGAGGGAACCGTCCTCCGTGCTCCTCAGAGTGTCTGATGAAGGGGAGCACGGTGGCCCGGGCCCCCTCAGTAATTAATCTGAAACAACACCCCCTTGAATTTAGTAACCCGTGATTGTTGTATCATTCTAGACTATGCAAAGGTACCCCCCCCAACCCCCCCTAACGGGTTGAGGTGCAGCAGGGAGGGCGCCTGTTCAGCTCGTCGACTTGCACTGGGAATCCCTTTGATTCCTCCAAGCTGGGACGGAGCTGGTGTGGCCCGCCAGGTGCTGCTCTGGTCCCTCACTGTGCCACACCTTAGCAGTGGGAGTTAGGGGTCAATATCTTGCTGTGAATCTTTTTTTGGGGCTGGGAATTTTTCCCCCCACTTTTAATGAAGGGTTTTTTAACTAAGATATTTTGTTTCGTATGCTATACCTTCAAAGCCTTAATGGTCATATCTAGGTTATCTTGTTTATACAGAAATACACTGGCCTAGCACAAGCAAATGTCAATTTTATTATACTTGTCATACCTGTTTTAATAAACTTGAGTTTTGCTGCTAAAGAATCCTTCTCTCTGAGGGTAGAGCTTCAGTTTATGGCAAGTAGACATCAGCTCAGCCATGGGGAATGGTTTTGGGGTGTGTGTGTGTGTGGGTGTGTGTGTGGAAATGTAGATGCATCCATGTAGTGGAAGGTTCTGGACAGAAGATGTACACCCCAGTGTAGAAAGTGAGAGGTAAACCTTTCCTCGGGACAAAATGATAGCCAAGCGGGGGACCCACAGCTGGCCATCCCTGCCCGGTCTCCAGACTCCCAAGCCAGAAGCTTCCACCTCGGCCTCCGAGGGCGAGCCCCCCATTCCCCGCCTGAAATGCCTTCGCCCGAAGACAGCAGCGCTGCAGCTAACCTTGTCGGAGAACCCCCTCTGTTCACAGAGCGGGGTTGCGAGACGGGCAAACCTTTCCTCTGCAGAAGGAAAGACGGGGTAACAAGGGATAAACTGTGAGCTTCCAGCGGCCCACTTATATTCGCGCGGGAAAATCCCACTTTAGGGGGAAACTGCATTTTCTCTTCCAAATGGAGAGGCTCCTCCAGGAGAGAAACTGGGGGCTTCTAGAGGAGGCCTCGCCCCTGCCGTCAGACTCCTCTTCCGGCAGCTTCTGTTCCGGGCCCCTGGCCGATCCTCCCCCTCCTCCTCCCGGTTCCCATCTCCGTTCACATCCGCTCCTTTGCACATTTCCCAAATGCACCCCTCCTGCTTCCCGCCCAGGCAGAAACGGCGCTTTGTCTCCTCTTTGTTTCTTTTTAATGTTTATTGTTGAGAGAGAGAGCACGTGTGCCACACGAGTGCACAGGGGAGGGGCAGAGAGAGGGAGACGGAATCCCAAGCAGGCTCCATGCCGACAGCAGAGGCTGTCAGCAGCGAACGCAGGGCTTGAACTCACAAACTGTGAGATCGTGACCTGATCCGAAATCGGACGCTCGACCGACTGAGCCACCCAGGCGCCCTGCTGTCTCCTCTTTTAAGACCTTACCGTGTGTGTAAATTAGCCACTTTTTGTCACAGGCTGCGGGATTCCATCACTTGTTCACGGAGGCAGCCGTGAGCTATGTCGGTTCCCAGAGCCAGGCGATGCGAACCTAGACACGAACTTCCAGCGATAAGCATTCACCGTGAAGACGGTGCCGGCAAAGGCAATGCTAGGGTTGGTAGTGCTGCCCAAGTCTGGGCACGCACGCGGGCCCTGGCACATCTCTGACTTAACAGCCACGCGCTAAGTGAGAAGTTGCTGTATCGGCGGGGCCTGGAGAGCTACTGGATGGGGCTGAGGGAGAAAACCTGAGGCCCTGAGCTGGGTGACCATCCATCCAAGCCATGGCTAGCATTCACATCGCTTCCTGCCTTTCTTCCAGTCCCTTCTTAGTCACTAATTAAACTTATGCACAAGCATTCATGGCTCCCATTTCCAACTGGAAAACCAGCACCAGGAACGCACAGATGCTGAGCATTTCACACATCATCAGGGTACTGGGGACAGCAGGGCCCTGCTTCCTTCTGAGGAGGAAGGATCTGGGGGGACCACTGAGGCAAGAGCAGAGAAATGGAGGAAGGGCCCTAGCCGGAGCCCATGCAAGCTGCCCCGGGACCTTGCACATCCTATACAGGCCTGCCTTCAACCTTGCCCCTTCCTCCACACCCATCCTGATTAGGAGGGTGCCCCAGGCCCTAGCATCCCCCTGGTGGCCACTGCCCGCACCCCCAAGCACAGCAGAGCCTCAGCCCAGAGCAACTTTGGCCCCAGCTCCACAGGCCCACGAGTGGCCCCCAGTTACCCAAGCCAAGGGCCTCCTCATCCTCACCGCCCTGTACGATGACAAGGCCGACACAATACATCCCAGATGGCCCCCAGTGTAGGCCTTGGCCCTCCCATTTGCCAGTTCCAGGGCCTTGCACAAGCCCCTTCCTCACCTTCTCTCTTTATTCAAGCAGCCCCCTCCCACGGCCTCCTGGCAGACAGCCTCTCCTCTACTGTCCTGCCCTGCCTGCTTCTCCCCTGCGGCGTATTCAGTAACCTTCCATCTCCTCTGTTCTGCCTCAGGTGAATTCTTTCACATCCTGTGCCACCGACTCCCACCAATCACTGTCCCACATCTGGGGGCTCCCATCCCATCCAAAGACACCCCATTTAAGCACCACACCTGTGGATTGTCAAATGCTACATAAAGCCTTTCCTGAACTTCAAACTTCCATATTTCCTCTTGAAATCTATATTCAGACTACAGTTCTTATCCACACACTTCCCCGATTTCCCCTGGGAGAATATAAACCACGGGTCAAATCGCTACCCATCAGTCTCACTGGCTGCCTTCAGTGCCTCAACTACACCAACCTCTTTTCAACCCCAGGGCCCTTACATGTGCTGTGCCCTTTGTGGAATGCTGTCTCCCACTCACCCCCCAGGGCTCCTCTTAACTCCCACAGCCAGGGTAAAGTAGGCATCCCTGCCATTCTCACGGCACCGCGCACGAGGCCGGGCACGAAGAGCTCGTTAAATTGAGGAGCCTGGGGTGAGTGTCAACGTGCCAAAGGTGGTCCGTGTTTGGTCTGCTGGGCGAGGCTGTGGGCCCACTGGGACCCACCCGAATTCGCGAGTGTGGTCCTCTAAGGATTGCGCCGTGCTCTCAAAGCTTTTACGGAAGTCACCGGACCCAAACCCACGAGCCGCGGATAGGGCAGGTGATCGGTGATGGGGTCCGGGCGGCTCGGCACGTCCGGTGCCAGAAGCTGAGGGAGCGTGCGAAGTGCCCGACGTGGAAGGTCACCCTGCCTCGCCCACCCTGCACTGCACACCGCGCGCGGGACGCGGGCGGCCGGCCTCCCCCGCCTCCCACACCCACCCCCGGGCACCGGGCGCCGACCAGGCTGCGAGCAAACCCGGCCGTCGCCAGTTATCGCCCGCAGCCCGCGCCGTCTCGAAGCTGTTCTGGTCGCCGCTCGAGCCTTCGTCCCGGTTGAAGGCGCCCGCGCGCGGCCGGGACCGCTCAGACCCGGGCGGGGCAGGTGGGCGGGCGGCCAGGAGCGGGCAGGGCTCCCCGCCGGCCTCCTGCCACCAGGCGGCGGCGTCCGGACCCGGGTTCACCAACCAGAAGCGCCAAGGCCACGAAAGCAGCAGGGCGCCTGCGCGCGAGTAGCCGGAAGTGACGCCACCAGGAAGGGACGCCACCGGAAGGGGCGTTTGGGGCCGAGCCATGGCTAGGGAGGCGGCGGAGCCGCCTCCGAAGGAGACCCTGTCGCTCTGGATAAGGTAATGGGGTCGGGTGACAGCCAATTTGCGGGGGCTGGAGCGACTCTGGGGCCGCGGAGGGCTGGGGGGAGGCCCGGCACGCAGGCGAAAGGGCCTTCGGGAGTTGTAGTCTGCGGGGTTGGCGGCGCTCGCTTCCGGCGCCGCGTCTCGGTGCAGGGGGCCGGAAGGTGAGACCGTGGAGGGGGCGTCCCCGAGGCCGGGCTCCCCGGGAAGTGGGGGGGTGGTGAGACCGGGAGTGCCCCGGGGAAGAGCCTCAAGCCCCGCGGGGCCGGGAGGCCCACTGGACGTGTGTCTGCCCTCAGGGAGCAAGCCCAGCTGAAGGCCCTCGTGGTGGACCGGGACACGGAGGCGTGGCAGCGGGACCCCGGCTTCTCGGGGCTGCAGAGGGTCGGGGGCGTGGACGTGTCCTTTGTGAAGGGAGACAGTGTCAGCGCCTGTGCCTCGCTGGTGGTGCTCAGCTACCCTGAGCTCGAGGTAACCCCGCGGGGGCCGCCCCGCTCGGGCTGCGGGCTGCGTTAGTGAGAGAGGCGGGACAGGGAACAGGGTCAGCGTAGAACCACGCTTCTCCTTTTGTAGGATTTCGTTAGTCGGTGGGGAAGCCTCTGAGGGAAAGAGAAGGGAGGTAAAAACCGAAGGAGATTCTGTGTGCTTCCTAACAAGTGTAAAGGCCCTTGGGGAATCTGACCCAGCTTAATATGACGCTGTAGGTTAGATTCTCACCAACCCCCTTTCCCCACTCGGGAGTTCTTTAGATTCCTCACACATGCCATGCTCTGTCTGCCTGCCTGACCTTACACTGGTGTTTCCTGTCCTGGAATATTCTCCTGGCTACCCCCTGAGCAGTATGCCCGTGACTGATTTGGAGTCAACAGTTCAGGAAGACCGGACAGGGAACGCTTTGCTCTTAGCACACAGCCTCGCCCTCCCTGCTCATCTGCCTGCTCCCCACGGCCGCATGTTCCTGCCTCCGTGTCTTTGTGCTTTACTCGGAAGACCCCTTGAGTCAAAATTCAGCAAAAACGTACTGGGCACCTGCCGTTGCTAGGAGCTGGGTGTAGCGGGGTAATGGAACCAGAGTCCCTGCCCTCTCAGGTCGCCTGGTCACTTGGTAGGATGGCCTTGGGAATAAGGCATAGACGCGGGAGGCAGACTGCCTAAGTTTTTACCTCCACTCTGCCGCTCCCACTTCAAGCCCTGGGCCTCCATTTCCTCCTTTCTAAATCAAGGATGAAAATACTATTGATAGCTAGCTGTGGTGAGGGATAAATGAGATCGTGCACGGAAAGCAACTGGTTGGCACGTGGTAAGCCCTCAAAAAATAAATATAGCATTATTAGGACAGCTATGTCCTCGCATAGGACAGCTTAGGACAGCTTCTCACTTTTCAAGGCCCGGTTCACATAGTCCCGTCGGTCTGTCCTTTTCCCTAGCTGCAGAGTTAATCACCTCTCATCCCTGTCCTTGGTCTCATTCTTAGGCAGCGCCTCTACGTTGTACTCAGAAGTTACCGCACTAAGCATAGGTTCTCGAGGGTAGGGTGATGCTGTGTTGTCGTGGAGCCCCAGCACGGAGCAGAGTGCCCGCTGCTCGGATGGAGTCGGCACCCGTCATCCTGTGCTCCGGAAGCTTGCACTGGGAAAGGGTTCTGGCAGAGCCTGGCGCAGCGGCTCCCAAACGCCTAATCACACAGATCTGCCCCGTCAGTCTCCGAAAGCGTGTTTAGAAATACAAATTCCATAGGCAAATCCAGAGACAGAAAGTAAATTCCTGGGTGCCGAGGGCTAAGGAGTGCGATAGATGCAGTGTGAGTGTTAACGGAGGTGAGGTTTACTTGGGGGCGGTCGTGGAAGTATTCTAGAATTACACGGTTGTACAAGTCTATAAATAACGAGAACGTTGAATTATACACTTCAAACAAGTGAACTTTATGGTAGTAAATTTATCTCAATAAAGTTTTTGAAAAATGTATTGACCCCGGAGCCCCAATTCATTTCCTGAAGAAAAAAAAGGTCTCCCAGTGGACGGCCTGGAAACCCGCTTCTTTAAACAGCATCCCTGTGATTACAGAGCACAGCCGGGGTGGGGAGCACTGAACCACCCTCCAGGCAGCCAGGAGTCCTTTCCTTGGTTTCCCTGGCGGATGGTGGTCTCACCACGCAGCCTGTTCGTAGTCGGACACCCGGTTAGTGCGTTCTTTTCCACGGGAAGCTGAATTGTCTGTGACGTCGGTCCATCGACTGTGCCTTAGGCGGCAGAGCGCAGGACAGACCTTCCCGCCACCCTCCTCAAATGTAGTTCCTCCCCAGTCCGGCGGACCTACGTGCAGCCTGAGACGGAGTTTGTAGGGGCACCACTTCATCGACCCAGGTCGAAACCTGCAGACCTTCACAGAGATTCTGATCGTCCACATGGTGCTCACACAATTGAGTTTTTTCCTTTTTCCAGATCTTTAAGCTGAAAATGTGTGAACGTTGAAAGAATAATACATTGGACACCTGAATACTCTCTACTTAGATCCGCCTGTTGCCGACTGATTTCTGTGTGTGTGTGTGTGTGTGTGTGTGTGTGTACTGAGGGATTCGAAAGTGTCTCCCGGAGGTGACAGCTCACCTCCGAGCACCTCAGCAGGCCTGTCCCGAGAATGGCCTTCTACGCATGACAGCAGTGTCGTTACCGGACCTCAGAGCGGTCATTATAATCCTATAGCATCACCTGAATCCCTTTCCACGGGTCATTTCCCCAGTTTCCTCTTAAGTATTGTTTTGTTTCCTGAGCTTATAAAGGTTTAACATTTTTTTAAAGATTTTTTTCATGTTTTTTATTTATTTTGAGAAAGAGTGTGAGGGAGGGAGGGAGAAAGAGAGAATCCCAAGCAGGCTCCGCAGTGTCAACAGAGCCCAACGTGGGGGCTCAGTCCCATGAACCATGAGATCATGACCTGAGCCGAGATCGAGAGGTGGACGATCAACCTACTGAGGCCCCTGGTCGCCCCTTAAGGTGTATTTTAAATCCACTCTTGCTGTTACACCGTGTGGGGAGTGACGGGTTGTCCAGTATGTTGCCTGTGTTTCCTTTACTCTTTTTTTTTTTTTTTTCTTTTTTTTTTTCACAAGTTACTTCTTGATCTGGCTGTTCCAGGTCCGTTTCTCCAAGTTCACACTTGGGTTTCTGAACATGCGGGGTCAGATTTCCTTTTATTTTTGGAACATTTTTTGCGTTGTGGCTTTAAGTGCTCTATTTACTAGTTCGGCTCTCTTGCCTTGTTTTTCTTCTGTAGTCATGAACTCTGGTCTTTCTGTCTTTCTTGTGTTTTTCCATTCCAAGTTTTTATTTTTTGCCTTGTGTCCTCCACGTGCCATTTAAGAATAGTTAATTTTCCTCTGCTGCGCAGCTGGCTAGGGGCAGCATTTGTTTCATCACTGATGGGCTTGGATTATTTCTGTCCGGGTTTGTACGGCCTTTCACTGCTCATCCAGAGTCAGATTTAACCGGGTCTGGAGGGCTGGGGTCTGGTTGGCTGGCCAGGCTTCTTAGCTCATGAGGGACAGTGAGGTGTGGTCGCTCCAGTGAATGGTGTCCTTTCCTGAGGTGAAGATAGCCAGCACGCCTTCTGATTCTTGGCACTCTTGTTTCTGAAGAGCCTCACGCTTCTGACCTCGTTTTCTCCACCACAACCCTGCAGGGCTCTCCTGCTTCTCCCCTCCCCGAGAAGGCTGCTGCTGGCCCTGTGGCCTTCCAGGCCTCTTCCTCCAGGTCCCAGCTGGCCGGGCTGCCTACGGGTCTCGTCCCGTAGGTGCCCCCGGCCTTGCCCAGTGCACGTCTAGAGCGGGCTCTGCCGTCCCGGGCTGTTTACTTCCGCACAGAGGCGCACACCGACGGTCACAATGGGCTCATCCCTCGGTTAGGCTGTGAGATGGTGTCGGGGAGTGTGTGCCCTCTCCTTGTAGATCTCTGGTTTCTGGAACTTGTGCGGACAGATTCAGAGATAAGCGGCCATCATCCTGTGAGAACTCAGGCCACGCTTGAAATTCACGCGTGTTCCTGTGAAATCACCCTGTCGTGTGGGGCTCAGCACTCCGGTCTGCTGGGTTCCCTGTGGGTCCGGTGCCGCGGTCGTCGTCACGGGAGACCCTGCCCGCTTTGGGTCACTGGCAGTTGGAGAAGGTTCCCGGGAGTCATTGACAGAGATGCTGGGGCACGTGCCCCCTCCCTCGTGGGGGCACAGGTGGGGAGAGCCCGGCTTTGGGGGAGGGCTGAAGTTGTGGTTTCGAAAGGGCCCTGGGGCTCTTTGCACTGTCCTGTCCCCGGGAACCCCTCTTCTCTTCCAGATTGCCCAGCTCTGAGGCCCTGCCTGTCCTTTTCTGAGTCTCTGAACTCTTTCCACGAAGCTGGGGTTGCCTGTCTTGTGGCTGCTTTCTCTGTGAAGAACCGGCGTCTCCTCCCCCAAGTCCCCTGCTAGTGGGGAACAGTAACATCCTCACTCTGGTGCCGCTTCACACACGTGCTTCTTGTGCTCTGTCTTCTCTGAGCCTCCCCGAAGCCCAGCGGGGGCGGTGTGGGGCGGCGGAGGGGCTCGAGGGGGCCCTGGTGCTCGCCTGGCCACCTCACACCTGCCCCCCCAGAGAGGGAGGCTGAGAGGAGGAGTTGGGGGGGGCGCGGGAGAAGGGGAGGGAGCCGGCGGCAGCGAACCAAGGGCTGCAGGGTGACAGGCTGAAGGCCGGCAGGAGCCGGGGGCCGTGCCTGCCGGTGACCGGGTGCCTGGCGACAGGTGGTGTATGAGGACTGCCGCATGGTTAGCCTGACGGCTCCCTACGTGTCGGGCTTCCTGGCCTTCCGAGAGGTGCCCTTTCTGGTGGCTGCGGTGCGGCGGCTGCGGGAGAAGGAGCCCGGCCTCGTGCCCCAGGCAGGTACCTCGACTCCAAGGAGGGAGACCCCCTCTTTCCACACAGGAGGGAAGGCCACGTCACCCACTGCAGGCCGAGGTCTCTGACCTCCCTGGAGAGGGTGCGCTTTTGCCGGATCTCCCAAAAAGCCTCCCACCCCCAGAAGTGGTGAGCCCACCCCACCTGCTGCAGGCTGCCCCGGCCTGACGGGGGAGGGGCAGTCCGGCTGGCTGACTGTCACGTGTGGTTCTTCCAGGTACTCCTTGTGGATGGAAATGGGCTTCTCCACCACCGAGGTAACCCTGCCCCCGAAAGACAGGGCCCAGAAGGGGACGGTTCTGACGGTCCCCTCACAGAGGGCCCGCCCCCTGCCCAGGACCCTCTGCTGCCGGCCTGGCCCTGGCCGCTTCCCCCCCGGGCTGGCTGTCCTGGTCAGGACCCTACCCAGTAAAGAACCTGCTTCTTGTCACCCCCGCCTCCTCCCTGCCTGCCCCCTGAGGCCTCCCCTAGCGCTCCACGCTGGCCCGTCTCAGGTGCCCTCGGCCACTCGGGTCCCGACTGCTGCTCAGCTGGCCTGTCCCGCCGCTACCCACCCGGAGCTCTGACAGGCCCACTGAAGCCGGACAGGAGTGCCCGCTCCCCACTGGCACTGGGGAACTTGCCCCCGCCTGGGTGCCGGGGCGCTGACCCCGGAGACAGTGACTGAGGGAGAAGTCACGAGCCTGGGGGTGGGGCCGCACAGGCGTCTGGGAAGGGCTGGCATCGGCCGTTTTGGCCACTGCCTCGAGAACCCTGGGTGCCAGCGTATGACTGCGACTGCCTGGCCAGAGCCCCAAGAGTGTGTTGCGAGGGTGACGCAGAGGCCTGGTGGCAGCTGCGAAAGAGAAAGGATGGAAAGTGCCAGAAAGCGGAAGGAGAAACGGGATGAAGTATCGCGAGCTAATCAGGCTCCTAATGTCGCCCAAGGGAAGGGGGCGTCCTCCGCCTGGTGACCGTGAAGCGGGGCGAGGGCCACATTCCGGGTCAGGTTGGCCGTCCGCGTCCTGGCTCCCCAGGGCTCAGTCTGCCGACAGGCTTCTGTTTACCTGGGGAGCTGCGGCGGGTTCTGGTTTGTCCCCACTCTCCACGCTGTCTCTGGTCGCCTTGGCTCGCTGCCCCATGAGCCCAGCCTCACCCTCTGCCCCTGTAGGCTTTGGGGTGGCCTGTCACCTCGGCGTCCTCACGGACCTGCCCTGCATTGGGGTGGCCAAGAAACTCCTGCAGGTCGATGGCCTGGAGAACAACACCCAGCACAAGGAGAAGGTGAGGGATGGGGCGATGCCCTGCCCCAGGCGGGGGCAAGGAGAGGGCCTGTGGGGGCGCACAGGCTGGGCACGTGCCTGTGCCAGCCCCAGAGCCCGCCCCGTACGAGCCTCTGTTCCCGCCCTTGCCTGCTGGCACCATCCTCCCCATCCTGGCTCCCTAACCCGGAGTAAGAAGGACCCGCTTTTCTCTCTGCGCGGCCTGTGTGTCCCTCACGGCTCGGGGGTCACGGCAGCAGACTCCCAGGCCAGACGAGTGCCCTCCGAGCTCTCCCAGCCTCCTGGGCACAGGCTTGCCTCTCCCATCCCCACTACGTTTGCGCTGCTGTGGTGCCTCGTGTAGGGGAAGGGCCTCCGGTTACTGCGCGCAGGACATTTGGGAGCCCATGTGGCCCTCTGTACTCGTCCCCACCTTCTCCCAGCATCTCCCTCCTTCGGCCCCCTCAGGCTGGCTTTGGGAATGTGACAGCCACTCCGGAGGGAGCCGGAGACGTGCCCAGCCCCACCACTAGATGGCTGATGCTGAGAACAGTGATCATTCCTGCGGGCAGTCCCGGGCAGTCCCGTGTCTGTGCGGAATAGTTTTGTTGAGTTGACGGGGACCCCAGAGCAAACTGACGAGACTCCTGAGACACTCGGTGGGCCAGTCCCCACCCCTAACAAAAGCCTTGCTGGGGTGAATCCAACATGCCTAAGTCCCTCACGGGAGAAAGAGCGGCAGGCGGTGCTTCCGGCCCAGGTGGCGTCCATGTATCCACCGGCCAGGCCGGGAGGGTGGGCGCCAGCCTTCGTCCCAGCCTGGCAGCCCCCCCCACCCCCCGTCAGCACCGCGGCCTGGGCGGGCTGCCCCTTCCTGGGCCCCGGGCACCTCGTGCACGGAACAAGGAGGGAACTGAGGTCCGACAGCCTCATCGGGGTTGGACGCTGCCGGGGAAGGCCTCCCAGACGCCGAGCCCGCTGATGGCATGGGGGTGGGCACGGCCTGGGCTGCAGCCCACGCACAGACTCGCCCGCCCTCCCCTTGCCTGGCGGCTGCGCGGCCTCAGACGTGGACAGGCCTGCCCTCCGCCCTTCCCCGAGAAAAGACTTCTTCTGTGTGTGTGTGTTTTCCTGTGTTCCAGATAGGACTCCTGCGGGCTGGAGGAGACTCGTTTCCTCTGACCGGGGGCTCTGGGACCGTGCTGGGCATGGTGAGCGGCCAGGGGCCTGTGTGCCACCGAGATGGCACCCACAGAGGGGCAGGCGCCTGTCCGTGTGCACCAGACCCCGTCCACCTCCCCCTGCCACCCTACTGGTCCCGGGAGGGGGGGAGGGGGCCTGTGCCTTTCACCCCTGCCCGGCACCCTCGGCTGTGCCGAGGGGAGCTCCGGGCTGCGCGTGCCCCACACGGCCCCCGGACACGTGGTCGGCCCGAAGCCCCCAGGGCTTGTCTCTACTGTGCCCTGACTTCGCCTGCCTTGTCCCAGGCCCTGAGGAGCCACGACCACAGCACCAAGCCGCTCTATGTCTCTGTGGGCCACAAGATCAGCCTGGAGGCGGCCGTGCGCCTGACCCGAGGCTGCTGCAGGTTTCGGATCCCGGAGCCCGTGCGCCAGGTGGGTGGGCCGGCGTGCGCCTCCTGGACTTCCCTGGATGCAGGCGCCTGTGGAAGGGCCTGATGGGGCCACGCTGGGCCCTGGAGGGAGGGGAGGGGACCAGAGTTCATCCTGGGGCCCTGCTCCGCCCAGGCCCCGGGTCTGCCGTGCTCCACTTCTCCTCGGCCTCCTACGCACCCTACCGGGGTCACTGGGAGAATCTGCTCAGGCGGCACAGTGTCCTGCCAACTCCCAGCCATCCCTTCGGGGGCCCGACCCGCCCCGCCGGCCTGGGGGGGGGGGGGGGGACAGCCGTCCTCTGCTGGGGAGGCTCCGGCTGTACCAGAGTCCTCGGTCAGGAGATTGCAGGATGTGGCTGTGCCGGGCACCTAGCACCTAAAGTGGGGTGGGGGGAGGGTGGGCAGAACTTGGGGGAACAAGGTGGCTCGGCTGGGAAAAAGCTCAGCCTGTAGGAGACGAGAGCTGAGCTCAAGATGGCCTGTGGGCCCGCGTTGGTGAGCTCAGTCGTGACAGGGAGTCTCGTCATAGGTAGGTGTGTGTCCCAGAGAGGCCCATGGAATGAGGACTCGTGAGAAGCTCTCCTCAGGAAGAGACCAGCCAGAGGAGGGGGAAAGGTGGTCCAGGCCCAAGGACCCCCATCTGCAAAGGCCCTGGGGTGGGAAGGAATTTGATGCCAGGAAAGCGAGAGGAAGGTGTCGCTGGAGCTGGGACCGGGGAGGCGCGGGCCCGTGATCGAGGCTGCCCGGATGCTGGAGACTTGCCCACGGGGACCTGGCTGTGAGTCCTGGTCTGCGGCTCTGTGGGCGGCTCCGAGGAGCTGGGGGAGCCCGTCTAGAGAACAGGTGCTGGCCTGTGCAGGTTCCCGGTTTAGTGTGGCCACAGGACGGGAGGGCAGGGTGCCTGGAGGTCTCCCTGGAGCCTGCTGCTTCCGCCATCTCCCCGTGGCCTGTGCCGGCTCAGCTCTAGGCGGCTGGGCAGAGGAGCCCCGGCCAGACTGCCGAGAGCCAGTCCACACGGCCCAGCGCTCTGGTGACACCTGGCTCTGCCTCGGCGCTGCTGCCCTTGCCTCCCGCTGCCTCCTGGGGGCCTGGGACCTTCCCCAGCTGCTGGTGTGCAGGGCGGCCTGCAGGGGGCAGCAGTAGCCCACGTGCGGCTGTGGCTCCCAGCCCCTGCTGCCCCGGCACCGAGCTCCCACCAGCCTCAGCCTCCCTGTCCCTGTCCCTGTCCAGGGCTCCGCTGGGTTCCTAGGTCGTGGGTCTTCAAGCTGTGACATTCACGCCCGCCCTCCCCTTCCCTTCCCTGGAGGCCTTAACTCTTCCCTTGACCCTGTCTCTGGGAGAAATCTAGCAGCTCTCCCGAGACCCCTAGAGCCAAGAACCCTGTGGTGCTGGCACAGTCCTTCCACGCCTCTCTCTGCCCCCCGTGTGGACAGTGACCCCATCCTTGCAGGTGGAGAATGGCCTGTAAAGTACCTTGGACACTTCCAAGGCAGGCAAGGACTGTGCGTTTGCCCTAGAGAGGAGCCCGCCGGGTTCCTGGGCCTGCCCTCCCAAGGGGGAGAAGCAGCCGCCTGTGCCAGGACCCCGCAGTCCCCGTCCCCGCTCTGGCCGTGGGGGGAGGGCCCTGTCCCGCAGCCCCGATCATCTCTTGACCCATATTCATCCTGGGCCACTGGCCTGTCAGCACTTTGTTCTCTTTGTTGCTTCTGGAAGCCCCCAGGAGAGGCTGAGAGAGGGGATTGCGTGCCTGCTTTTTCTCTCCATGGAGTCTGTGGGTCCCCCCACCCCAGGCCAGCAAGGCAGCCCTCTGGTGCCAGGCGTGGGCTGTCTGGTCAGGTCGGTCCTGGCTGCTGCAGGGAAAGACAGGAGGGTGGGGGGCTTCCCACCAGAGTATCCCACTGCCCTCCCCCCTCCTGCCTGCTTGTTCACTCTGGAACAGCATTTGGAGGGATTAACTGCTGTGGCCTGTAGTCTTGTGGCCTGAAGGGGGCTAAGCCCATCTGAGCCGGGATCAGGGGCCTTCCCGAGGCCAGTGCAATCACCCTGCGGAGGGGCCGGTGTGTGGGAGAGGGTTCCATTCCGGCCTGAGCTTCTGTCCCTCAAGTCTGCCTCGGTCCCGTCCGTCACAGTGACTTTGCAGGATTTTCTGTAGACACTTCCCAGGGAGGGGGTCGTAACAGACACGAGCTGGGGAGACAGACTGGCTGGGCTGAGGAGACTCCTTGGAGGAGGGGGTTCAAGCAGAAGCGAAACCTACGGAAAGCACAAGCCACAAACCGAGCACGAGCCGAGCGGCCCCCGGAAACGTGGGGGACGAGCCAGAGCCTCCACCCCAGCCGTGCACTCGGGCCCTGCGGGGACTTGGCCATCACAGGGCCTTGACCGGGGGGCCTGGCAGTGTGTCGCCCACGGGGCTGCAGCCTTTGTGCCTGTGGCGGCCTGGAGTGCCCTCTGTGGGCTCTCGGGGAAGCGAGGGCGCCTCCACCAGGCCGTGAGGTGGAGGCTTGTCCCGAGGCCACCACCTCTCACTGAGCCGCCCTCTCCTCAGGCTGACATCCGTTCTCGAGACTACATCCGCAGGACCCTGGGAGCCCCCATGCCCCCCGCACCAGGGCAGGACAGGTGAGTGCCGGGGGCACCCGCAGGGGACGATGTGGGGCCGTCCTGGCGGGATGGCTTCCCCGCGGTGCCGGGCGAAGGACAGAGTCCCTGCTGGGGTGGGACACTGAGGCGGCAGGATGTGGGGCCTGGGCACCCCATCAGATGGACCGGTCCTCGTCCTGGCTCTGCACCACCAGCTCTGGTGATCACACTCCCGGGCCTCGGTTTCCCTATCTGCACGCCAGGCACGGTGATTCCTATGCCGGCAGCTTCTTGTGGGGGAGCCTGGCACGGATGTCACAGCTGGCAGGGGCGGGTTATCTGGCTCTGACAGCAGCACGAGGCGGACACTGTGACCCCGCTTTACACGCGAGGAGACTGAGGCGTGGCCTTGATGAGCAGCAGAGAGGCTCCAGTCGGCGTTTCCTCGAGCTCCTTTTTCCCGAAGCCCAGGGCTGTCCGAGGCCCAGCTGGGCTGTTTTGAGAACGGAGGGACCCCCGAGCTCCCCCAGGGACGGGGGCTGGCCAGCTGGGGTGCACACGGCACGGTCTGCTCCTTCTCGAGTCAGCAGCAGCTGCGGGGACCACATGGGGAGCACGGGGAACTCTGGGCTGGCTCTGCCTTTGATGCTGCCCTTTCTCGATGTCATCACCAGGAGCCAGAAGGTACAGAGGCCAAAGGGAGGCTCGGAAGAGCTCGAAGATGAGGGCAGGCCCCCCGAGGCCCACGGCCAAGGTCCCGAGACAGCAGAAAGCCCCAGACCCACGCGCCCAGCGGCGGCGAGCGTGGAGCCAAGCTGCGCGCAGTGAAACCCTCCAGCCGCCCGGCTTCCCGCTCCTGCCTGGACGGTAACGGGGCCGTGGTGCCCACGGCAGCTGGCGGAGGTCCCAGGCTCCAGGACACACTGGCCACACCGCCCACAGGGACGGCCACGGGCCCGGCCACCGCCTGCCCCGTGGTCTGGGTCTCGAGGCTGCAGGAGCTCGGCTGGAGACAGACGTCACGCGGCAGAGCGCCAGACCCGGAAGGAGCGTGACGTGGCTTTCCCAGGGGCACAGGAAGGACGTTCAGGGTTCGTGGGGTTCGGGGTGTCTTTGTTTTTTTCTCTAAAAGCACCCCAGGGGGCTTAAGACTGCCCGACTGCACGTGCATTCGTGGCCTCTCGTCCAGCTGCTCCTTCAAGTGCACACGCCGTTGCTTTTTTGCCTTCGCGGTTTTATTTTCCGGCGTTGGTTTTCACACCAGCGCTTCCCTCGTCTCTCAGGCAGCCGCTGAGTCGCCTCTGCCCTGACCCGAGAGGGTGCGAGCTAGGGCGGCCGGGCCCTCTGCTCGCGGCTGCCCCGCCCATCTGCCAGCCGGCCTGCTGCAGGCACACGAGGGGACCAGGGGGCACGCGGGGTGGTCAGGTACCCGATGGGACGGGTGCCGCTGCCCTGGCTGGGGCTGTGAGGGCAGGCGGCCCCGTCTGGGAAGCCGGTTGAGCACGTCCCCACCCCGACTGCAGTGCTGTTAGCCTGCCCTCACTGCTACCCGCCTGGGGCCCTCCCCTGCACTCCTCCTGACCCCAGGCCCGACCTCCAGGGGTCCTTGAGAGTGCCTCTGGCCCCCTGCTGGTCCCTCGTCTCCATGTGTGCGGCGTGGCCGCACCCACAGCCCCCTGTGCCCCACGGGCCAGCTCGCCCCAGGCTCCCTGCACACTCTGGCCTTCGCTGAGAAGTACGACTCGAAGAGGTTTTTCTTGCCATTCATATGTTTTCTTAAGCTTGTTTATTTATTTTGAGAGAGAGAGCGAGTGTACATGAGGAGGGGAGGAGAGAGAGAGCGAATCCCAGACAGGCTCTGCGCTGTCAGCACAGAGCTGACAAGGGGCTCAAACCCGTGAACCCTGAGGTCATGACCTGAGCCGAAACCCTGAGTCAGACGCTCAACTGGACTGAGCCCCCCGGGTGCCCATTCCTAGTGTTGCTCAAGGAGCCTCTCGTCATGGTTTAGACGGCCCAGACACGTACGGAGGCCCTGGGTGTCCTCACTCCCTGTCCCCTCCCCGGTGTCGCCTTCGTTTATGAGGAGTGAGTTCTTGTCCAAGGCCCAGACCCCTGGTGGAAACGGGGACAGTGAGCCGGCGGGCTGCAGTTGGGGCCGCACCCTGCTCTGCCTGTGCCCCTTGGGAGGCCCGGTGGCTGCAGGAGGCTGAGCCGGGCTCCCCACTTGAGGGAAGCAGGGCCGCCCCACGGCGGGTGGGGCTGTGGGTTCCCCCCGGGTGCTTCTGGGCTCTCCGCCATGGCCCGGCGGGGTGAGCAGGTCCCAGCAGGTTCCGCAGGTGCCTTCAAGGGGACTCCCGCACGTGGGAAGGGCCAGGCCAGGCTCTGTCCTCCCGTCTTGCTCCCCCTGCCTCCCCAGGCGGCCCCCTGGCGCCACCCCTCCTTTCTCAAGCCAGCTTCCGCTTCTGCCGGCGCTGGGACCAGGACCCCCGGCTCCCGGGTGCTGTGCCCCTGACGTCGGACCCTGCGCCCCAGCACACGCAGCTGTCATCTCACCCCTGCCCTCGGTGCCCCGGCTCTCACTGCTTTGGAACCGAGACACTGGCTGTCCCTCGAGAAGGCACGACACGCCGTCGGGAGGAGCTCTGAGGCTGCGACTTGGCGCTCGGAGCCGGTTTCTGCCCGGGGTTCCGAGCAGCCCGGCTTGGGTGGATGGAGAATGTCTGTAGTCTGTCACCCGGTGCTGGGCACACTTACCCTGAACCCCGCGGGAGGCCAGCAGCCCCGGGGGCGCGGCACCTCGCATACCTGCCCGCGTTCCCCGCGAGGCCCTGGTGAGACCTGGGTTCTGGGAGGAGGGTCCGAAGCAGGACAGGGAGGGCTGGCAACGGAGTCGCGGCCCTGCCCCACAGAAGGGCACGGAGGTCCGGGCGGGCTCTGCATGGTCCCAGGGGTGCCCAGTTTCCGCCCCCACCCTGGGGCCCGTGGACAAGGGAAACGGTAGCCCTCGGATGGGGCCCCAGCCTGCCCGCCAAGGGCTCCGAAGCAGCCCGCACGCACGTGGCACTGTGCCAGCGTGGCCAAGCTGGACCCAGCCCCAGCTGGCTGGCTGAGCAGGCCTGGCCTCCACCACCCACAGCAAAGCTCTCGGCCCTGCCTGCCTGGTGCTACGCCCGTGCTGCCCTCCTGACTTCTTCCAGGTCCTTCCCTGCCCGGAGCCATCAGGACCAGGCGTGTGGAGCCAAGGCCGGGGACAGCCGGCCGGTCCCACTGCCTCTTACCAACCGGCCTTGGGCCAAGCTCGAGCATCCCCGGACACTGGTGCCCCTGTGTGGAGTGGCCGTGGTACAGTCCTTAACGGGGTGACAGCGCACGAAGTGGGGCCCGTGGAGGCCGGGGTTGACAGCCATCTGTCTGCAAGGCTGTGCTATTGCTCCTCATGAAAAGGCAGAGACAGGAAGGAAGGAGCCCTCCCCTCCCACCAACTCCTCATGTCACCCCGCGTCCCCAGAATATGCGAGCCCTGCAGGGGCTGGACAGGCAGGACCCTGCCTCCTGGGCCCGTGCGGACACGAGGGCACCCCGGCCCCAGCCCTGCAGGCGTCCCCCACCTCCTACAGGGGCGGGAACGACGCCGGTGACCAGAGGGGCCGGGCGGGTCTCGGGCCGAGGGCGTGACCTGCGAGGCTGCGTCCCCCACCCCGGCCTCCTCCCCTCAGCAAAGAGCAGGCCAGAGCCCGGAGAGGACCTTGCAGACAACTCACCCGACTCGTTTATGTTTTGAAATTCAAGTCCCAACACCAAAGCTGCCACTTCAAGCGCATTTAAGTTGTACGAAACGGTTTCTCGTGTATTCAGACCTTGTGCCGTCGTCACTGCCGTCTAGTTCCGGGGCTTTCCATCGCCCCAGAGGGGCCCGGCCCAGCAGCGGGGGCACCGGGTCGCACGCCGTGCGGCCCTTGCGCTGGTTTCCGCCAGGTCTCGGGCCCAATGTTCTCAGCACCAGGTTCTCCCGCGTCGCACCGTGAAGCGGCGCGTCTCTACGGCCAAGCGCTACCCCCTTGTAGGGACAGAGCGCCACCGGCCTCCGCCCCCCGCGGCACCCGGCTCTCTGTTCGGGGCCCTCAGGAACAGCGACGTACGAGTCTCTGTGTGAGCTACGTTTGCATCACCTCGGGTCTGCACCGGGGAGGGGGCTCTGGGTCCCGTGGCAGCTGTGTGTTTGTTTACCTTTCTGGGGAAGGGCCAGGCTGTCTTCCAGGGTGGCCGGCTGGCTGTCCTCATGGCCGTGAGGCGGGGTCTCGTGGCTCTGACCTGACGTGGGGCACCTGCTGGTGTGACGGTTGGCCTTCTGTACGTCTTTCCGGGAGACATGGCTGCCAGGCTCCTCCCGGGCCCTGTCCCCCACCCCGTGCGGACGCACCCGCTCTCCCCCGGCCCGGAAGGGGCCCTTCGGTGCTCGGACGCCACGGCGTGTGACACGTCCAGCCTGTCTGTGCTCACGTGCTGCTGGTGCGTCTGGTGTCACATTTAAGGAGCTGCTGCCTAAGTCCCGCGAGTCCTTTGGCTTCAGCCCTTACGTCTAGATCCTGGACCCACTTTGATGATATGTCAGTGTTTATGTATGGCAGTTCCTTGCCACCTTCAGGGCCGGCCGTCCACTTCTGCACAAGGGCAGAAAAGGGTTCTGACGGGCACTGCGCCGACCGCCTCGCGGCGCTCGGCGGTCCTGCCGTCCCGCGCCTGGGCAGTGATTTCACGGACACCTCTGTCCACTTCTTTCCACTTCCTTCCGTGGTTTTCAGCGTACGAGCCTTCACTCCTTTGGTCAAATTCTGTTTGACGCTATTTTATCGGCTTTGTTTTGGGATTATCCGTTGCGAGTGTGTACACGAGCGTATAGGTTTTCGGGGCGCCTGGGGGGCTCAGTCGGTTGAGCGTCCGACTTCGGCTCGGGTCACGATCTCGCGGTCCGTGGGTTCGAGCCCCGCGTCAGGCTCTGTGCTGACAGCTCGGAGCCTGGAGCCTGTTTCAGAGTCTGTGTCTCCCTCTCTCCCTGCCCCTCCCCCACTCATGCTCTCTCAAAAATGAATAAAGATTTAAAAAAAAAAAAAAAGAAATACATCTGGCTTTTGTGTCTTGTATTTTGCAACTGTGCTGTAATGCATTGGCTGTAATTGTGTGTGCGTGTGCCCGCTTGTGTGCACATGCACGTGTGTGCACACACATTCTTTAGGGTGCTTTCCACGTAAGATCACGTCACGTCAGAGAGAGGTGGTTTTACCTCCTCCTTTCCCATCTGAATGCCTTTTCCGCCTTGTCCCGGCCTGACGGTCCAGCTGGAACTTCCAGGACAACGTTGAATACAAGTGGCTATTCTGGCTCCTGACGTCCTTGTCTGGCTCCTGACTTTAGGGACAAAGCTCTTGGTCTCTCCCTGCATGTGCACACAGGCGGGCACACACACTTACACGCATGCACACGCATGCACACGCACACAGCGACGGGCGCAGACACCCTTTATCGGGTTGAAGGAGCTCCTAGTTTCTCTGTGTCTTTATCACGAACAGGTGTTGGATTTATTGAAACCATCGAAATGATTGTTTTCCTTCATTCTGTTAATGTGGTGTGTTACACGGGCCGATTTTCACATTTTGAGCCGTTCTGCATTTCTGGAATAAATTGCACTCGGTCACGATGTACAGTTCCTTTACTATGCCGCTGGGTTTGATTTGCTAGTGTTGAGCTGAGGACATTTAGATCTGTATTCGTGAGGGTTATTGGTCTGTAGTTTTCTTGTGATGTCTTTGTCTGGCTTTGATATCAGGGTGACAAGGGCCTGCAGGAAGAGAACCCACAGCAATGTGGGCCCGTCAGCCCTTCTCACGGCCAAGCAGGGCACCGAGCACGGGTCAGAGACGAGACGGAGAGGCACAGCTCATTCCCCCTGGGGATGCCCGCGTGGATACAGCCAGCACTTCTCAGAGGGGGGTCGGCTTAGGGGAACAGGGTGCGGGGGTCCGGGGTGGGCCGGGCTGGGAGCTCAGGTGGAGGGGCCGAGGTGGGGACCCGCCAGCCCCAGGGGTGGGTGTGGGGAGGGGGTCCCAGGTGGCATGTCCTGCCCACCCCACCCCCACCCAGGAGCTCTCTGGCCCCAGCACAGAGGGCACGTGGGGGCCTGCGTGTGGTGGTGTCTCAGCTCCTTCCCACGGAATCTTAAAAATAGGGCCGAGACGATGTCAATCTTCACAGACCACGGCCTGCCCCAGAGCCAAGAATAAGTCCGAGCCACTCAATAATTCAAGTCAGATCCAAATAGACTTTCCTGTTAACCCGGCGGCCTCTGTGCCCCTTCCCGAGGCCCGCACCCTGCCCAAGGGCCGGGAGTAAGAGGCTCCCACGAGGTGGGTTGGCCTGGACGTTGTAGGTCTCTTCACTTTGGGGACCCCAGCCTGCGCACCCTCCCCTCTCTTGGGGCAATCAGAAACGGGGGACACCCAGGGCTGGGAGTGGCCCTTTGTGATCAGGCCAAAGCAGGCCCTCAGGGAGGAGGTCCTAACCTGCCCCGAGCACTCCCTCCCCTAGCCACCCCCACACCTCTCTGGCCGCAGACATTGGCCTGTGTGAGCCCGGTTTTCTGCCAGGCTTCTCGGCACCTTTGACTGTCATTCACCCCTCCTCCTAGGCTCCTGGGGTCCCAACCCTCCAGGGCCCAAAAACCAGCCTGGGCTCCAGTGAAGCCAATCCCCCCCACTCAGGCCCCAGTCACTGGTGTGCACGTACCCCTCAGGGTCTGTTTTCCTGCCTCCTCCTGGGTGGGCCTTTAGGGCCCAGTGGGAATGGCTGGGGACAAGGAACCAGGGTACCTGGGTTCCAGCCCAAGCCTTCTGCACTCGCTGGGGGAGGGGAGCCTCACTGACCTGGCCCACCCACTCCAGGTTTGTTCTGGCCCCAGCAGCCCCTGCTGCACCACCCTGGCCAGGCCCTGCATGGAGTTTTACCAAATTATTAATTAAAGGCCCAGGCATGCGGCAGCACTGACATCCAAATGAATAGCATGCTGGGTAATTAGACGAGGTGTCATGGAAATGATGGAGCACAGCCCGGTATCCCCAGTTCACCTCCCCAGGAAGCAGGAGTGACTTCTGGCGGTTTCCCACCACCACAGGCATCACTGGGGGCAGGGCTGGGCCCCCCTCCGTCTGATTGTTCCCCGCCCAACAGGCAGAAGAGTGGACAAGGGGACAGTGAAGGCAGGAGACAGGCGAAGAGTCCAAGGTGGAGGGAGGGAAGTGGGGGAAGCCAGCGGAGGGCCCCTGCGAGGGCGGGGAGGGAGACCAGGCTCCAGGATGTGGGGGGGGCTGCCCCCCAAAAAGGAGGCAGCTCCCTACGCCCTTCCCTGGGGTTCCCGGGAGTATGGAGCAGGCTGGAGTGTGTCTGCGTTATAGTTGTTTGAATTCCACTTGGTTTTTCACCAAAGTCATAAATGTCCGTGGCTTAATCAAATATCTCTGTAAGACTTGCCGCGAAAAACCAGCCGCTCGCTCCGGACCCACCGTCTCTCCTGATTTCCCCTTCTCAGAGGCAAAATTTTGTTATTTTAGTTAGTTTGTTTTGGTATTTACTTCTAAATAACGTGCTAACGTTGCTTTTTTTTCAGACTTGGAAATCATCCACTCACTTCCTGCTGTTGAGAGTTTGTTCACACACACACACACACACACACACACACACACACACACACACACTTTTCTTCCACCCATCTTCTCATTTTGGCTGAATCATAATTCAATGTATGCATTATTATTTCTTTGCACATACTACTCACAGCTGAGTAACGTATTGTAATTACATCTTTTTTCTTGTACAACCTCTTGTTTTTCCTGGACTTAATAACTGCCTCGTGTTTTGGGTTTGCTTTATTTTCTGTGTACCTATTACTTATTCATCCCCAAACCCTGTAACAAAAATATAAATCTCTTTTCTGGTATGTTAAAAACATCAGACCATCTATAAATCTGGTTTCTTTCTTGGAGCCTGTGGTAGACAGCCTCCAGGATGGTTCCATGAGAAACCACGCGGGACAATAGATCTTTGTTCTGGGACAATTTTTTTTTTTCAATGTTTATTTATTTTTGGGACAGGGAGAGACAGAGCATGAACGGGGGAGGGGCAGAGAGAGAGGGAGACACAGAATCGGAAACAGGCTCCAGGCTCTGAGCCATCAGCCCAGAGCCCGACGCGGGGCTCGAACTCACGGACTGCGAGATCGTGACCTGACTGAAGTCGGACGCTTAACCGACTGCGCCACCCAGGCGCCCCTGTTCTGGGACAATTTTACGTATTTTTAAAATTCTTGTTTTTTTAATTTTTGAGAGACAGTGTGTTCACTACTGGGGGACGGGCAGAGAGAGGGGGACAGAGGATCTGAAGCGGGCTCTGTGCTGACAGCAGAGAGCCCAACGTGGGGCTCAAACTCACGAACCACAAGATCATGACCTGAGCCGAAGTCAGACTCTTAACCGACTGAGCCACCCAGGCGCCCCTGTTCTGGGATAATTTATTACACAGCAAAAGACAACTAACTCAGAGCCATTCCTCCCATATCCACCTGTCCCGGTTGCCTCGTACACCTGCTACACATCCATCACCAAGGACCTCTCTCCACCCTCGTCTCTCCTGTGCTGAATCCCCCTCCTTCGTGGATTCTGAAGCCCTTTATTTGGGCCTGCTCCCTTGTATTGACGGTGTGCATCATCTAGTGGCTTCTTGAGAACAAGTGTACGAGAGCTACAACCCCGCCCTTGCCCTCACCCCAGTAACTTGTGCCCCCCTCCCCCCTCTGGGCCATGAGGCCACCGCTGTCCTTGGTGCTGAAGCCGATGCCGAGGCGTCCCTCTGTGCTGCTTGCTGGTCTGGGACGCTGAGGGAGCCTCTGCCCTACTTTTACTCCTCTCTCACCCTGCTCCCCTTCTCCCGAGGCCAGACACTGCGTCCGTCCTGAAAAATCCCCTTCCCTGACAGCCCTGGCCTTCTGTCCAGGCCTCCCCTTTCTGCACCAGGCTGTCTTCCTGTCCAGGCCCCTGATCAGACCCCACACAGGTTCTGCAGATGGGCTCGAATCCTGGGGTAAGAGCCCAGAGGGGTTTGAGCTGAGAAGCCTCCAGCTTACATGTGACAGAAAGCAACACGAACCCTCTTAGGTAAAGACGGACTTGTCAGTTCACTCTGGGGGCACCACATACCTGCCGGAGCCAGGGAGTGGAATCAGCCCCAGTGCACCTATGGAAGGGGGTTCCTCAGCAGGCCGAACACGGTCACCAGAAGGCACGCCTGGCTGGGGAAATGGGAAGGGACCTTCTCAGGAAGGTGCAGGGGCTCTGGGATCTCTCAGGACACTCTGTTCCCAAGGCCCTAGAAAGCATCGTCTCTGCCCAGTGACGCCCCATCCTGTCTCTGGGTATTCTCTTCCAATGCCAGCAGGAAACAGCGTGATTAAGGCTCCGTTATTAACTTGCCAATCTTGTTTCTGGGGCACAGACGCTGACGGCTTAGGGGACCTAGTTGGCATATAACGAGGTCTCCATGACAAATTACTTGGGTATCAATTAACTATCTAGGGAAATGTCAAGCAGGATCTGTCATGCTGGTAGCGGGGGACAGCCAATTAACCTGGAGCGGTTAATCCGATCCCCAGCAGTCACCTGCCTCCGCCTCCAGCAGGGCTCAGAATGAAGGAAGGGGCCTGCACTACCCGGGTGGGCGGGGCCTGGCCTCCACCTCCCCAGGATGCACACGTCTGCAGTCACGCTGGGGAACCTGGGTGCATGGCCCTGGCCTTGCAGCCTGTCTGTCCATCATTCATTCGTTTTACAGCCACCTGCTGGGTCAGGCCTTGACTGGTCACCTCCGGTGGGGGGTGGGGCAGAGCTTCGAGGGACAAACGTGCATTCGGGGGTCTGTGATCTGTGTGATCTCTATAGGCTCCAAGATGGGTAAGAGCGTTCACAGGGCGGGAAGGAGAGAAGGGTTAACTTTACAGGGGTCAGGGCGGGGAGGTGCAGGAGGAGCGGCCAGGGGAAGGCCTCTCAGGGTGGGGGCTGGGGGGGGGGCAACCAGGCAGAGGGCTCCCAGGTTCAACACAGATATAGGGCCTCTGGCAATGAACCGGCAGGCCATCTGCCATTCTGAGCTGTAGGACTTGGAGACAGTTTCTTAAAACCTTTCTGGCCTCAGTTTTCTTGCCTGTAAATGGGGCCAATAATCCCTGGTTCCCTGAGTGCTGGGAGAGTAAACAGTGCCCCAGGCAGACGCGCCTCACTCTGTGCTTGGCCCACAGGCAGGTGCTGGCAGAGTTTGGCTCCCCATCTCTGCCCCGCAGGCTACGCACAGGTGAGGCGGTGGCGGGGGGTGGGGAGGGTTGGGGGGAGGCTCCGATGGAGCCCAAGCCCAGAAGAGGCACAGGAACGAGGAATATGAGGGAAGCGGCCTGGGAGGAAAGGGCCATCCTGGGGCAGGTGGTGTGGGCTGGCCAGTGGGCAGGCAGGCAGACAAGGCAGGGCACGGGGGCAGAGTCTGGGGACTCTGGCCACCAGATGTCACGGTGCCTTCTGGGTTTTGCTGTTTTCAGGAACACACCCTGGCCCCCCGGGAATGTGGACCAGTGACCTTGCTTTCACATCCAGCCCTGTCCCCACCCATGGGGTCCCCACACCTGGCCTGCGCCTCTGGTGGAGCTGACCCCCACCCAGCGATCGCCCCCCCCCCCCCCCCGCCCCGTGTGCTCAGCGCTGATTGGCAGCTGCCACTTCCCAGCTCTCCCAGCCAGGGAGCCTCGTGCTTATTCATGACACTGACATATGGCACCTCCGTGGGGGGGATCGGAGGAAGCTGCCAATTGTGAGTGCAGCGCGTCCCCATTCGAGCCCGGCCGAAGGAAAACAAATGCAAGATGTGAGGGGAGCAGAGGCGGCCCGGGGGCGTGTGCGTGTGCGTGTGTGTGTGTGTCTGCACGCTGGTGCCACACTGCGGGGGCGCCGGGAGGAGAGGAGGAAAGCGGCGGGGGGGAGTGAGTTTGGGTTTTCGTGGCTTCTGGGTCTTGGCCGATGGGGTGGGTCCTCAGAGGCCAAGTTGTCCATCCCTCTGCCCCGGGGCAGGCCGGCTCACGGCAGCTCTCTCCCCTCACACGGACGGACGTGCGCTCGAGGCCGCGAGCGAGACAGGCCAGCAGCCTGCAGCCCTGTGTGCGGATCTCTGAAATGTTCTCATTCTTTCCAGAACCAGGAAATTCCACCTAATGTCAAGCCGGAGCCTCCAGAGTTCCAGGCTTAGCCAGCCTCTTCTGTCTCTATTGGGGATGGGAGAGTGCGCGCGCCGGCCCACATCGGCGGCTGGGGGCACGGCGGCCCTCGCCCCACGCGGGCCTGGCACCCCAGGGCTTGGCTGGGCACCCACAGGCTACGAAGCTCTGCTCCCGGGGCTGGGGAGGGCAGGGCCAGAGCCACAGGCTGAGCTCTGGGGGTCCTCAGCCGGCCCCTCCTCCCGGACCCAGGGCTAGAGGCTGCTGCCATGGCAACGAGGCTTTTTGCCAACTGGCCGCAGGCCTCCTGGGAACGGTTGGTGCGTCCAGGAACCACGGCCACCACTTCGAGGCCCAGCCCCAGGGACTCCGACCCTACTCGGCCAGGTGTCCCCGCCGTTAGTAGGGGAAGTCACTGGAGATAGAGAGGGGGCTGAGGGACACCAGAATTGGGCCTGGGGCCTGGCAGGCCCAGGTCTGAAGCCAGCTGAGCTGAGAGGAAGAACCCGTCCCACAAGCCCCAGCCCACAGCCAGGCCCTTATGTGGGGTCTTTCCCCGGGGGGGGGGGGGGGTCCGCCGGCCTCCTTCTTGGGGAGGGGAACGGCTGGGGGCTGGGGAGCAGCCCCCCCACAGCTTGGGCCTTCCCCGGGGAGTCAGAGAGCTGCGGGTCCCTGCCCCCAAGTGTGCCAGGAGCGGCTCCCAGGCTGCTGGAGCCCTGGGGGGGGGTGTGGGGGGGGGCCCCAAGGGCGGCTCCCATTCCCGCCCACGCCCTGGCTCCCGCCCCCCGTGGGCCGTGGGCCTTCTGGGTGGGTCCCCCGCCTCAGCCAGGCGGAGCGTGAGCCCCCAGGCCTGGCTGGCGGTGCTCACGTCCTGCCGGCGCTGGGCCGCCTCGCTTCAGGCACCGCTGTGCATGGAGGCATCTGCCGCTCAGTGTCTCGGGGCAGATGGGCTGCCAGTGAGCTAAGTGTGTGCGGGGGAAGGGGTGCCATAGGAACCCCTTCCCGCCAGAGCGTGGGGGCGGGAGAGGCAGGCCGGCGGGGGGGGGGGGGGGGGGGAGCGGGGAGTGCTTGCGAGGGGGAGGGGGCTGGGATGGCAGGGGCCCTGAGCGTGGGGGGAGGCACGCGGCGGGGTCCTGGGGGCACCGGGCAGGGCAGGGTGGCCTTAGGAACGTCCCTTCCCTCTCGGGGCCTTGGTGACCATCTTCAGGCTCCCAAGCCCGGAGCTTCAGCAGGACAGGGGTGTCCTGGGCAAACAGACACCTGCCGTCTGCGGGGGCCCTCCCGCCAGGGGGTGAGGGCGGTGGGGACGCTGGGCAGATCTGCCAGAGCACGTGGGCGTGGTTCCCAGAGGGGTCAGGGTAGCGCTGCCAGTCAGGTGAGGTCACGCTGCCGGCCACTCCTCGGAGCGGGACCTGATGTCAGCCCCGGCTGGCTGCAGCCAGAGTCGTGCCCCGAGGGTCCCGTCAGGTCACGGGGGCCAGGCTGCTGGGCAGGGTGCTGCGAAGGCAGAACCGCCCGGCCTGGCTGCCCCAGGCCCGCTGGACCCTGGGCCCTGGACCCTGGGGGGCAGTGGGGCTGTGGATGGGGGAGGTGTGGAAAAGTTGGCAAGGCGACAACCCAGGGCCTGGGGATTGCGCTTGTCGGGCACCGGGAGGGCCTGGGGCAGGGGAGGCCCCCTGGGCCAGCGCCAGCATCCTGCCCTGGAAAGCTCAAGGGTTTCTCATTCATAAGGACAGTGAGTGGACGCTGGGGACCCGGCTCTGTCCCTGTCGTGTGCCAGAGGCTGCCCTGAGCACCTAGCAGCGTGGCCACCCGTCTCATGGGCACCGTAGCAGGGGAGGCAGCATCACCCCACCGGCTGGAAGAGGAGGTTAGGGGCGGAGCCGGACGGAGGCCGGGGCTCAGCGCGACCCCCTGGGCTCCAGGCCCCACAACCCCGCTGGAGGGCTGCCCGGCTCCAGAAGCCCAGGGGAGGGTGCCAGGTGGGCCCCGTGCCCCTCTCGCCTCCCTCCCATCCTGGGCGGCCCCCACCCGCCCCTGCAGCCGCCTCCGCCCGCCCGGCGTGACTCAGCTCAGCTGTTAGCCTCTCGGCTGGTGGTTGCCTTTTTTTTTTCCCCCTTTTTCTTTTCCAAAGTGTGGCGTCGCTGCTGTGCTGTGGCAGGCTGACGGCCTCTGCCCGGCAGTGCCCGGGGTGGCTCCTGGCTCGAGGCGGCCAAGGTGACCAAATGACCGGGCCTCACCCCTGGGCTCTGGTCCCGGGCGGAGAGATGCTGTCACCTCCAGACCAGGCATGCTCTGCCTGAGCCGGGCATGGTGCTGGGGGACGCCTGTCCAAAGTCACCCTCCACAGCTGTCCCACGACCCAAGGACCTTATGTCCTTGATGTTGTAGATTGAGCATCAAGAGGCCAGAAACCCTCCTGGGGAGGGTGAGGGGTGGGGCAGGGGCAGAACCCAACTTCTCAAGAAAGGGAAGAAATGGAGAAATTTGTCCTGGACCAAGTCACTTGGATGAGGACGAGCTTTCCCTCAGTGAAGGAAGGAAGCCTCCCTGACATGGGATTGTCAGGAGAAGGTGCCATTTTGTTAGGGAGTGAGTTTCCTGTTCTGAGGAGGATTCAAGCCCTGATGTGGATTGAGCCCGGTGAGGGGAGAGCGCTGCAGGCCGGGTGGGCTTGGGTTCATCTCCGGTCTGTCTGTGGGAACCTGGGGGATTCAATCTGCCTGCAGGGCCGTCTCCTTGTCTGCGGAGCGGGGTCAGTATCTCCTGAGGATGGGACAAGACCGTGCAGCGAACGTGTATACAGACGCGTGTATGTTCTGGTGCGGGCCGTGCACCTGGAGGTCTCCACCTCTGAGGGCGTTCGCTTCCATGGTCGGGAAGGGTCCCGTCAGGAGGGGTGGCTCAGACTTCAAGGGGGAGGAGCTGGGCGGTAGGGGGGGGTCTGGCACGGGGCCCGGGGACCCCCGAGAGAGGCTGGCCTCAGACTCTGGGGTTCCCAAGCACAGGGGGGCCAGAAGCCCTTGGGATGGGGTGTTCATGGAACCTGGAAGTTGGGACACCCCGGCCTCAGTGGAGAACCCATGTGGGCAGACACAGGTGGCCTTAGGGTTTAAATACCTCCGTGAAGGTCAGATGGCCCCACACCCCTGGACAGGCTGGGGACAGCTGGCTCCTCCTGCCCCAACGCTCCCCTCCCTCCCACCCCCTGCTCTGTGCCCCTGTCTCGCGCCTCTTGCAGCCGATTGAGGGGTGGCCCCTAAAAGATGTGTCCGCCTGGCACCTCGGAATGTGACCTCACTTGGAGTAAAACTCCGTGGAGGTAACCAAGTTAAGGGTCTTGAGATGAGCTCATCCCGGGCCGGGGTGGGCCCTAAACCCAATGTCAGGGGTTCCCAGTGGGAAGAGAAAGGCAGGGGGAGGCGGAGACTCAGACTCAGGAGCAGCCGCGTGCAGTGGGAGGCAGACGCGGGTGGTGCACCCGGGACACCGGCAGAGGCAGGGACAGGTCCCCCCCCTGGGAGCCCGGCGGCTGCATCTGGGGCTGGAAACACGCTTTGTGAGCTAAGGGGGCCGCGGGGTGCCTGCTCCTCGCCGCGGGTTCCCCACCCCGCCCAGGACGTCCCGTTAGGGCAGGAGTGGGGCCCCTGCAGCCACAGAGGCTCCCACGACCACACGCGCCCCAATGGACACACAATAGAGCACCCAAGGAAAGCGCGCCCAGTCACTTCCCCGCAGGATGGCCTTCGCGGCCTGGCGTCACACGGTGTGGGCCCCGGGGCTGTGTGTTGCTCCTGGGTATGTAGCCACTGGGCTCTCCAGAAGATTCTCTGAGCCTGCTGATATCCTGAGATAACTCCTCCTTTCTGGTTAGGCTAGCCGGAGTGGGCCCCATGGGTCCCAAGTGGCGTGTGGGGCGAGGGGGCCTCAGCGGGGGGCGGGGACCCCCTCTCGGCTCTGTCCACGGGCAGAGGCCATGAGCCAGCGAGGACCCCCGCTAATCCCAGCTGGATGAGCTGACCTCTGCCCCAGGGCCTGGCGGGCACGTAGTTGGCCAGGAGGCCCACGAGGGGTCAGCGGTGGGGGCCGGGGGGTGGGGCACCCACAGTGAGGACCAGACGCCTGCTTTCTCCAAGGTGAAGAGGCCTCAGCTCCTCCCTGGGGCCCAGGTACCCCGCTGTCCTCCCTCCAGCCCTGCTCCCGTCCCTCGTCCCTCGGCTTCCTCGGGGCCCATGTCCTCCCTCCCTCTGTCCTCCTTCTCTCCCCTACACCCTTCTTAGAAATGAAGTCATCTAGAAAAATAATCAAAAAATAGAAAGGAAAAAAAAAAGCTAAGAAAATGGGATTTTTTTTTTTCCCTTTCAAACATTTGGTAAGACACCTCCCACACGGATGAGTGTCCACCGGGGGCCTGTTTTTGTCCGAGGGAGACTCAGGCCTGCACCTCTCCGGGTGGCGCCAGCCGGATGGGCTCTCCACTCCCGTCTTGGGGTCTGCACGGGGCCTCCCGGGAAGCCTGGCCAAAGTCAGCTCCCAGGAGCCACAGACCCCCGGCCATGCTCCCCACAGGAGCCCCCCGAGGATGCGGCGGCCGGGTGGGGGAGGGGCGGCGGGTTCCCGCTCTGGGGGGCGCCAGCCCCTCGTGGGGACCTCGGCCCCCAGCCTCTCCCCTCTGCCCACCGGCCCTGCTGAAGCTCCCGTTTGTTTATTTATAATTTACACTCAGCCAGTTTCCAAGAAAGCTCCGAGGCACTTGCTGAAAAGCTGCTTCCGCAAGCTGGGCTGTGCTCCCATCAGCCTTGGGCTCCGAGCCCATGGACACTTTCCCCGTGGCTCACAAGTTCCAACGTCTCAGCCTGGCGTCCGGGGTGCACCGGGTCCGGCCCCCGAGACAGGCCCTCGCTTCCTGGGGCAGCTCACTGCCTTCTCCCGCTTTGGGGGCCACAACGCTTCCTCCAGGACGCCCTCTTGAGTCCCGGTGGGAGGGGACCTGGGGATGGCCGCACCCCTCTTCTGCCCCTCGGCCACAGTCCTGGGCCTATCTGTCCCGGGGCCACAGTTACCCAGTACGGGCGGGCGCTCCACCTGGACCTCGCCCAGCCCTGGAAGGGACCAGAATGCTGTGGGGGGAGGAGGGGGGGTCCTGGGTCTTGACCGGTATCCAGGCCGGGTCTCCTGCACCGGTTTCCAGGGGTCAACATGCAGGGAGGGAAGGGCCTGCAGGGAGGGAGCTCCGGCAGGGGCAGAGGCTGCAGACGAGAGCGGGGGTGGCCCTCACGATTTGGTCCAAACCCTGGGTGAAAAAAAGTGCCACTCTGTCGACCAGCACAGCGGGGACACAGGTGGCTGCAGTCCCTCCTCAGCCCCACTGGGGCCTCAAAGCTTCTTGCCTCGGGCAGGGGGGTCGTCCCTGATCCCGGGCGCCCCCTTCCCTCAGCCCTGCTTCGTCAGGCTTATTTTCCATCCGCGGCAGAGGGGAGTCGGTCTCCGACTCAGATCTGCACCAGCCAGGGCCAGAGAACCGGCTTAAGCAGGAGAACGTGAACGTGACACCTCGCTTCTGCACCCCCCAGTCCCTCCTCAGTAAGAGGGGGTGAGTGATGCCGAGGCCAGCCCTGCGCCCAGGATAAGATCGACGCAGATGCAATCAAGGCCACAGGGCAACACACTGCATGCCCCTCGCGGGGCCTCAGTTTTCCCACCTGTAAAATGAAGCAGCCTCAGCCTTCTCCCTCTGCCCAAGTCTGTAGATCCGACTTCTACGGAGCAAGCTGGATGGCCCTGCCAGCCAGGAGGGCACATGGTGGGCCAGGGGTTGGGGCCGCCCTCCGCCCCCTACCGTCCTCAGGCGCGAGATCCCGCTGGCCGCGACACCACCAGTTCTGGCCAATGCCCCTCCCCCTCCCTCCCTCCTTCCCTCCGTCCCTCAGCCTGAGCAGACATCACCTGGCAGGGGGAGCCCGGGCATGACAGGCCCCCGGGGGGGGGGGGGTCGTCCTCAGGAAGCCCCCGTGGCAAGGGCAGTGCCAGGCAGGCCTTTGCTAGGGATGTTCTCGCACTTGGCAGGCACGCAGGGGAGCGTGGCCTTTCCCTGGTTCCGGCTGTCCTTGCCACTGAGTTCCGTGGGGCCACAGATGCCCTGGCTGTGGGGGTCAAGGCAGACCAGATGTCCATTCCGGGCCACAGTGCCCTGTGCCAGAAGGACAGTACAGAAGGCCCCTTGCTGACACAGCCCTGAAACCCTTGACTCTGGAGCTGAAAGGGAGGCGGGGGCAGGAGGGAGGGAGGAAGAGAGGGGAGGGAGGGGAGGGGCCCCGTGGCTCCGTTTCCTAGAGGAAATGCCTTTGAGGCACCAACTGGCCCCGGAGCATCTGGCCGCTGGGGTGGCCTGTGCCCCGCTCCCCACGAGGTTGGTGGCATATGGCTGCCCTGGCTTGTCCAAGGCACGCAGCCTGCAGAGAGCTCCCCTGCCAGGGCCCATGCCCGGAGGGGGGGGGGGGGGGGGAGCCAGTCGTCCGGCCATTTGCGTGCAATTCCGGTCAGCCCTGGATGCTCGTCTGGCTTCCTGCCTGGGAAGCGGCATCGTGCCCCGGGGTGAGCACGGGCTTCTCGGCCACCAAGGGCTGGACCGAGGCCCCGGGGCCTCCATGTGCCAGTGGCATGATCGCGGTCAAGGGGCTACACTTCCTGAGCCTGCTTCCTCGTTTGTGGAAGGATAAGCATGGGGACTGAGCACAGAGCAAGCAGCCGGTGACGGTTGTCCGGGGGGCACATTTCGCGGCAGAAGTGGCCTCTGGGGACCGCTGGGAGGACTCCTGGAGACCCCACGCTGAACGCGGATTCGCCGGCCCCCTCCCGCGGGGGCAGTGGGCTCGTCCCGGTCCCTCCCACCAGACCCGGGCCCTGGTCCAATTCAGCACCTCTGGAGCCCGGAGGATCCTAAGCAGAGGGTGACAGTGTTTGAAGGGTAGGATTCCCTGAGCGCCTGGGGCCTCCCACACGAATGAGCTTTTTCGGAGCGAGATGCTGCGAGTGAGGCACTTGCTACGTGGGCAGTCACTCGTTCCTGCTGGTTCCCCTGCCAGAGAATCACCCCAGGGTGGGGAGGAAGAGGAGGAAAGATCCCTCATTCACCTGCTCAGTCGACAATATTTACTGAGCACCTGCTGTGGTCTGAACCAGGCAAACCCTCCACCTGCTTGCAGCTCCCAGGCAGCAAACACCATGCTGGATGGGGATAAGACCCATGCGGCAAACACAGGGCAGGGGGCCAGGTGAGGGTGGGGTGTGGTGTCACACGGGCGGTCGCCTCACTCAGGAGGTGAGAGCCCCGCTGGCATCTGTGCAGAAATCGGTGCACGAGTGTTCCAGGCCGAGGGGCCCACAACTGCAAAGGCCCTGGGGCAGGAAGGAAGGTGCGAGGAAGGCAGAGCCTGCAGTTCGTCGAGGCGAGGCGGCGAGGCTGTGCGGGCACGGGACCGGGAGGGCGTGGCTTCCGGGGAACCACGGGGAGGGGGCATGACAAGGTCACCGGCTGCGGTGTCCACAGGCGGACCGAGGCTGAAGGAGGGAGACCAGGCCCGGGGACCAGGGCGGGAGGCCGGGCGAGACGGCGGCGGCCCGGGGCAGGGGGGCAGGGGGGCGGCGCTGCAGGCGGGAGGAGGACTCAGGCCGGCGAACGCGCCCAGAGGCCCGCCCAGAGGGGGCGGGCGAAAGCCCAGGCCGCGCCCCGGCCGGAAGCTCCGCCCCGCAGACCGGACGCCGGAAAGCCGAGTTCTCGCGAGAGAGTCTCCTGGGCTCCGCCCCTCCGCTCTTCGCCAATCGCCACGCGCCTGAGCGCGTTGCCGTGGCAACCCGGGTGCGTCCGGGTCCCGGCCCGGGTCCTGACCCCCGGAGCCGGGCCTCAAGCCCTCGGCGCTCCTGGGGTCCCCGCGCGGCGCCCTGGTGAACCGGCAGCGCCCTCGCTGGGAGGCCCGGGGGCGGGTGGAGGCGGGAGGCCGCAGAGAGTCGTGGGCCCCGTTAACTTTTTCAGAGCACCTTCCTACCCCGCCCTGCACCCCCGCCCCCCCCCGCCCTCAGCCGCGGCAGTCCTGCCCAGGGGGCTCCCCCGCCCCTCCCGGACCCTCCCCCGTCCCCGCTGTTCCCCGGTCACCCGCGCCGGGCCGACCCCCGCGCTCCCCGCCCTGGCCCGAGGCCCCCTGCAGGGTCCCCTCCGCCCCTCCCCCGCGAGCTCAGGGCTGCAGCCGCTGGACGCGGAGGAAGGCGGGACTGGACACTGGGCAGCCGGGGTCAGTGGGCGGCGGCAGGCCCCGAGGGCCGCCAGCCCCGCCCGGCAGAGTCCACCCGGGCGGAAGGAGGGGACGCGGGGCCGCCTGCGGACAGACCCCTGTCTCAGCCCCAGCGCCGTCCGCCCCGGAGCCCGACCAGGGGCAGGAAAACTTGAATGTGCAGTAATGTGAGCCTGAGAAGGACTCCTTGTTCCTTGAGTTCACCCAGAAATCCGCCTCAAAGGAAAGTTACCGCACTGGGGAAGAGCACAGTTGGCTGGAGAATTTGGTTTAAAAATAAATAAATAAAATTTAAATTACATAACTAACACGTGTTCGGTATAAAAAATTTTGGAAAACACATGGAAGTATAAAAACCCTTGATCCCACCGCAAGACAGAACCACTGTTACTTGAGAATGTTTTCTTCCAGTCTCGTTTTTCCTCAGTGCATTTGTATTGCATAGACATCATTTTCCAGTAAGATCTGTGGGTGTGCTCCAGGGCCCCTTAGACCCCTGGGTAGGAATGGGAATGAAGGCTCCTGATGTGGCCGGACTTGCCGTCCCCAGGCGCACGTGGTGGCAGCCCCAGGACTCAGGACAAACGGGCACTGATGTGGCTGTTGCTCTGGTTACCAGAACTCCACCTTCGCCCTACAGAGGGGTTCCCGGGGGGGTGTAGTGGGTCCATGCTCCAAGCTCCTTTCTATGGCCCCAAGTTCTTTTGACCTTCTCCTTTAGGCCAGGGGTGCAGGGGTGGGGGACAGGATCAGGATGAGGCTTGAGGAACCCACCAGTCCCGTGAGGGAGGGGAATTTGACCCAGCGGGCTCCCTCCAGGCATGGGAGCGTCCTGGGAGAAGCAGGAAAGCGGGTCAGACAGGGAGGCAGCCAGAGGCCCAGGGCCAACCCTTTACCTCTGCTCTCCTTAGGGACCACGCTATAAGACCGATAACCAAAGGAGAGCCCCCCCCCCCAACCCATATATACACACACACCACATGGTCTCACCCTAGCAGGACAAGGGGACGTGTTGTAGTCTGGCACCCTGGAAGGAGCCCCTAGCCAGCCCACCATCCTGGGCACGAGTTGGAAGCAATGTGTCCATGCGCTCGGGCAGGGGAGGGGAGAGGCGGGATCCCTTCTGAGCCCGGGACAGGGGTGGTGGGCGATCGGTAAGCCTGGCCCCTCAGCCCTCTGAGCGCACGCAGTCCCCCCGACCCCGTCCCCCAGGGTAATGGGAATAACCTCGCCATTCATCTGGACAGACTGTCGGGCTGCCACCCCGTCAGACGTCTGTGCAGAACAGGGCATAACCACACGCGTCTAGGTGCCTGCGGGTCTGGGCTGATGGTGCTGTTTCCACAGAGTCTGCCTTAAAGGTGTCTTGAGCGTGGTGGCCTCCCTGCTCAGGGCCTGGTGGCAGCACTGGCAGGCACCTGGGCCCCCTCGGCAGGACGCTTGGTCTCCCGGCTGCCCGCGGTCGTGGTGCAAACAGCCCTGTCCTCTGCACACCGATTTCAGGAGCCCCGGGGAGTCCCCTCTGTGACACAGAGGCCACCTGCACGTTGTTGTCCCTGCTCCCTCTGGGCCCTGCCCCCACCCCAGCAGCCATCACTTGTGCTCCCAGACAGAGTGTCCTGACTTGTCTCCCAGAACATTTCTTCCAAAACTCACTACCTACTTCTCTGCTTAAAGCCATCTGGTGGCTTCCCATGTCATTCGAAGTAAAACCCGAGTTCTTTCCATGGAGTATGGGGTGTCAGTCACCTTCCATCCACGGACCCCCAGGAAGCTACCTGCCGTGGAAAGAAGCCGGGGAGAGGGCACAGCGTGGGGGCCGAGGGCCGTGTCCCCGCGCGTGGGGGGTGTAGCGAGGATTTATAACTGCCCGGCGCTGGGGGCCTTGAGGGCAGGGTCAAGGGAGCAGGTGATTCCACTACTGGTATGTTAATAATTTTATCCAGAAGGCAGGAAAACAGAGCAAAGCTGAGGCTGAAATTGGTAAACTCAAACCAGCGAGAAAAGGGACACGTGGCTCATCCCTGAGTCTGGACAGTGTGCGCGCTCTGTTGGCCTCGGACGTGACTGCAGGGAGCCCTGGCCTTGGTCTTGATCTGTCCCTCTCTCGGTCCGTGTTGGTGTCCGGTGACGATATTTACCCTGAAATTGTCGGCAGGCCAGCAGCTGGCACGCCGAGGCCGCCGCTCCCCCTCCCGAGACCCCCAGTGACCTGACCTCCCACTGCCCCGCCCCACGCCAGTCCCCTCCGTGGCTGCACTGGCTGTCCCTCGGGCCCTTCCGAGCGGCCGCTCGCTCTCTCCGCCTGGTGCCGCCGTCCGGGGCGCTGGAGACCCGGCCCTGGTGCTGCCCTTTCCTCCTGCACTCCTCCTCCTCCTGCCGTCAGGCCCCAGCTCGGCCCGTGCGCCTCTCCCAAGGCCACCGCCACATCCCACAGCCCACGGGGTCTGGTCACACGCCAGTGCATCGCAGTGCTGGAGGGCAGGGATGGTTCGTGGGTGTAGCTCTCGTCCTCCAGACCCTCCGGGCGTTTTCCGGTGTGGGTGAGCCCACTCAGGGCCTCTGTGCTGCGGCCGTAGAGACCAGAGCTGGCTGCAGGTGGGCAGGCAGAATACGTGCAGGGTGGCGGGGGGAGGGGGGTTCGGCCAGTTTCTTCGGCCTCCGCTTCCCCCGCCCTCCCAGAGAGGCCAAGGGGTCAGAGCCTGGTGACCCCCGAGCCCTAAAGAGCAGAGAAGCTGGAGTCAGAGCCGGCCCTTTGCTCTTTCCACAGGGGGTCTGGCTCCATTTCGAAGGAGGACCCGGCCCCTGATGGGAGGCAGGGCCTTCGCGGCCAGCCAGGGTCAGCCGTCTGGTGTTCCCAGGCCTCCAGCCTCAGGGGCCTCTCCTTTTTTTTTGCTTCTAAAATGCAAGCTCAGCCCCTTTATTCCTTCCTTGGGCTGCCGTGGCCAGACCCCACAGACCCCGGGGCTCGACACAATATAAACGTACTCTCGGACGGTTCCGGAGACCGGAAGTCTGAAATCAAATGTTGGCGGGATTGGTTCCTCTGGGAGACAGAATGTTCCGAGTCCTTCCATCAGCGTCTGGACCTGCCAGCCGCCCCCTGGCACCTGTGACTTGTGGACGCACCAGTCCCGTCTCCACCTCTGTCTTCACTTGGGCTCCCCCCGTGTCTGTGTCTTTGACCAGACGTGACCCTTCTTGTTAGGACACCGGTCACTGGGTCAGAGCCACTCAACTGAGCATCTACAAAGTCTCCATTTCCAAATAAGTTCATACAGGTTCTGGGTGGACGTGAATTTGGGGGAACGTTGCTCAGCGGGGCACAGCCCCATCCATAAATGGTGGAAAACCCCGAGTCCCGTGGGGGACCCCACATTTCTCCCGGTTACCTCCCTTTGCGTTTCCTGCTTCTGCCGTGAGCTCACGGGTGGTCCGCACCAGACAGCCCCCAACTCCTTCATTTGTGCCCAGCACCCTTCACGCGGGGGGTCGTTCTAGGTGGCGCCATTTGAGACTGGCCAGCAGCACGCTACAGGTGACAACACAGGGCATTTCCTGGCGGCTGGGCGCCCACCCCTGCCCCGCGCCCTGGCCTGAGATGGCGCTCCCTGCCCTTCTGGACCCCGTCACCTGTTTCGTCCCTTCCTCAAGCTCTCACCTCTTACCTCCTCCCCCGGGATGCCTGAGAAAACCACAGCCTCCCACTCCCTTTCCTTCACCCCTTCCCTCCTGCCGAGACCCCCGGAGGCAGGGGAGGGGGTGGGCACAGAGCAGGGCACGCCTTTCACATCCACAAAAGACACGGGGGTGTCTTCCTAACTGGAGCGGAGCCTGCCTAGGACTTCTGCCGCTCCCCTCGAATGTGAAAGCACTCAGCTCCGATTTCAAAGAGCGTTTCTGTTTTTTTCTTCTTTCTACATCTGTGCTAACATTCTGTGATTCTTAGAGAACCACAATTCTGAAGAGCAAAGCCCAGAGCCAGGCATGTTCAAGCCAGAAGGGGCTTCTGTGAGGAAGGACACAGACCGGGACTCCGCCCGCTGGGTTCTGGTCACACAGCCGCGCAGACCCGCCCCCCCCCCCCCCCCCCGGGTGTGGCTGGTATCACTCAGGGGTCCCAGCGGCGGGAGACCCCGTAGCTCAGAGGACTCACTCATACAGGGAGGGGGAGGGTCAGGGACGAGTAGGATTTAGCCAAGCAAACGATGTCTCGGCTATGCCAGCAAAAGCACAGGCAGTAAAAGAAAGAATACATAGGTTGGATTTCATCCACGTGACAAACTTCTGTGCCTCAAAGGGCATGGCTGAGAGAGCAGAAGGACAGAGCACGGGGCAGGCGAAAATATCCACAGGTCGTGTGTCTGTGACGGATTCATATCCAGAACATGTAAAGAGCAGCCAGAAGGCAACAACAAGAAACCCAAACACCTGATTTAAAAACGGCCAAAGGGTCTGGGTGGGCATTTCTCAAAAGAGGATATTCAAATGGCCGATGAGCGCAAGAAACTCACCATCTCCCCACACTGTGCGACATCACACCTCAGGAATCATTTTGAAATGCCAGTCGGAATCACAATGAGACGCCACTTTGCACCTATTAGGATGGCTACTAGAGAAAGAAAGAGGAAAACCCAGAAATAACAAAACCAGAGCCCTAGTATGTTGCCGGCAGGAGCGTAAAACGGTGCAGCCGCTACAGAAAGGGGTTTGGCAGTTCGTCAAACGGCTAAACATAGGATCACCACGTGATTCCACTCCTGGGTGTGCACCCCGAGTGACTGAGAGCAAGGACCAGGACAGACACCCGTGTGCCGTGTTCTTAGCCGCACTGGTCACGACGGCCGAAAGGTGGGAACAACTCACGTGTCCGTTAGCGGGCGGAGGGAGGGGCCCGATGTGGTCCATCCACACAGTGGAATGTTATTCGGCCACGAAAAAGGAAGGGGAAGGAGGGAAACCCTGACACCTGGTACCCCATGGATGAACCTGAGGACACGATGTTCAGCAAAGCCAGCCCGTCACAACAGGACAAATGTTGTCTGATCCCCTTACGTGAGGAGTCTCGTGCAGGCAAATTCACAGGGATGGACGGTGGGTTAGAGGGTACCCGTGGCTGGGGGAGGGTGGGGTGGGGGCGTTAATGTTTAATGGGGACAGAGTTTTGCACCTGGGGGGCTCAGCCGGTTGAGCATCTGAGTTCAGCTCTGGTCATGATCTCGCAGTTCGTGGGTTCGAGCCCCGCGTCGGGCTCTGTGCTGCTGGCTCCGAGCCTGGAGCCTGCTTGGGATTCTGTGTCTCCCTCTGTCTCTGCCCCTCCCCTGCTCATGCTCTCTCTGTCTCCCCACCGCCCTCTCTCAAAAAATTAGTAGACATTTAAGAAATGGGGACAGAGTTTCTGTTTGGGAGGATGTTTTAGGACTAGATAGTGGCGGTGATCGCACAACATTGTGAATATAATTAAAGCCAGTGAATTGCACACTCCAATGACATTAAACTTTATGTTATATGTATTTACCGCAATTTTAAAAACGTTCTTTAATGTTTATCTGTTTTGATAGAGTGTGCGTGTGGGTGGGGGAGGGGCAGAGAGAGAGGGAGAGAGAGAACCCCAAGCAGGCTCCCGCACTGTGAGCGAAGAGCCCGACGTGGGGCTCGAATCCACGAACCGTGAGATCATGACCTGAGCTGAAATCAAGAGTCAGGTGCTCGACCAACTGAGCCCCCCAGGTGCCCCTGTGGTGTTTATTTTTATTTTTAATTTATTATTATATATATATATTTTTTTTAGTTTATTTTTTGAGAGAGAAAGAAAGAGAGCAGGGGAGGGGCAGAGAGAGAGAGGAAGAGAGGGAGAATCCCAAACAGGCTCCGTGCTGTCAGCACAGAGCCCGACGTGGGACTCAAACCCACGAACCAAACGTCAGATAGATCATGACCTGAGCCGAAATCAAGAGTTAAGTACTCGACCGACTGAGCCACCCAGGTGCCCCCAACGGCCCCTATGTTTTAAGAAGTGACTTGGTGCCCCTGGTCGGTCTGGGCCCGAGCGCAGCAGGGGTGGGGAGGGGCGCTGCAGGGGCGTTCCCGCAGCCCAAACCCACTCGGATCCCTCTCTCCCTGCAGCCGAGCCCTGCCCAGCGCCTCTGGCACAACTCTGCAGGCTGCTTCTGTGCTGAGCACACAGCCTCCCCTCAGAAGCCAATTTTCTGCACAGCGAAAATGTTTCATCTGTGCCCACTTTAGCAGATGGCCCCCCACCTTGGCCTGAATTGAGAAGCACAGAAATCAAACAGGGGACAGACGGCTTCCTTGGCAATGTCTTACAGGCATGGAAGCCTGCGCACTCACACCAACCCTCCCTGCCCTCCCCCGCCATGGGAGCCGGCCAGGAGCCCTCCAGAGACGTGCCCTCCTCGGCCCGCAGACCACCAGCTAGGCACCTGGCCCAGGTGCCTGCTCACGGTAGGTGCTCAGGAAGTATGTCCTTCGTGAATAAACGAGTGTGTTTCTAAGGACTTGTTCATGGCTTTCTGCCTCCCCGTGCCCTGCGCCCGGCCTGGAGGAGAGACCGCAGGATTCCACGTTGTCCGGGATGGGAGTCTAGCTCGTGCAGGGTGTGGGACTGGGTCACAGCAAGGGGCTCTGCGCTCCGGACCTCCGACGTGCGGTCCCCACCCTGAGGAGTTACGTGCACCCTGATCTATTTGGTGGCTAAGAAACTTCTGGGGAGAGAGTATGACCTGGGTCCACTACCGATGATCAGAGATGTGAACTCATGTGTGGTCGAGAGGGCAGGGGCCTGGCCTGAGGGTTTGAGGAAGGACAACAGGGACCCTGAGGGGACAGCCAACATTGTGGGAAGGTCTGGTGAGGGCAGGTCCCATGGCTGTGGGACACAGGCGAGGCAGGGGACACAAGAAAGTGGCGGGGGCGGGGGCAGAGGTCCTGTGTGAGCAGGGGGTTGGGGCCGAGGGACTGCACTGGTACCCGTGCACTGGGGAGACGGGTCCTTCGGCCCCAGGGAGAGCCCAAAGGGACTGCAGAGACCGTCTGGCCCTACCCTGTCTTTCTGTGCTGGGGGCCATGCCCGCCAGCTTGCCAGAGCGAGGACGGGACAGGGGACAGGGCGGGATCTAATGTGGAGAAGGATGCAGTTTAAGGTCAAACAGATCCTGCGCGTCGAGCCCCGCCCCAGACCCTCCAGGGGGTGGTCTACGCTTCTCTGCTGCCCCTTGAGGGGGCGTCAAGGGAGGCAGTTTGACAAGCGTCGGAGCAGGTCAGCCATGCAGGAGAGACAGGAGGGCTGAGCCTCTGGGGTCCTGGGTGCTGGTGGGGACGGCTGCGGGGAGCAGCTCTCGGGAGCTGCCCGGGGCTGAGAACTGCCTCGCGGCCAATATGCTACGCACAGGCCACATTCCCTCGGGGCCATCGGACCCCAGGGCTGCAGCCGACACGTCCATCCGCAGCCCAACCTCCAGAGGACCACCGCCAGCCTGGGCCGCATTTCCCAGCTCCTCGTGGGTATTTAGTGCCCTGGGAGGGAAGGGTCCATGGGAAGGGACTGTGGGGAGGAATCCTGAGTTCCTGGGTTCCGAGTCCAGCCCGCACACGCGAGCTGTGTGGCTTTGAACACGGCCTCTCCGGGCCGCGATCTCTTCACCCAAAGAGCGGAGGGGTTGAACTAGTTGGTCCCTGAGGCTTTCCCGGCCCAGACATCTTCCAGGCCTTGGGCACGGCATTTCTCCCTCCTCAAGGGCAGAGTTAGACAGGGCTGCAAATCACACAGGGAGCCCCTTGCACAGTGTGGTTTGGTGGCTGAGGAGATGGGGTGGCGAAGACTCCGGGCGCACGTGTCTTCACGTGGGGGGACAGGCCAGGGTAGGGACCTGAGCACAAGGCACAAGGAAGATAACAAATAGGGAACAAACCCCCTGATGGAGCCGTCTGAAAGCGGGGCAGTGAGCTCCCCATCACTAGAGGTGTGCAAGCCGAGAACTGGTTCCGGCATCCGAGGGGCTGTTGGAACCACTGACTTCCAAGGCACACTCTGGCTTTGAACTCTAATCCTGTGTCCCATGCTCAGACTCCCACATCAGCCGGCTGGACTGCGAGCCTGGCCCCTTCCCCCTGAGTGGCTGTCCTCGGCTCTAAGGCCTCCCGGCGTCATTCAGGGGTGTGCCGGGACCAGGCGCGAGGCGTGTGGAAAGTAATTTGTTTCTAATGAGAGTTAAAACACCCGAGGTTTGGGATGAGCTCTTCGTGGAAACGAGAAACGGGAGAGTGACGTCATGGCAGCTGTAACCCGGCAAGGACGCGGTGGCCGGAATTGGGCACAACCCGGGGCCCGGCCACAGGGGCCACGCGTGAAGCCTGCAGGCCGACACCACCCTCCTCCTGTGCCACCAGGCAGCGGGCTCACGTGCCCCAAGCCCCGGCCCCCGAGTCCCGAACAGAGAAACACCACTGCACTGGGCAGGAGGTCTGCGGCCAAGGCGCACTCGGCCATGACAGCAAGAAGCCAGAGGGACTCACTCCTTCTGCTAGGCCCCCGTGTGTGTGTGTGTGTGTGTGTGTGTGTGTGTGCAGGTGCGCGCTCTGGGGGTTTGGGGAGACCGATCAGCCAAGTGGACTATTTTGGTTCCCGGTCACTTTGTCCCTTGGAACAGCTCACAAGCTCTCTGTCCACAGTCTAGCCTGGTTCGCGAGGGGTGGGGAAGAAAGTTCTTCCCGGTGCCCGGGGTTCCCGCATCACCCACTCCCCGTTACATGACCCTGAGGATGCTCTCCACTTGAGTGCAGGGAAGGGGCCCCGGAACCCCAGAAAAGGGGAGGTAGCCAGACGTTGGCCGAGATCCAGTCAGTGGTGACGTGGCAAAGGAGAACAGAGCGGGGCTGTTTGGGAAGAACGAGTGAAGGCCGTCTGGAACCTGGCCCGGCTGTGCCGTGGGGTAGTGCGTCCGCGGGGCACAGAGCAGCGGCGCAGGGGTGAGGGGCGGAACGGGGAGTTCCTCTGCACCCCGAGCCCAGGGCGGGCCTCGCCACGCGGGGACACCGCTTCCCTCTCTCACACCTATGAACCGGGGCAGCCCCCTCTCCACCCCCGGGCTGTGCCTGCATGTTCCTGAGGGAGAGGGGTCCCTGGGAGGCCCCCTGGGGCAGGTGGAGATGGCATACGCAGGCTTGAGAAAAGAGACACCCCAAGGAGACCACAGTCTTTCTTCACTCTTTACTGTGTAAAAATAAACTCAACAATTCATGTCGTTTCAGCAAGAAAATGAAAAAAAAAAAAAAAAAAAGCAATACCAGTAGAAATAGTGCATTTCCAGAATTTCTGATGGCAGGTGGCAGGTCCCATGGTTTTGACCCATTTGATACCCAAAAGGCTGCAGATCATATGAAAAATGTACAGCTTTGGTTAGCAAATAATGAAAAATTAAGGTACATTGATTTTCTTTCATATTATACAGTATGTACATTATAACAACATCAACCGTAGGGGGGGTTGCTTTTTGGATTTTTTTTTTTTTTTTTTTTTTTGGCAAGTAAGACAAAATTGGGACTCTAAGTATTGGGCTTTTTTTTTTTTTCCTCCTCAATGACTTGTTCCCTTTTAACAAGTTGCACTTAAGTCCACTGTGCATGGATGGGATACACTTCCCAACGTTGGTTGTGACTAAATTTACACACTGTGTTTTAAGAGATGAAACCATGGCTGTGCCAGCCACGTTGTTTTGGTTGCCATGAGATCACGAAGGATACTGTCCTCTTTGCGTTAACGTCCGTTGCCCTAGCTGCCTCCACCCCGAGTGGGACGGGTCCTCGCGTCAACAAGTCAGCTCCACGGCAGAGGGTCCCCCGTAAACGGCCAATTTCCATCCCGGTCCCCCCGACACGCCTTTGGGCACAGGTGGCCCCTGTCTGGAGCCTCCCGCCAGCCTCTCCCCTCCCCTTCACTGCCCACAAGACACCCCCTTGGTCTCAGGTCCCAGGGCTGGTGACAAAGTGATCTTTGCAGTCTTAGAAAATAAACTGGGAGTCTACAAAAGGAAAAGAAAGCATACAAAATGTATCTCTTTCTTCCAAAATACACGCTTTCAGTCCTACGTTTTGGCGGAGCCTGAAAGTGTTTTCAAGGGAGATATAGGTTGAGTTAATTTATAGGTTTGTCCTTTTCTTTCATAAAAATACTCGTTTGGTAATAAACTTTTTCTTCTACAGTAAGAGAAATAATACTGTGTTATCAAAAGCAGGAAGGCTTACGATTCAAGTGGGATCTAAGCCCCGAGGGCCCGGGGCGCCCCTGGCGGCAGCTCCCCGGCCCCGGACGCCCGGGGTTCTGTGGGACACCAGCTCAGAAGAGCAGACACTGCCTCCGCAGTGCTGGGTTTCTTCCTATTTTATAAAATGGCTTACCTGAGATAGGTGTGGGTTATTCAGTGCGAGAGGGAGCGTCGATCAGATTAAGGAGTACATGAAAACTACGTGGGATACATTTGTGCCTGTCAATCGACCTTTCTCGGGGCCAGCAAAGTGCCAAGTGTTAACACAGTGAGGGAGTCAAGGGGCTTGGCACGCGTTCCGGCTGGGGGCGGGGAGGGAGCCAGATGCCAGCCTCCGTCCCTGGCACCGTGGGTGCTTCAGGGGAGGAGGGCGAGGAAGGTGAACGGGGTCAGGAGGCCAGAGGGACGTAGGCATAAGCGTCTAGGGGTATGCTCTGCCCATCTCTAGTTAGGGCAGAGGATGGCTTGTGGTCCTAAACGGACGGCTCCCACCACGCCCGCGGCGGGGGCAGAAGGTGGTCTGGGGTCCGGCCGATCGGCAGGGGCTGGTGGGAGGTGCTGACAGGAGAGCACCCAGCACCCTCTGGGCCTTTGCCTAAGCAACGGCTCCGAGGTGGCTGAAGTGGGGGGTGGGGCCAATCTGGTCTCGAGGGGTGATTCCAAGCTCTCGCTCTGTCCCAACCATGGGCTCTGTTTAGGCTCCTTGTCAACCTACATGTTAAAAAATACTTCTTGGTGTGTTTGGGGAGTGGGGACGGGGAGAGGGAAACGGATCCCTCCCTTGACCTCCCCCGACACCCGTGGCTTGTTTATCCGGCCATTTTCGGTAGCTACACGGATGGTCACGGAACAATGGGTAGCACTGGGCACACAACACAGAACCAGAAGTCCATGCAGGCAGGGGACACACATCAGACTAAAGGAGCAAGGGACACGCCACCCCAAGGAACATGCAAACGGAGAAGATCCCTGCAGATCCAGAGACGCCACGACCCGACGGGCTGGGACGAAGCACAGGGTTCTCAGAGAAAGCCACTGTTGAGCCACGACACACAGCGTGGCGCCTGGCCCGCACCCTCCAGACAAGAGCGACGCGCTGCGGAACGGCGACCGGGTGCTGTGGCGACACCACGGGGACACAAACACGGAGACACCAACACAGACACACACAGACGCACGCGGTTCCCGACGCAACACGGACCTGCGTTTAAGGAGACAGGTGTCCCTGAAGGCACACCTGCGCCTCCGGAAGAAATGTCTGCAGCTGTGGATGAGCCAGGCAGTGCGGTAGAATTTCTAGAAAGACTCGCCAGCCTTTTGCTAATTAGACTCCTGGTGACAGAACCCAGGGTGCCCTCAAGGCGTGTGACCCCCAGATGGAACCCAGCAGGGAGCTCACCTCGCCTTGGGTATGATCTTAGTGTGCTTCTTCTCTCTCTCTCTCCTCTCTCTCTCTCTCTCTCTCAACACACACGCACACACACACACACACACACACACACACACACATTTTCTCCCCGCCTCGGAAGGACTAGAAGGAAATGTGTATGTTTGCTTTTCACAGGGGAGAATAAAGTTAAAGGTCTGGACGCTGGTCGTGTCTCAGTGTCACCAGCCGGTGACACGCTGGCGGCTGCTCCAGGACCTGAGCCCTGGAAAGAAGGGGGCGGGGGGCTGGCTGGCCGTGTCTGCGTCTGGCTCCCCGTGAGAGGCCTCTGGAGGCCCTGCCTCCTTGGAGGACCCTCTTGGTCTCCCACGGCCAGAAGCCAAGACTTCCTGGACTGTGGGAGGGACACTCCTCTCTCAGGGGCACCAGCCGGCAGCCAAAAGAGGGGGACGGATCCCAGCCTCGAAGGGGGCAAGGAGGCGGGCAGACTGGGGGCTGAGGCGCTGTCCTGGGCCAGAGCCAGCAAAGCAGCTTCCCAGGCCCAGCACCGCTGCCCTCGGATGCCAACTGTAAGCTTGCTGGCCGGGCACCGGGGGTGGGGGTGGGGTGCCCGGTTCCCGGGGCCACCCCCCCACCTCTGCCCACCCCCGGAGAGCAAGAGAGAATCCACTCCTACGACAAAAGAGAAATTCTCTGAGGGGAGGGCCCCGGCCCCGAGCAAACAAACCACCAGAAGACATTTATTTTACCGGTGGAGAACTGCGCCCCCGGAAAAGGTTTGCAAACAAAGACAAGGCAGCTACTAGAGTCTTCCGACCAGTCGTGAGATACTCCCCGCAGCACACAGACCACCTCGCTCGTCCCCACAGACACACACCCGTAGACACACACGCTGTCTCACCTACATCCACACCGCGCCCGCGGGAGCACAAGCAGGCCTGAGGCCCGGGGTGTGGGCTCCTCGGGGCGGGGGGCAGCGGGACCTGCTTCCCGGGCACAAGGACAAACCAGGCTGCGTGCGAGCGCGTGTGAGGGGGAGGGCCTGAGTCGCTCCTGGGGAGAGGGAGAGAAGGAGACACAAGACGGGTCGCCACCGCACAAGCAGGGGGGAGGCGGGCGGGCCGGCCCGAGGGGCGGGAGGCTCGGCAGCCAGGAGCCTCAGTTGATCTGGCGACAGGCTTCGAATGTCCACTTGGTGGCCCCGCCGTAGATCTCGATGTGGGACTCAGCCCAGGCGATGACGTTGCCGGAGAGGGCCTTGGTGCTGCAGGTGGCGAGGTTATATACCTCCCCGGGGGTCAGCTTGCGGTCCCAGATGTTGAAATGGGCCAGCTCGCCCACGAACGCCTGGGTGGCATCAAACCCACCACCCAGGGTGTCCTTCAGAGAAGAGCAGACGGTGAGGGTCTCTCGGGGGGGGGGGGGGAGGGCGTCCCCAGGGGGCACGTCTCCACGTCTCCCCCACTAGGGGCTCTCGCATCTGCCTCCCGCGCACCATTCTGTCCCATCTCTGGGTCTCCAGCCAGACCTTGGTCCCCCTCCCATGGGGTGCCCGGGAAAAGGGACACTACTGGCCACCTCCGCTCGGGATGCAGAGCTTTTCCTGGGGGCGCCTGGACTCCGCCTCCCCCTCGGCCAGTGAGGGGGGTCGGCCGGGGCCGCGCACAACCACGGGGGCCGCTGCCACTCTCCCTGCAGAGCCCCACGGGAGCAGAAGGCCTGGAAGGCCTGGGACCCTCCCCCGTGCCTTCCCTGCGGGTGCCCCAGGGGGAGACCGATCCCTCTCAGGTAACAGCATCCCGCAACCCTAAGGGCAGGCTTGCTTTCCTGGGTCAGAGACGCAGCTGCGGCCGCCCCACCGAACTTCCCCAGGAGCCCACCCAGAGCGCGCTCTCTGGCTCCCTCTGGGGGTGGGGGAGCCACTCCCCGCTCCCACTCCCTCCCCCCTCGCCCCCCTCCCTTCTCTGCTTCTGGGGCTCCTTCCCCTGCAGCCAGCACCCCCTCCCCAAGGCCAGTACCTGCTCCTGGCCCAGCACCAGCACACCCTGGGGCTTGATGGGGTGGTAGGGCGCCAGGTTCTCGCCATTGCCACCCTGGGTGCCGTCCTGGTAGGCTTCCCAGACCCCGTCCCGGGTGGTCCAGGTGACACAGATGTGATGCCATTTGCCGTCATTGATTACAAAGGGCAGCTTGGCCACCTGGGAAGGACGCCACACGCAACATCATGGGTACAGGGACCGGGGATCGATCGTCACTGCTTACCAGTCCAACTGCTTCTCTTCCCGTCCCTACGTTGCCAGTAAACACCATTACTGAACTCTCTCAGCACCTGCCCCTCTGGGCCTTAGCGCCCGTCAGCCCCATCCCTCCATGGACCTTGGAGTCACACAGGAAATGTGACGATGTGGCAAGGGGCTCCTAAGACCGGTCTGAGTGCGCAATGTCCTCACCCCTTCTGGCCCTCCTCCCTCTTCGCTGGTCCTACAGAACCGGCCCTCGGGAAGGAGCAACCCACCGCTGGGGTCTCAGCTCACTGCTGCCGCCTGGGCCTCTCCTCCCTCCTGCAACGCCGCCGCCGACTGCCACACCTGCCGGGTCTACACCCGTGCAGCCTCTGCAGAGGCTCAGACGCCAGGGGGCATGGCACCACGCCTTTAAAGCTCAGGCCAGCCTGCGGCCTGGGGTTTCCCTCCCTCTCTCACATTCCGGAGGGGACAGACGGCGCAGCAGATGCAGCAGACGAGGGAACCTGCCCACCCTTTAACTCGCCCAGAGAGGAACAACCCTTTCTGGCCGAGGCGTCAACAGCAGGGGTTTGGATTCCAATCCCCAGCCTGGGTTTTAGAGATTTACTGCCAATGCTGCCTCAGAGGTGTTGGAAAGCTGGCAGCTCACTCCACAGCTGTACAGGACCAGGATGGAGAAGGCTCCCTGGAGGGAAAAGGCGGACTCTCCAGGGCGCTGCGTGCGTCTGGCCTCCTCCCAGCGGTGGGGGCTTGAGCAGGACAGATTGGGGCACCTTGACTCACCGCGGAACATCTATGGTCCTGCCCACAGGAGCAAAGCCAGCCCTGAGGCCAGCCGGGGGAGGAGGACCCAGGGTCTGATCTGCCCTGTGGATCTTCCCCTGCCTTCCCCGGGAAGCCTGGGTCTGAGAAAGTTCCAGTTTCACCCTCTTCCGAGTAGGGCCAGGGCGCCCCTCTCCGTTTCCCCCTGTCCTCACCCTCCACCTCCCTCAGTCCTGCCTGGTGGGCACTTCTGTTGGGACCACAGCTGCATCTGTGGCTGTGTCTCTCATGCCCACCACTCCCCCCCAGCCCCAGGCACCTGCCCCAGCAGCCAGGCGGGCCTGGGGGCCTCACTGTGCCTTCCTACAAGCCCAGGTGGCTGGAGGGGGCGGGGTTGCTCTACCTTGTCGTTGATGAGGATCTCCATGGGATTGTTGCCCCACTCAATGAGAACCAGCTCGTTGGCCTGGCCAGGCACGGCGTAGGAGAAGGGGGTGCCCACCCCGGGCGCGGCGCTGGACTTAAGCCACATGCACACCGTGAAGGCGTACATCTCCGGCAGGCTCTTCTTCACCTTGGCATACATGTAGTTGGTCCGCAGTGGGAATGTGAGCTGGAATTTGTCTCCAGGACGGTTGTCCTTCTGACCTGGGAAGGACAGGATGCAGTCCCTTCATCTGTCTGCACCTCAAAGCACTCCTCCAGGTCTGAAAATCATTCTGTGCTCCCCTCCACCCCCAACCCAAGCTCAGGAAAGCAGACACGACTGTCTCCATTCTATAGATGCTGGGGTTGGGGGGGGGGGGGGCAAGTGCTTTGCCTGAGGGCACGGGGCCAGAACAAAAGAGCTGACCTAAGATCTCCGCACTCCTTGGTCTGGCTCCCACCCCACGTCCTGCCTCTGGGGAAGCCGGATGGGGGTGTGAGGGGGGACTTGGCGGGCTGCACGGTGGGCATGGCTCAGTGCACTCCTGGTAAACCGGCCCTTGATGTGTGGCCACAGAGGGAGGTCTCCTCCAGCCTGAAGGAGGCTAGCTCCCCCAGAGCAGCCCCTGCGGCCAGCCGCCCCGATTCCAGGATGCAGGCTGCCGGCGGGTGTTCACAAACACGCCTCTTGGATTCCCACCTGGATTCCCACCCGAGACAGCCAGGCCCCTGGTGCCCAGGACACTCCCCTTGAGGCCAGCACATGCTGCAGTCCCTGGCCACTCATCGGACCCAATCAACCGGCCCTGAGAAGTCTGGCTATTTCCAGAATCCCATCTACCCCACAGGAGGGAAAGCGGTCCTTCTAAGGTTCTTCTGGAAACTCTGCCCCGAGTCCTGCAGACAGGACAGGGCACCAGGGAGTCAGGGCCCCCCACCCCCGAAGTGACTGCTTTGAGGACGATGCCATTCATTCTCCGGGAGAGCTTCCTGTGTGTTTCCTGAAAACTCAAGCTCCCGGCCTGATAGCCTCCCTTCCCACAACAGCCACCAGCTCCCAGCCTGCCAGTGATGTCTCGGGGAATGCTTGTCTGCCCCCCTCCCAACCCACACACACACGCTGTAGCTGTGGCCCTGGATATGGTGTGACTGACTCCAGGCAAAACATTCCAACCCAGCAGTGGGCACAGGCACCAGGCTCAGAGCCAGGAACACGCACACCTGCCAGCTCCTGGGTGTGCTCCGGGGCCTGCCAGGCAGTCCAGAACTAAACCGGCCCCCAGGCCAAGAATTATTTCTAGAAGGCATCCTGCTGGGCCAGCAACCCCCCATCCAAGTCAGGTACCAGGGAAGAGCAGAGCTGGCCCCCTCAGTGCTCCCCCAACCATCCCCGGCTTGCACGCCCCCCCCCCCCTTCAAGCAGAACCAGCCCCTGGCTTCTCTAGGGGATGTTTTTCATTCCCCCCAATCTCCCCTCCTTCCCTCCCCCTCCCTCCCCCGTCCCTCCTTCCCCTGATCTGTTTTTCAGTTACATAACGTGCCTTAAGACGGCACTGTTTAAATCCATCCGGCACATTTTGCGGTCCAAGAAGGGTCACGTGGCCCTGCTCCAAGCCCAGGAACGCCCCCCCCCCCCACTTTTACAACCTTGTTTGATTTCTGTGACTTCAAGGCTGAGCCCAGCTCATCTGTGAGCCCTGGGGTGCAGCTGGGGCTGGCCAGAGTTGGTGACCCAGGAACCAACTGGGTCTTGCAAGATTCCAGGGCTTGGATTACTCAGAAGATAAAACCATGGGGAGGGGGCTCACCGGAAGGGGGGGACCCAGAGATCCCCACAGGACACTGGGGCGGGGGGGGGGGGGCGAAGAGCTGGGAGAAAACCTACTCAGGGCCCAAATCTGCTGGGAACCAGGGGACCCTTCCCCGGCCCACACCCCACTCTCTCTACCGGGGATGGGGACCAGCTGGAGCCCGGCTTTCTTACCAGGGAGGGCTTGGGAGCATCACAACTACGGTGCAAACTTACTGAACATTAAACAAATCAGACTTGGAAAAATCCTCCCAGTGTGTGTGTGTGTGTGTGTGTGTGTGTGTGTGTGTGTGTGGCCGGGGGTGCTGCCGACACCAACCAATCCCTTTCTCACTCTGCTTCTGTTGCCTCCATATGTCCCCAGCCCAGGGGGCCCCGGCACCACCAGGAACATGGGCTGGAAACGCAAAACCTAGAGCAGGACTCAGGAAGCGGGAAGGGGGCTGGAGAGGCTGAGCAGCTTTGGGCTCTTCAGCCTGGAGCTGAGCTGGGCAGGAGGCCAGGACCTGAGGCAGGGTCCCCATGGCCCAGGGAGCCTGGCGGGCAGCAGGTTGCTCACCCCCCACTCACTACCTCCAGCCCCGGTACCTTTCTCCAGCTCGCTGATCCGCTGGTGCAGGGAGGTCAGGGCGCTCTCGATCTTGACTCTCTCCTCCGTGTCGTTCCTGGGGCCACCCTTTCCCTCCTCCAGAGTGTTCACCCGAGACAGCACCTGCCTCTCCAGGTCATCGATCTTGCTCTGCAGCAGATCCTTGAGGCTGTTGGTCTGGCTGGAGGAATTGAGCCGGCTGTACTGCTGCGGGGGTGCGAGGGCGGGGGGAAACCACACCGTTACGCGTGGAGCGGGGACCGTGCCGGGAGGCCCGCGGCGAGGTCCCCTCGGGGCGAATGCGGGGGCGGCCTGGCGGGGAGCTCGGGCGAGTGGCCGCCGTCTGCGGGGCCCCTCAGGCTCCGCGCAGCCCCGGTGGGGCACGGGCGCCCGGCCGAGGCGGGGCCGGCGGCGGGGGGGGGGGGGTGGTGGTGGTGGATGTCGGGCCGGGTCGGGAGTGGGGGTGGGGCAGGGCAGAGGGGCGCACGAGCCGGGGTGGGGGGGGGGGGGAACGCGGCGCGCGCAGACCTCCAGGTTCTCCAGGCGGGTTTTGAGCGACTGCAAAGTTTGCCCGAGTTGGCTGAGCGTCTCGGCGGCCGGCGTCCGGGACAGGTCGCCCATGGTGTTCTTGCCCGAGCCCGGCTGCTTGCGGCCGCCGCCGCCGCCGCCGCCGCCGCCGGCCCGGGCCTCGCCGGTGCCCGCGTCCAGCGTGCTCTGGCTCTCGCAGCGGCCCAGCTTGGTGGTCAGCTCGCGGATGGTCTCCTTCTGGCTCAGGATGGTCTCCTTCTGCTGCAGCACGGTCTCGCGGAGCTGCAGCACGTTGCTCCGGAGCTCCTCGGCGCCGCCGGCGGCCACGGACGCGGCGCACATGTCGGCGTCCACGGGCACCGAGGTGCAGATGAAGCGCGTCGGCCCGAAATCCTGGGCCGCGCCGCCCAGGAGGCAGAGGGCGAGCAGCGCACAGGTGCGCGCGGCGCGGCCGGCCGGCATGGCTGCGGGCGCTGGGGGCTCGGCTCGGCGGGGCTCGGCGGGCGGCCCGCGCTCTGGGCGCCGCGCTGCTGGGCCGCGCAGTCCTCGCCGCCGCGCTGCCCGGCCCTCACTGCCGCCCGCGCTGCGGAGCCCGCGCCTTTTATGCCGCCGCGGGAGGGGCCTCGGCGCTGCCGACGTCAGCGGGGGAGGAATCCCGCTTTAATTGTCTGCGGCCCGGCCCGCGGCGCGGCGGGGGTCTTTGGGGCACGCGTGGGGGCTGAGCCTCCCCCGGCCTCCTCCCCCGCCCCCTCCCCCCGCCCGGCTGGTGCTGCTTCCGCGGAGGCTGGGAGAGCCCCGGGCCGGGGCGGGGAAGGGGGGGGGGCGGGGGGGGGGCGCGGCCTGGGACTATGGGATGGGCCACCTGCAAGATGTCCCCAAATTTCCGACGGGGCTGCGGGCGGGTGGGAGCCCACGGCCGGCCCGGGAGACAGGATTCGGTTCAACGCGCTTGGCGGCACAGAACACCCTGGGGGGAGGCGGGGGAGGGGGGTGGCTCGGGCCGGGTCCCCAGGGACTCAATCCGTCTACACCCGGTGCCGAGCGAGGAGCGCTGGGAAGCGGATCCTCGCGGCGCGCCTAAGTCCAGAGAGGGGGTTTCCGGGATGCCCGTGTGGGGTTGGAAAGCCGCTCTACACCCTGGGTCTGGGGACCCGCGCTCCCGCCCCCTCCCACAGGCCCGGGGTTTGGGGGACCCGGCAACGCTGTCCTGGGGGACGGCAGCACAGCACCCCCCCCCCCCCCCCCCCACCGCCCCGGATGGAGCCCTAGCGGATCGGGGCTTTCCTGCCAGCGGAGCCGGCCCGATTCCGGGCAGAAGGCGCCGCCGGGGCTGGACGCTCCCTGCAGCCCCGGGGGAGGCGCTGGGACCGCGGCGCTTCCGAGGGGTGCCGGGCGGGCGGACCCTTCCGCGCTCCCGGGGCGCCCGCCCGTCGCGGAGGCGCGCGTGCACGGCCGTGTGTGTCCGTGTGCGCGTCCGTGTGTGTCCGTGCGCGTGTTGGGCGTTCGGGACTCCGTGAGCCCCAGCTCGACCCGTTTCTCGGCCGATGGCAGGTAGGGAGGGGTCCCGGGGGCCTCGGCGGGGAGGTCGCCGGAGTGGAGCCCCACGAGACGGCACTTTACTCGGGGTCGCCTCCCTCGCCCCTCCCCCCACCTGCACCTGTTTTCCCGTCCGGGTTCGGACGCCGGGTGCGGGGCCCCGGACAAGCCCGAGCCCCTGGCGCGCCCGAGGCGCTCGGGGACAAACGCTCTCTGGAGGCCGCCGGGGTCCGAGCCCCCACTGTGCGGAGGAGGAAACTGAGGCGCCAGGACCCCGAGGGCGGGCCCCAGGTGGCGGCACGCGACCAGGCTACACCCGCGGTGGAGGCGGCCCGGCTGACGCTCCCTCCGCACACCCCCGCCCCCAGTCGGGGCGGTGCACTGGCGGTCCCCAGCAGGTCCCCCCCCCCCCGGGGACCCACCGGCAGCTGCGGGGTGCGGGCGCCGGGCCGCCGCCCCGCGGGTACGAGGAGCAGCCGGCTTTCTCGAGACCTTTTTGAGGAACCACGGTCTTCTCCGTGCCTTTCGGCCGCCGCGTCCCACCCGTGCCCCGGGCGCCCCACCGCCTGCGTTCTTTCAGAGCCTCAGCCCTGAACCCTCCCGGAGCCCGCGCGTCCTTCGGCCTCCGCTTCCCGGCGCCAGAGGGACCCCGCGGGCCGCACGCGGCGGTCCTGCGCTCCGAGCCCCGCGGCCCCGGGGGGTGTGCGGGCTTCTGGCCCCGGCGCCCAGGTCGCGGGAGGGGGCTAGCCACCGGCGCCCCCGCGGTCCTGAGGATCTCCCCAGGCTGGAAGACGACTCGGGAGGAACTCCCCGCGCGGGGTCCCCGGGGGCGAGGCTGTCCCGGGCCGGGAGGGAGGGCGCGCCGCAGCGAGCGAGTGGGCGCGGGAGAAGGGCCTGGCGGGGCCCGGGGCAGTCCGCGTGGACGGAGCCGGAACCCACGTCCGGCCTCGCGTCCTGAGCCGCCGGGGTGGCCGGGCTTACGCGAGCGCAAGGTGGGGGGCCTGGGCCATCACCGGCCGGAGAGGAGACCCCCCCGGGCACCTGGCCACCCCCGCCAGCCCTCCGAGACTGGAGTAGGGGGCCTCAGAGGGGGAGGAGGGGCTCTGGGGCAGTTTCCAGGGGCAGCGAGAGGGAGGTGTGGAGCCCCGCGGCGAGGGGACGGCGGTCTCCGTTCGGGACCCTTTGGCCGGCGACCTCTGCAGCGCTCTGTCCACCCGGAAGCGCTATGAGGGACCCCTGCGCAGACAGGCCCGCCCTGCTCAGACGTGGGCGGAGGGCCTTCTTTCGATCTCTCTACCTTCTTTCGATCCACTTAGCCCGATTCAAGACCTTGGGCAGGGGAGGATTCAAACCTGATCGCGTCTGCGGCTTCCTCTCCCTCCCCAGTGCTCAGAGGCATCCAAGATCCCTGGGGCCACCTGCCCAAAACCCTCAGAGAAGGAGCCTCAAGATGCCTAACTAGCTGGTGGGAAGGTCCGCGGAGGCAGGGGCACCTTCCTCTGTGGACCCGCGGTCCCCCCACCCCCCACGCCTGGCCAGGGTTCCACATCCCAGAACCGCAGAGGGCATCCCGGAAGTGGAAACCCTGGCGGCAGGGCCGGGAAGAGAGGCACTACCCTGATCACACGACATTCCCACCATAAGGGTGTAACAGATGTAGGTAACCCCAAAGACGTAGACAATAGTAAAATGTAAGAAAAAGCATTAGAAGCTGATGAGTTCTGAGTAGGCCCTACCTTTATTTGCAATATAGTGTATTTAACAATAAGTTTGTGTAACTTAAATCTTAATGATGGCCCCATTTAACAATCCGCTTGCAAATCCCTGAAGACAAAGCAATGAGTGGATGCCAGCAGCTCCGTGCACCCCTGGTGGGAAACAATGGCCGATGGCGTGGTCTCCTGGGCCTGTCCTCTCCCTGGCGCAAGGCCATGAGCTGGTCTGGGACCTCTGCCCAGGACCACTGGGTGGACACCGAGAGGGTCCCCCGAAGATGCTGAAAACACCAGGGCAGGGACACACGGCCTGTCCGGAATTCAGGTCCACCTTGCCTCTTGAAATGGCTACCCCGGAAGTGGGCAGGCTGGGGAGCAGAGGTGTGGGGTGGGCTCAGCTGGGACCCCCATCCGGGAAGAGAAGGAGGCAGGAGTCCTTGCTTCGGGACCCCAGCTCCGGGGCACAGGTCCGTGTTCTCTGGAGGACATGTGGGGGGGGGGGGGTGGTTGCAGGGTGAGCTGGTGTCTCAGCCAGGATGGGAGGACACTTTGCGTAGGGGCTGGCATTTTAAACATGGGGTGGGGGGGACACCTCCGGCAATGCTCCCAAGTTCCTCTTTGCTTCTGTGTCTGTGTTTTCAGCAGCCCCTGTGGTGCTGGCTGGGATCTGTTTCTCGATCGGTGCTCACCTCGTGACAGCTCATTGGGCACGTGCGGCTTGTGCACTCTTCTGTTTGTGGTTCCGCACCTCACGGGAGGTGGCACCCACGGGTTGTCCCTGGAGCAGAGGAGATGGGCTTCTGGCTGCCCCCAGGTGAGGGCCAGTGGGACCTTTGGTAGTCAGACCCTCGGAACAGAGCCAGGCCACGAGATCCCCCACCTTGCCCCGTGAGATGGCTCTGGGCTCCGAGGAGGGAGTGTGGGCCAGCTCGGTCAGCAGCAAGCCCCGTGGGGCGTCAGTGGACTAGCTTTCCAGACAGACTCCGCCTCCCCACTCTGGTGTGACAGGGGCAGGTCCCTGCGGCCCAGCTCTGCTGGGGGACGGGCTCTACCCACGCGGTTCCTTCTCCCCTCTTCCCCACCTGCCGTAATAACCCTATCTCACAAACAAGAAGCTGTCCCTGTGCGGAGGCGCCTGGGGGGCTCGGTTGGTCAAGAGTCCGGCTCTAGATTTCAGCTCAAGTCATGATCTCACAGTTCGTGGGATCGAGTCCCGCGTCGGGCTCTGTGCTGACAGCTCAGAGCCTGCCTGGAGTTCTCTCTCTCTGTCCCTGTTTCTACCCCTCCCCTGCTTGCGTGCGTTCTCTCCCTCAGAATAAATAAACATTTAAAAAATTAAAAAAAAAAAAAGAAAGAAACTGTCCCTTTGCAAAGCCCTCTGTCCACATTCATTCAGTTGCCTGTAAGGCATGGCCAGGCTACTTACCTCACTTGACAGATGAGGAAGCCGAGGGAGGCCCAGAGAAGCCCAGGGCCGCGCATGTCCGGTGAAGGCATTGGTGAGGGGCAAGCCCTGACCTCCACACTGCCCCCTCTCCCCCCGTCCCCCCACCCCCAAGCCCCGGGGGAGCCCTGAGCAGCAAGGGAAAGAGCCCTCTGATGGATGGGACCCGGTGGCAGTGAGAGGTGTGAGGAGGGACAGAGGCCCATGTTGTCCACACCCAGTGGTGGAGGGAGATCAGGCCGGGTCCATAGAACCTGGGCTCCAGGCTTCTCACCTGCCGCCCTGGGAAGAGACGCAGCCCCTGCTTCACCACAGGGGTCCCAGATTCACGTCTGTTGGGCCAATACAACCAAACTCTCAGTGGCCATGGCAGGGGCTCCCCAATCATGGACAGTGGTCGTCAGCGTGGGACAGCAGGGTCCCTGCTGACCTCCAGACTCCCTCCTCCAGCTGGCGTTCCCTCTGAGCCCTTCCCTCCTCCGAGCCGCCCAGTCTGGCTGGGGACAAAGCCCTGGGTGGTCTCCCTCTCTGCCCTGCCCTGCCCTCCCGTGGAGCCCAGCACAGGGGGGTCAGTGGTGACCAACTGGTAGGGGCCCCAGTGAATGGGAGTTTTATAAAAGGCAGAAACGTGAGCCCTCTTCGGGAAGGTTCCCCTCACTTTTCTCCGAGCAGGAGTTTCTGGTGCCAGGCAGAATCGTGGGCATGGAGTACAGTGTAAATATTCATAAAGTTTGCTCTCAGTTCAGCAAATATTTCCAGAGCATCTACTGAGGTGCAGGCCGGGTGCCGGGCTACAGGGGACCGATACGCTGTTCTGTGTCCCAGAGAGCATTCGTCTCTCAGGCGACACAGGTATAAATGCACCCCCAGTGTGGCAGGTGTGTGCCGTGGGGACGAGAGGACCCCCCCCCAAGCCATGGCAGACGGGTGGGTCGGGGTTCAGCAGTCACGAGGGTCTCCTAAGGATGTGCCACCAGAGAGGGGTCTTGAGGAGTGAGTGAGGAAGGACGGGGCTAGCATAACCGGTGCTGGGGTGAAGGGGGCACCCCGTGGAGGGAGGGGACACCCTTCGTCTTTGACAGTAAAGTGCGGAGCAGAGGCCTGAGGAGGTGTGGCTGGCACATGGCAGAGGGCTTGCAAGCTCGGGCTGGGACAATGAGGTGTGACTACAGTCCTAAGTGCGAGAGATCCTACCTGGGGACACCTCCGTGGGGGGCAGATTGTGGGGGAGCAGGGCCTGCCGAAGAGGCTGGCTCAGAGGCTGCTGCTGGAAGTGACAGGGAGGGGACGGTGATCATGGCAGGAGAGGCAGGAGTGGGGAGAGAAAGATTGATTCGAGAACATGTCCAGAGATTAAGTTGTCAGGACTTGGTGGTGACCTGGGTCGAGGAGCGGAGCAGGCCTGACTCCCCACCCTCCCCTTGTGGGACGGGCGGGGGGGGGGGGAGGGTTGGTGGCCCTGGGGACAGGAATGCACACTGGGACACGTCTCCGCCAGCCAGGAGGAGATTGAGGTGATGAGGTCCAGGCACTTGTCCCAGAACCCAGCCCTTAGTGGGCTCTTCGGTGTTTCCGGGAGGGGCCTGGCACCCTCGGGATGGCTGGCGGGATGGCGGGATGGCGGGGAGATGGCCCAGGGAGGGGGTGGGAAACGGGGGGATGGGGAGCACCCCCCGCTCCAATATTCAAGGGACCATCCTGTAGGATTTCTGAACTCCGGGTGCTGGGCTCTCAGCAACGCATGTGGCAACGTCCAGCGTCATTCTGTGCCCTCTGGAAGCCAGTAAGTGTGAAGGCCGGGTCTGGGCCGGGCCCGGAGCCCCCACCCCGCCCACACCCGTGTGCGTGAACTCGGTTCGCTCCCCCAAGCCAGCAGCCTCTGGCCGGGCCGCCAGCCCGACGTGTCCTTGCCCGTCAAGCTCACCATCTGCCCACCGTCAGGAGAGGGCACAGGAAACATAAAATGAGGGGAGGCGTAAAGGTGTTGCGGAATACAAATGGTGTGTACCAGCAAGGGATTACAGTTATTGCAAAGCCTGTGCCTGGAAGCCATCACTCACGCTGGGCGGGGAGAGCGTGGGCTCCTTCCCACAGGGCAGGCGCTTCCCGCTCTGGGGACCGGCTGCCGCGGCCGAGGCCGGGGGTGGTGGGGGGCTGGGCAGAGGCCGCAGGCTGCCAGGGGCGCAGGCTGCCAGGGGCCTGGGGCTCCCGCCACAGGGCTGATGCCGAGGGCCCCTTGGGGCTGGCAGTGCCCCGAGGACTCGCCACGAATGAGCCCGTACGGCGTCTGCGAGGGACAAGGCATCTGCACACACCTTTCCGCACGTGATCCTGGAGGGAGTCTCACGGCGCACAGTAGGGCCGGATTCTTGCTCCTTCCTTTTTTTACCTATGTTATCTTTTGTGTTGTTTTATTTTACTTTATTTTTCTCTCATTTTACAGTTTGTTTCTTTTGAGAGACAGAGGAAGTGAGCAGGGGAGGGGCAGAGAGAGAGGGAGGGAGAGAGAGAATCCCCAGCAGGCTCCCCGCTGTCAGCACGGAGCCCGACGTGGCTCGAACTCAGAACCGTGAGATCATGCCCTGAGCTGAAATCAAGAGTTAGAGCCCGGGCGCCGTTTTACCCATTTTAGTGCCTTGGCCGAAGCGGCACAGCTAATTCCAGTGATGCAAGACCTGGCCCTTCTGAGTTGCCATTCACTCACTCATTCATTCGTTCACTCACTCATTCATTCACTCATTCAGGGGACATCTTTCCAGTACCTACTATGTGTCACAAGGAACTCGCCCAGATGGGGGACACCCGAGAGCTTTCCAGCTACCTTTCTTTTAAGTTGATGGCTGCGATTTTCCGGGCTTTAAGTTTCAATTTCAGGCACTTTTCTTAAAACATTGGCATCCGCTACCGGGAGCTATATCGAGATCGCTCTAGGCTGCTGTCTGGCTGGGTCTGAAGCGAGAACATTACATGACCTGTGGCTTAGCAGGGCAGGATTTCGGCTCTCTGGGCCCGTCCCCGACCCTGAGCTCTGCGTCCCCTCATGCCCCTGCCTCAGCGTCATCGTTTGCCACCATTTACCCAGCACCCGGAGTGAGACAGTGAGACGTAAGGATGTCATCAGATGGAGGCGTTTGGTGGGGGGGGGGGGGGGGGGAGGCGCCCCGCAGAGGCCTGGCACGCTGCCAGCACGGATCAATGGTGGCGGTTGTTGTTATCATGGTGACGTTGCTGAGCTCCCGGCAGGGGCAGGACCGGCAGGACGGAGCCAGTCCAGGAAGAGTCCCTGAGCCAGGAGGGGAGCCCAGGTGATATGCGGGGAGCAGGGAGCTCTCTCTCGTTTGGGGCTACACATCCCCCCTCTTTCTTGTGCAATGCTGAGTCAGTGCCTACAGCTGTCAGATCCTGTGGGGTGTGTGGTCCCCCCTACCCTCCCGGGGATGTCATGGGGACACAGGGGGGCTCCTGGGAGAGGGGTCTCAAGTGAGTGTTCCTCACATGCCCGTTGTGTGTGTGTGTGTGTGTGTGCGCGCGCGCGCCCGCACTTGTGTGGGAGGGAGGAGTAATCTTAAACTGTGCAGGTGTCTGGGAAGAAAACAAAGGAATAAAGGAATGAAGCCGTCCTAGTGGGATGATGTCTTAGGGTCAAAAGCCCTCTTTCTGGGAAGATTTTCATTTCCTGTTCCATTTCCTGCTCAGCACAGTGCTCTGGGGGACAGGGCTGAAGCAGGAAAACAGGAAGCTGCTCAGAGCCAGGCCTTCCATCGTGCCAGGCTCAGTCAGGACCAGCCCGATCGGCTGGCGGTCCCTCAGCCCGGGTCCCCACACAGGCACGGCTAAGGCCGAGCTCTGAGAGGCCCGAGGAGCTGGCCACTCTGGCTGACTGACTTCCAGCAAAGTGGGAATTGCCTAGGCAAAGAGGTGTTCTCAGTGAGGAAAGGCAGCGTGTGTGCAAAGGCCCCGAGGCAGCTCTAGCAGAGAGTGGGATGAACAGAGAGGCAGATGTGGACGTCCACAGGGCCGTCTTGGTAAGTCACACTAAAGGTTTAGATTACACCGCGGTTGTGGGGAGCCACGTCAGGGTTTGGAGCACGTGACTATTTTAGAAAGATTCTGCCGGCCGTTCAGTGAAGAATAGATCTGGCTCTGGCACCGGTGGAGGCAGGGAGATCAGTTAGGTGATTGTCCTGGCTGGGGTGATGGCGGTGGAGGTGGAGAACACCCCCAAATTATGCTTTGTGTGGAATCAGTGTCCGTTCTGTGTGAATTACGAGACTGATCATATTTAGCTCCTGGCCTCTGCGGCTGCTCTGGGTGATTTGTCACGAACCCACCAGCCCCGAATCCCTCCACAGGCCTCTAGCCCCCCTTCCTCTGTCTCTTTATTCCTTAGGTGAGTCTGGGGACATTCCCAGCAGTCGTGTTTTGTGGCATTTCCCAGCCGCGGCCAGCTCTCTTGGAGGCACCTCCCACTGGACGAATGTGGAGGAGACCTGCCTGTTTGTGGCACACGGGAAGGAGCCCAGATGCCGCGGACATGCTCCGCAGAGGCCGGCCAGGTGCAGGCTGTGCGAGATACCCCCCCCCCCCCCCCCCCGCCCTGCACCCTCTGGAGTCTTAAAACCTTACACAAGTCAACCTCTGGGGTCTCTGGTATTTCATCTATGAAAGAGGGATTTTCCTGCCTCTCGAGAAGGTACGTCAAGAGGTGAAGCATGGGCCGGTGGTGGGCCCAGAGGTGGGACTGGCATGGAGGGGGCGGGGGCATGGAGGAGGGCAGCTGTGTGTTCTCACACTGCCCCGGGGCTCAGCTCCTGTGGGTCCCGGCCACTCCTCGCCCCCCCACTAGTGTGCTCCCACGTCGGGTGACCCCGGGCACTCAGGGGTGGCTTCCGGGTGGCCTCTTGCAGGCCCAGCTCTCTCATGCGTGGAGGAGCTGGGCTGCCTGGTCCAGCGACATGCCCTTCAGGCCCTGGGCAGGCTGTGGGGTGCCCTGCAGAAGAGGACCCACATCTGGGCCAGAGCCAGGAGCGGCCGGGAGAGTGAGGCAGCAGGACAGAGACCTGGCCGCCAGGAAGCTCACCTTCTCATGGCCAGACTCAGGCCTCCTCACACCCTGAACCCCCCGCCAGACAGGCCCCACTCAGGGGCGGCTGTCATCCCCAGCTGGGGAGCATCATCTCGGATCCCCCCCTCCCCCGCTGGAGGTGCCCAACTCTGCTCCTGCCCCTTTAAGTGAGGGGATGCCTCCAAGCAGAGCCCTGCTTGGGAGAAATTTGCTGCATTTTGCCGCAGTATCTTGCTCCTAGGTCCAAGTGCTCCCCGGCGGTCTCCTCCCTCCCTCCCTCTCCCCACCCCCTCCCCTCCACGGTCTCTCACACAGGCTCCCTCTCCCTACTCTGTCGTGTTATCTCAGCTCACACTAGTATTTGGGTCTGTGAAGTCACCGCTTCCTTCCCGTGAATGCCATTTATAGCTGGCAATAATGAAAAGCGCCCGTTTTACACTCACTGGGCCCCAGCAGCACTACAGAGACACGGATCCCTTTGTTGCGAATAATTAATTCGGTTCCATATTGCATAACATCCTAAAGAGCTTTCCGGGGCAAACTCCCGCCGGCCGGACACTGTGATCTCATCAATATTGCATTGCACCAGGCCCTACTGTTATGCGGTTTCATGAAAAATTTAATTGTGGTTTAAATCTGCAGCGTTCCCTTGAAAAGGATGGCGGAGGCTGCAAAGGGTGGGGGGGCTGAGCGGGCCAGGGGGAGGGGGAAACCCCGCGCCTCGGGGGAGGGAGGGGGCCTTGGGCGGCGGGAGCGGGAGGCCCTCTCCGATTGGCTGCCTGCCCCCCCCGCCGGGGCGTCGCTCCGGATTCGCGAGGGAGCCGACGACGGGCCATTCATAGAAAATGTTCCTCCGGAGCTCGCGTGGAGACGGCGGCTCCTGCGAGCCCAGGCCCTGGAGGAGGGCCCGGGTGCTGTGGGGGACGCCTGCACGGGAGACCCCATGCCCTGTACCCCTGCCGGTCAAGGTCAGCGCTGCCACCCAGGCTCTGCACGCCTGATGGTGTGGCCTCCTGCAAGTTACTGGCCGTCTCTGAGCTCATTCCCAGCCATGGTTCCCAGCCGGTGCCACCGTCACCCCCACGTGGCCGCTGGGCAGCTGTCCACGAGACCCCCGCTGGGAATTGTTGGTGCCCCCCCACCCCCACCCCCACCCCCGTCTTATTTCTCCATCTGGACTCCCTCCAGGGCCGAAGTTCACAGACCCCTCCCAGAGACTTCTTCTCCAGTGGGGGTTGGGGGAGGGGGGGGGCCTTTTGCTCCTCCTTCGGGGGGGGGGAGGGGCTGGCTGGCGGAGCGGCGGATCTGGCGCGGGAGGGGGCCACACGGAAGGGGCGGAGGAGATGCTTGGGCTTGGTGACTTTCTAGCGCCGCCTGGGGCAGGCTGTGCCCCCGCGCGTCCCCCGCGGCCCGGTGATTGCGGACGGCCGGGATTTGTGCGTCCCCGGCTATCTTCTGACATTGTTCCAGAGTGATTAAGTTAAGCCTCCCTGGGGCCGGCTGGAGAGAGAGGACAAATTGCTTTTGTGAAATTGATTTGCTGCCTTAGCATTTACAGCTCGCCAGGGGTGACGCCAGTGTCAGGGGCCCTTCCTCCGTGCGTGGTGCCCTCCCCTCCCCGCCCACACGGGTCACGGCCGCGTGTCCACGACAGAACGTCAGCACACATGTCCTTGTCCACTCGTGGTGGACACACAGCGAGTCCTCGGTGCCCCGGGCAGGGCGGAGGGCCCCCCCAGAGCCCAGCCTGCAGGGTGACTAACCCCAAATACCCCTGGAGGGGGCTGTCCCCTCCCCCCCCCAGGAGCTGTGGGCACCTCAGAGGCCAGAGCAGGGGTCTCAAGATCTGGGTTCGCAGGCTCCCCAAGGGAGAGGGGCGGAGCCAGCCAGCCGGGCCCAGGGTCTCCTGCCCCTGGGGCACCTTCCTCCATTCCTGGGGAAGCAGGTGGGGGCCATGACACCCCCAGGACTCACACGGCTGGGCAGCTGGGGCCATTCAGGGGAGCAGGGCGCGTTGGGGCAAGGGGGGTCTGTCTGGACAGAAAAGTGTTCCTGTGTGTCACCACCTGGGACAGGAAAAAGGACAGGCAGCTCTTCCCTGCCAGGCCAGAGGTGCGTTTCAGAAAGCATGGGCCGAAATGGAGACCGCCCGACCTGGCAGAAAGCCAGACAACAGGCGGGAGAGCACTGCGCAGGTGCTCCCTGAGGACGAGCGTGGGGCACCTGCTGAACACGACTGGACAGTGCAAAGATCGGGGAGCCTGGCGGTGAGAGGGTAACGCCAGCGTCATGCTGGGCTGGAACCCGCTCCTCTCTCAGACCGTGTGACCTCAGACAGGTGACCTCACCCCTCTGGGCTGCATCCAGGGTTACACTGGATAAGTCCCGTAAAGCTCTTAGAAGGCTGCTGGCCTGTGGAAGAACTCGGTGAGTGCCGATTATGATTACGTGGCTGTCTTTCCCCTCCCTCAAGGTGTTCAGGTACCAGGGAAGGAGAGGGGTGCCCGGGGGGCTCAGTCGGTTGAGCGTCCGACCTCGGCTCAGGTCATAATCTCACAGCTCGTGGGTTCGAGCCCCGTGTTTGGGCTCTGTGCTGACAGCTCGGAGCCTGGAACCTGCTTCGGATTCTGTGTCTCCCTCTCTCTGCCCCTCCCCTGCTCATGCTCTGTCTCTGTCTCTCTCTCTCTCTCTCTCTCTCTGTCAAAAATAAAAAAACATTAAAAAAGAAAAATAGTGCCGGGGGCGGACCCAGAGTTGGGGCTCTTTAGTGCCACGCCAGGGAGAGGAAGGAAAGTGACACCGTAGGCTGGACCCTTGCACACCACCCCCTCTTTACTTTAAATTTAATTACTTCCTTAATTTGCGGCAAATCGTACATAAAATTCACCGTAACCGTTTTCAGTATGCAGTTTGGTGATTAGCACCGTCCACTTCCAGACCACTTCTTGCCGAACCGAAATTCTGTCTCACTTAACACCACCTCTCCTTCCCCCCTCCTCCAGCCCCTGGGGCCCCCCCGTCTCCGGTCTGTCTCTGTGAATGTGACTCCTCCAGGGGCCTCAGGTGAATGTCGTCCTACACGACCGATCCTTTTGTGCCCGGCTGACTTCACTGAGCGTCATGTCCTCAAGATGCATCCGTATGGTAGCAGGTGTCAGGATTTTGTCCCTTTTCAAGACTGAGTAATATTCCATCGCACGGAGAGACGCCATTTTGTTTATCCACTCACCTGGCGATGGACGCCTGGGTTGTTCCCATCTTTTGGTGATTGTGGGTCCTGCTGTTGTGAACGTGGGTGTGTACAAAGCTCTTCGAGACCCCTGCTCTCACTTTTTTTTTTGGGGGGGGGGCGTATATACCCAGAAGTGGGATTGCTGGATTATGTGATCCTGTCTGTTTTTGTTTGTTAGTTTACAATTGCAGAGAGTGAGGCAATTGCAGAGAGTGAGGCTACCCAGAAGAGCTCCCGAGTCCGCCCTGGGACCCCAGCCCCCCACCCCCGCTCCAGTCCCTGTGCACCTGTTCCCTGGCCACTGGAAGGCCCTCTGTGAAGGGGACACCAAACAAGCATCATTGCTCACGTCATGGGAAGGGGGCTCTGGGCCAGAACGACAGTGGCCACTCACCGACAGCCGGGACTGAGTGTGGCCACGTCCCCGGTACTGGGAACACAGTTGCCAATGTCCAGACGAAGTCTCCCAAGTAGAGACTAGCAGCAGATTCCACAAAGCAGTAAGGTAGCCGTAGGGAGCACAGGGCTGCAGCTCTGGGTCGCCAGAGGTAGGAGATAGGTGCCCCCTGTGCTCAGCGGCCACTTCAGCTTCGGCTGGACCTCGGGAGTCCCTGTCCCTGGCAGGGGAGGCCTGCGTTGTTCTCCTTGGCTCAGATGAGGAGGTCCAGCAGAGGGCCTTCTGTGGCAGTGCCCTCTGTCCCCAGCGCCTGCTCATCCCCCTGGGAGGGGGGGAGCGGAACTGCCTTGGTGGAGATGTGGGCTCTGCTGTCCTCTCACTCGGCACCGGCCGAGCCCGAGTCCCTGGGACAGCAGCCCCCTCCCAAATCAGAGAGAGTGCCATGTAAAGGGCAGGGTAGCTGGCGGGAGACTCTGGGCCGCTCCTGAACGTAGCAGAAATGAGACCATGGAGTGGACGAGACGGGGCCGGGTCAGATCCGAGACCCCAGATCCGGAGGGGCTCATCCTGCCCTAGAGCAAGGCCCGCCTCCAGGGGCCGGGACACCTGCCCAAAGGCCCTGCAATTTCCCTGTGGTAACCGAAAGGCGCCCTCACTTCCCAGGGAACCCAAATGCAGACATCTGTATTATTAGTGTATTGGCACGTGGTGCCAAGTATTCCCCCCTCCGTGTAGCCTCGCACTCTGTCCCCTGCAGTTGGGGGCCTTCTGCGGTCAATGAATCGGGTTGGAATGAAGAGTGTCACTTGGGCCGGGGCACTGCAGACCCTCCGGCTCATTCTCTCTCTCTCTCTTCCCCGTGGCCCAGCAACAGGGTCCCTGGCCGGTTCCTGCCGACCTGGGGCACGACGTCTGGCAAGGGAACAAGAAAGGAAACCCATCGTCCCAGCCCCTGGTACCTCACGGCTGTTTGCAGCCTATTGGAGCACTGCCTGGAGCACCGCCCGGTGATGCCCCCCCCCCCCCCCCGCAGAGGGCCAGCCTGCCTTCCTGGGTCCTGCCCTCTGGCTCTCTGGCTTCTGTTTCTTCTTTGAGGTAACCAGCACCCTTTCAATAACTCCCTTTGCTGCTTGACTTGACCCCTGTTGGCCTTCCCTGGGCACAGGGCAACCTTGCCTGGCGGAAGAAGCTGTGCCAGCCGTGGCCAGCCCACACTGCACTGGGATGTGGGCCAGGCAGCCGGGAGGGGTAGGGGGCTGGGTCGCAAAGGCAGACGAGGGCCGTCGGAGAAGGGGTGATGTGCTTGTACGGTTGTGTGTGTGTAGGAATGATGGGGTTTTGGGGTGGTGGTGGGATGGTCCAGAGCCAATGGCCAAGAAAGAATTCTGGAAGACATCTTTGGTGCAGAAGGTGATTTTATTAAAGCATGGAGACAGGACCCGTGGGCAGAAAGAGCTGCACTGGGGTTGTGATGGGTGACGGGTTATATCCCCTCAGGTTGGGAGGGAGGCAGGGACAGCGTAAGTCTCTGAGGAATGTTAGAAGCAAGGTTTCCAGGACCTTGAGGGGCTAGCTGTTGCTAGGAAAACTCAATTTATTACCATTTAGTAAAACCTCCGTCATGAGACCCTTCAGATGTGTATGGGGGTGGGGGCGGGTGGTGCATAAGCTCGGAGTGGGATTGCCAGCATACATCTTGGGGCCGTTGAGATAAAGGAAGTTGACTTACAGGGTCCTCGAGGTTGGGATAATGTTAAGCCAAGATTCCCTTTTGCCCCCAGCAGAGTGTCACCATCGAGGCAGCCGAGCTCCTAGAGGGCGGTCACTCTGCTCGTTTCAAAGACTGCAGGCAGTAAGGGAATTTAGTTTTTCATTTGCCTTAGTTTCCCACCTCACCATGGCAAGCACTTAGACCCCTTTCCTTTGTTGTCTGGCAGCCGGGAGTGTCCGAGGAACGTCACACAGACCCCACCTGGGGGGGACAGGTGCTGTTAGCCTGTACTCTGCCCACGGCTTGGCCCACGCTCCCCGTCAGGAAGAGATGTGTGTGCGTGTGAACGTGCACTCGGGCATGCGTGTTGGAACATTAAAGGGACGTTCCCACCTCTAGAGGCCACGTCGCTAATCCCCCGAGCCCGGGGCCCAATACCAGCTGGGCGTCCCTGCTCAAATCAGTCTGAAGGCCAGTGAGCACGTCTGAAACTTAGTGACGACAGCACCCACAGGGGTGCGGGGAGATGGCAAGAGAGGAGGTGAAAAAAGCACTTGGCATGGTATCTGGACATAATACATTCTCAATTCGCCGTCCATCCGGCCAACCTCGCTGCCTGCTCAGCCCTCGCCCCACCTGCCCACTTCCGCCCCTCGCCTCCGTGGGGGGCTCGCCCGCTCTGCCCGCACTGCCCCGGGCACCGCTGTTTGTCCACAGAGCTGAGCCCCAGCCGCGGCCCGTCTGCGGCATCTAGAATTCCTGTGGTTGGGATCCCAACTCCTCTTTATTGTTTTGCTGCTGGGAAGCCTCAAGCCTCTCCACAGAGGGACATAAATAAGGGTAATAACGTGGCCACTAGGAAGCCGCCCAGGGTGTGTCCGCCCCGGAGCACCCCCGCAGGCTGCAAGCAAGCCCCTGCGGGGGAGCGCAGGGGGAGGAGGGACGAACGTCTCTCACTTGCCGTTTCTGGGTCAGTTACCTCTTATTCTCTGAGCTGCCAGCAGAGTGGGGGGTGGGCACAGGCTCTGTGCCGCTGGCCAGGGCGGCACGGGCGGGTGTGGGGCAGGCTGTCCTCCCGGAACGGAGCGCAGGAACTAACCATGGTGACACGGGCCAGAGGGGGACACCTCCACTGCCCTCCCCCGGCCACATGTGGAGAGTGCAGGTGGAGACGTACAGGTTAGAACCCAGAGCTGGGGTGGGGAGGCAGTGAACCCTGGTGGTCACGGGCCCAGGCTTTGGAGCCAGGTCAACCTTGGTGCAAGCCCGGGCCCCACGTGGTGCAATGTCTGTGCCCTTGGGCGGGTCCCACCTGCCCCCTGAGCCTTGGTCTTTTGCGTGTAGAGTCAAGACAGTGATGGCCTCCACTCCCGGGAGCTGGGCCCCAGTGTCACCCTTGTGATGCTCAGCCAGGTCCTGGCCTGGATTGTCTCAGGCAGGCGGTCTGGGGTGAGCGAGGCCTGGCTGCCTGTGGGGTTTCCCCATCCCTCACCCAACGCAGACTAGATGCCAGATACCAGGTTCACCCGGGCAGTCGTTGGGGGGTTGACCTTATCTCAGGTCAAAGGTGAGGGGCGCCTGGGTGGCTCAGTTGGTGAAGCGTCTGACTCTTGATTTCGGCTCAGGTCGTGATCTCGTGGGTGTGGGTTCAAGCCCCACGGCGGGATTCTCTTGGTATTCTCTCTCTCTCCCTCTCTCTCTCTCTCTGGCCCTCCTTCACTCGTGTGCTGTCTCTCCCTCTCTCGAAAATAATAGATAAATAAACTTAAAAAAACCAAGGTGGGACTGAACACTGGCTGGTGGCCAAGCCCCACTGGAGGGAGCCCTGCAGGGTGGGGGTGCTGGCTTCATTCGGGGGCGTTTGCTCGGGGGCCTGGAATCCAACTGAACTAATTAGACCTGGCAGGCTTGAGCCTGGGAAGCCTCGGAGGACCCCAGGCTGCTTAACTTCTCAATTTTCATCTCTGACAGTTGAGGGTTTTCACCGCCCACCAACCCTGGGCCTCTGTCTTCTTTCCTTTAAAATTTGTGACAGCACTGTTTTCCCTTTTTTGCCGTTTATACTTAGTAACACTTTTTTTTAAACCCCAGAATATCCATGCCCGTGAGAAACAATTCAGACTCTACAGATATTTACCAAATGTGACCGTGTGGCCCAAAGACACAGTGGCGCCCCTTGTGTGTTTAGGGAGCTTCTGAGCTGGCACATGGGGAGGGCAGGGGCGAGGTGGGGCTGGAAGTCTCTCCCCACAAAGCTAAAAGGGGCCAGAAGGTGGCTTCGGAGGAAAGGGGAAGCCACCGGGACACAGGAGGCAGGGGATGACGTCACATAGGGGCCTGAGGGCCGCACCAGGACGCTGGGGACGGGGAGGCCTGGAGGCCGGTCTCCTGTGTGAGAGCCAGGCCAGGCTGAGCTGGGTGACGTCCCTACGTCTGTGGCTTCCCGAGGGCGAGCAGGACGCAGGGGCAGGGCGCAGAGGGTGGGGGCAGGGGCAGCCAAGTAGGTCCCCAGAACAGGCAAGTGTCTCTGCCGCCTCACCCCTGCAGGGAAGTGGAAAGGTGGCACCCTCCTTCCCTTCCTCGCCCACCTGCTCTCCACAGAAGAGCCGGCGTCCCAGGGTTAGCGCACCAGAGTGGGATGCGGGCCCAGAGCGGCTCCGACCCGGTGACCTTCCCCGCGGCCCTGACGCTCCCTTGACAGCATGCGTTGTAATTGGGTTTTGCACGGAGCCTCTGGCACTGGCCTGGTTGTCCTGCCCCCCCCCTTCCTCTGCCCTGAGTGTCCATCCCTGATGTTCTTTGAACCCCAGGCATCGAGCCTCCTTCTCTCTCAATCTCGTCCTCTGCCCTGATTCTACCCGACAAGGTCAGGCTGGCACCGGGGCCTGGCATGGTGCATGCTTCTCAAGGGTGCTCCGTGTGGGCCGTTTCCCGGCCCCCACCCCTTGAATAAGAAGGGGAGCCCCGGGTCTGCACCCTGGAGAGTAACAGGCCACGGCTGCCGTCCCAGAAGCATCGGAGGCTGCTGGGCGATGCCCCCCTGTTAAGGACCTGCTCTCTGATGCATCCGTGATGTGTGTGAAGAGGAACGGAAGGGGTTCTGGGAACGGACTCCTCGTCTGCAAATGGCAGCAGTAACGCACGTGGGCGGACCGTCCGTGGAGGCTGGGGGACATCACGTGTCTAGCACAGGGCCCGGCACAAATGGCACCAGCCTCCCCCGCCCCCCCCCCCCACCTCCCTCATTGCTTCCCTATCTACCGGACGGAGGGTACTGGATGTCCCAGTGAGAACACCCTGCCCCCAGGGGCCGTGTGCCCCCTCTTGGTTACTGTAGGGGATCTGCTGCTCTGTGCTGGCGTGGCGCCAGCACCTGGCGGGAGCATCTGCTATGAATAGCACCTTCCCTGGAGGGCCGCGGTATTTCGCCCCCCATTTATAGATGTGGACACTGAGGCTGAGAATGGTTAAGGGATTGGGCCCAGGTCCCAGCGCTGGTCCTGCCGGACTTGGGACTCGAGCTTGGTCTTCTGACACCCACACTCCTGTTTGTCATCGCTGCTCGGTGTGTGTGATGGCCTCCTTCCTCCCCCAAGGCGACCAGATGTTCAGCAGCTTTGTACCCAGGGACTAGGGGAGTAGAGGGCATGGGAACATTGTCCCTCAGTGGGGCACTGCCCCGGCGCCTTCGCCAGCCCAGCGGGTGGCCGAGCGTGTTCTTGTTTGGGTCCTGACTGGTTGAAGCTTGTTTGTCAAGACCTTGTCAGCATGGGGCTGCGGGGAGGAGGGCACCTGTCTCTGGCCTGGATGTTTACTCCCGGCTCTGCAAGCCCAAGGGTGCCGCGTTTGCTGCTTCCTACGTGGCTCAGGGTCATCTCCCTGTAGGAGGGAGCCGCAAAAGGATTGGCCGGGGGCGCAGGCGTCTTTGTGTTTAAAACGAGGCCAAAGCTGTCGCCAACTCACGCAGACAGACGCAGAGGTTTGACTGAAATCAGGCAGGTGACATCAGCTGCCCGAGCCCCCTGCTGCCTCCCCCAGTCCCCACGTCTGACTTTAGGTTCGCCTCTGCTCTGTCTCATGCAGCCCCTGCAAACTGATAAGCAAGAAGTCTGCCCTCCGAGGCTGCATGAATAATAGAACTGAAATCATCCCTGGTTAAAAATAGATATTCTTCTTAATAAATATTTTACATACGGTCTTTAGGATATACAGATCCCCCGACTGAAGACTTGAAACAATCCCTGTTACCGAACCCAAAGAATATAGGAGAGGCTCAGCCCCGGCTCTGCCGGTACGTTCCTGCGGCCACAGCTCCCGCCTCGGATCTCACTCGGTGACGTCCGATGAAAACATCCCACACACGGGTGACACAGAGCTGCCTCCAGGGGCTGCCTGGGAATTTGTGGGCATGTTAGTCACCTATGAATTTTATGGAGGCAAGTCAGTTATAACGTGTCCCTTGGTTAGTGAGTTCAGAAAAGCCTCGGAGTTCAGAAAAGGCAAAAGTAGGTTCTCGTGTTCCTGCTGTGCAGGACTCCCCCCAGGACTAGACACTGGGGTGTCTGGGGGAAGTTGTGGGGAGCGAGAGAACATTCTGGGTGGGGAGGCAGAAATGGTTGGGTTTTAAAGCACTGGCCCATTTCAGAAAACTTTGCAAATGCGGTACAACCTTGAAGGTCTGCACTAATTAGGACACGGCATGATCTAGATACAGCAAATGAATCTGAATAAGCTACAGGAATGATCCCAACCTTGACCACCTGCCCCCTCGTATGAGCTTCCCCCGAAGACGGGGCAGGCGAGAGATGCTGGGGTCCGCCCAGCACCTAGACCGTTCCAAAGTGAGCCACATGATGCAGACCCCAAGAGAATGGGTGGAGTGTCCTTATTTGACATGGCAGGACTCTGGATATGGGAAAGCACAGTGTGCTGAGACAGGCGCAGGTGAGCCAGGGGCCCACATCTCTGTGTGGAGCACCTCCACAGGCCATCTGATTTCCCTGGACGGAGCACAGGGGCCCTTCCCTTGAGGCCCACTGTCTGGAGGAAAGGGCACGCTCTCTCTTGTGCCCTCCATACCTTGAGGACATTTTGGTTTAGCACCCAGCACCCTGCATGGCATGTAGGGTTCCAGGTCTGTCTCACTTCAGAGAGTGAGTTCCTTAAGCACCTGACTTAAAGTTTGACACATGTTGTTGCATGGATGGGTGGGTGGATGATGAATGGATGGATGGATGATGGATGATGGATGGATGGGTGGATGAATGGTTGGGCGAATGGATGGGTGGGTAGATGAGTGGATGAATAGATGGCTGGGTGGATGGATGGATGGATGGATGGATGGATGAATAGGTGGGTGGGTGTATAACTGGGTGGGTGGATGGATGGATGATGAATGGATGGATGGATTGATAGATGGATGGATGGTTGATGGATGGATTGTGGATGGGTGGGTGGATGGATGGATGGATGGATGGATGGATAGATAATTGGGTGGGTGGATGGATAGTTGGGTGGATGGGTGGATGAATGGATGGGTGGGTAGATAATTGGGTGGGTGGATGGACAGATGATGGATAGATAGGTGGATGGATGGATGGATGGATGGATGGTGGATGGGTGGGTGGATGGATGGGTGGATAGATAATTGAGTGGGTGGATGGACGGATGATGGATGGATGATGAATGGATGGATGGATGGATGGTTGATGGATGGATGGATGGTGGATGGGTGGGTGGATGGATGGGTGGATAGATAATTGAGTAGGTGGATGGACGGATGATGGATGGACGGATGGATGGATGGGTAGTTGGGTGGATGGGTAGGTGAATGGATGGGTGGGTGGATGGGTGGATGAATGGATGAATGGGTGGGTGGTGGACAGATGGATGGGTGGATGGATGGATAGAAAATTGGGTGGGTGAATGGATGGATGGGTGGGTGGGTGAAAAAAGGACCATTATATCAGATTCCAAAGCAAATTGAATACAGAATAAAAATGGGAACCCAGTCACCTATGTTTTTGCAGGGCTGGTCATAGAGGTGGTAATGTGCTTTGATTCTCCTCCTCTATCTGTTGCTTCCCACTTCCTGACTGGAAAGGCAGGGCTTGGTGAGCAGGGGGAGGGAGTGGGATGGGTCCAGACCTTGGGAGCATGGAAAGTGAAAGATCGGGGCGCCTGGGTGGCTCAGTAGTTTAACACCGACTCTTGATTTTGGCTCGGGTCATGCATGACCTCACAGTTCTATGAGTTTGAGCCCCACATCGGACTCTGCCGTGCTGGTGGTGTGGAGCCTGCTTGGGATTCTCTCTCTCCCTCTCTCTCTCTGCTCCTCCCCTGCTCTCTCTCTCTCTCTCTCTCTCTCTCTTTCTCAAAATAAATAAATAAACTTAAAAAAAAAAAAAGAAGGAGAAAGATAAAGGACCGGACGCTGGCTCTCTCCTGTGTGGCCCTCCCGGGGAACCTGGGCGCATGGGCTGCATGCTGCTGGCAGGAAGCCAGTGGCACTTTAGGACGCTTTGATGTTTCCCGGTGTTCTTTGAGCAAAACTGGTGCTTGAAAGTCAGGCAATCGGAACTCAGCACCCACTCAGGCTCCCAAGAGGCTAAGTATTGTGGGAAACGCAAAGGGAGTTAGCAAATTAAAAATGAAGAAACCCTATTGTTTCCAGAGAAGGGGCATTTAAAACGACTTTGTGCCGCTATACCTGTACTTGTTTCGCATTTCATATTTTGGAAGGTGGAGGGGAAGAAAATTGCAAAATGTTTTCCTTTCTCTGTGATTGCATATGCTCCTAAAATATTAAACTATTGCTGAATAATTGATTAAAACTCCTCAGTGGGAGCCAATCACCCATTTGGCAGGATCTCTTTAAACTTTTAGGGGCTTTTAGCTTCCTCTGGCCGCCTAACCTTTTTCTTGTCTCATTCATTCAGGGCTCAGCAGACACTGTGCCTCTTGAGGAGCTAGGCTATCACGATGCCTCTGTCGAGTGGAGGGATGGCCGGCCAGGCTGCGTTCAGGAAAAGAAAGGTCCTGGGACGCTGTCGGACAAGGAAGCAAAGGGAGGGGGAAGGTCTGCCAATAATCGTGCCTCGGTTTCTAAGTCACAGAATGGGCGTCAGAGATAACAGCGATGAGACCTTCAGAGCCACTTAAGTTGCCCGAGACTTGGGTTTTTCCCCAGAATGACAATGATTTCTGCCTCCGGTTTTACACGGGGACACAAAATCATCGGGCAAAGTGCTTTTGTGAACGTGGGCTCAGGCGTCAGACTGCCCGGCTTCCACCTTCCTCAGGAGGCTGAACGCATGACCTTGGACGAGTTCATCATTCTCTCTAGGTCTCAGTTTCCCCACCTATAAAATGGAGATGGTCCTAGAAATCCCGGGCTGAGCAGATTAGGTAGGACAGTCTTAGCATCAGCCAGGGTGGGGAAGGCCTCCTCCACGGTCACTCTGCTCAGTAAGAACTCAGGGAGACTCTGATTGGACTTCTCTGTGGGAAGAGTAGTTACGGGAAACACAAAGTCACCCAGAATGAGCACAGTCCTTTAAAAAAATTTTTTTTAACATTTTATTTATTTTTGAGAGAGCATGAGCTGAGGAAGGACAGAGAGAGAGGGGGACAGAAGATCTGATGCGGGCTCTGCACTGACAGCAAGCCCCATGCGGGGCTCGAACTCACAAACTATGAATTCGTGACCCGAGCGGAAGTTGGACGCTCAGCCAACTGAACCACCCAGACACCCCCAAACTGGGTACGGTCTTTAATGTTTACTTGTTTTTGAAACAGAGAGAGAGAGAGAGAGAGAGAGAGAGAGAGAGAGACAGAGTGTGAGTGGGGAGGGGCAGAGGGAGGCAGACACAGAATCCGAAACAGGCTCCAGGCTCTGAGCCGTCAGCACAGAGCCCGACGCGGGGCTCGAACTCACGGACTGTGAGATCGTGACCCGAGCCGAAGTCGGATGCTCAACCGACTGAGCCACCCAGGCGCCCCAAACTGAGCACGGTCTTGAAGAGGGATGTGCACGCCCGTGTTTATAGCAACAGGACTCACAATCGCCAAAGGTGGGAGCAACCGAGTCCGCCGGTGGATGAAGGGGTAAACAAAATGTGGTCCATCCGCACAGTGGAATATTACTCAGCCTTAAAACGGAGGGAAATCCGGACACCTGCCATAAAGTAAATAAATCTTGAAGACACGATGCTCAGGAGTAAGCCAATCACAAAAAGACAAATGAGCCCCCAGGATACTCAAATTCTCAGAGACAGAAGTATGGTGGGCACCAGGCCTTGGGGGAGGGGGCGGACTTAGAGTTTCCTGGGGACCGAGTTTCAGTTTGGGACAATGACAACGTTCAGGAGACGGGTGGCGGCTGCACGGCAGCGTGAAAGCGTTAGTGACACTGAACTCCACACTTACGTGGAGTCTTACATCACGTGGTTACCATGATACCTTTTATGTTGTGTGTATTTTACCACAATAAACAATGATAATTAAGAGCCGAGCTAAGCTCTCCGTCACGAGTGTGTCACCTTAGTTGGGACCGGACCTCGTTTGCTCTCTGTGGATGGCGCACAGCTGTCCTTCCTGGCTGTGCGTGGATGGGGCCCCTCCAGAGAGCTCACAGGGACGGGGATGGGGTGAGGGAGGAGGGGTGGGGCGGGGTAGGGATGGGAGGGTGGGGCCTCCCCTCTGCTGCCTCCCACAAGAGAAGGGCCAAGGGCACAGGAGTGGAGGAGACCCGTGCTGGGAGTGGAGTTGAAGCCAGCCTTTTCGGAGGCGGCTCTTTGGGAAGGTGACCCTCAAAGACGTGCCCAGGCCAGAGCTCCTGAGGGGCAGCCCTGGGATTTGCTCCCGCCTGGTCGTAGCGGGTGCAGCCGGGCTCCTGGACAGCATCATCGCTAGATGGCGGAATAAAGAAGGGGAGGGCAGAGCCAGGCCTGGATCCGAGTCCAGAGATCACAGAGGACGCTGAGAACGCTTTCCAAGACGCTGTGAACAGGGATGTGAGCCTCCCTCGCGCAGAGCTTACGGCGTGGAGTGTGCTTTCCCACGGCTGATCTGTATCTCCTGCGGCCGCCCTGCCCTGTCCCGTCTGGAGGCGGCTCCATTCCAAGTGGGCCAGCCAGGCCTCCTCGGGGGCGGCGGGGCAGGCCCGGGGGAGGCCCCGGGTGGGGGAAGCGAGGGGGCACGCCTCGCACGGAGGGTCCCACGCACTCAGCGGCTGCCAAAGGGGCCTCAGGCCTGCCGTGCTAGGAACGCGGGTCCTTCCCTCCTTGGAGGAGTCCACGTGTGTGCGTCAGACAGCGCAGAGCGGGTCCCAGAGACCCCCCCCTTCTCCTCCTTACCCGCCCCACGGCAGCCACCTGTAACTGCTTCCGTTGTTAATTATTAGGCCGTCACCTCTGGGAGTCTACGTAACTCGCTCGTGGACCATTTCTTGATCCCCCCGCTTTACAGACCATCTATTCAGTTCCCGCCGCGCTGACAAGGCTCAGCCCGGTGACGCGGGGGCGCCCACCTCCGTCAGCATGAGGCCCCTGCGGGCCCCCGGCTGGCACCTTGCGAGCCCGGTCTCTGCGTGGACCCGGCTGCAGCCTCTGTCCTCCCGGCTTCTGCAGCTCTGCCCAGTCCCACACTGCCAGGCTGGTCGGCCTTGGCTGTCCTGTGGCAGCCACTGGCTTGGTGCTTTGGCTGCGGAGTGATGCTCTCCCTTCCAGAGCGTGTCCGTGTGGCCCCTGGGCAGGTGCCTCAGCCCCGCGTCCTTCTCTAGGTTCCGAGGCCCTGGACGGCTTGCAGGACCGCATGCCTGGAGGGCTCACCTGGGCTCTTGGCCTCCACCGAGGGCAGAATCCCTCCTCGTTCGCTCCCTTGAGGGTGGGCGGGGCCTCCGACGGGCACGCCTCTCCTCCTGCATCTTGTTGGCTTTTTCCTTCCCTTTATGATGGGGCGGGGCGGGGGGGAGGGCCTGCCTTGACCCCCTCTCATCCCTGTTACCCTCTGGTTGTGCTTGGACTCCGCCCACCCTTGTCCTCAAGGCTCTTGAGCCATGCCTCCTGGCCCAGACCCCCGTTATCCCAGGTTTTGGTCACCTCTTTCTGCCACTGCGTCTTGGGCTCTGCTATGCAGCCACTGTGTCACTCTGGTATCTTGGACTTTCTTGTTTGTTCGTGCTGAGGCTTTTGTCCAGCCTTGGGAGGCATGCTGTCTCTTCGCAAGGGAGGCCAGCAAGACGGTGGGCAGCGGGCATGGCGTGATCTCTGAGGTCTGGCAGGCTGAGCCAGGGTCGTGATGGCTCCCTGGGGGCCACCAGCGCCCCTAGGCCTCGAGGCCTTCACTTCCAGAGGGGAGGCTGAGACCCAGGGGTGAAGTGGCTTGTCCAAGGTCACACAGCAGAGCCGTGGCCAGAATCTGGAAGCCAGGTCCTCTTGAGTCAAGAATCGAGGCTCCTGTGCCCAGCTCCCCTGCTCTGAGCTGTCGCTCTGAGGTCCGCACAGCCCTCACCTGCCCAGGGTCCTGTCTGCACTTGTACCTCTGCCGTCCAAAGCACTTTCACGCTCACGTGTGTGCACATACGTGGTCTTGATGGTCCCTCCGGTGGGCAGGGCAGGGATCATAATCTCCCTCGCAGAGAAGGCAAACCACGGCATAGAAGGCTGATGGGCTTGCCCGAGGGCACCTGGGAGCGCCTTGGGAGGCCGGGGCCAAGTCTGGGACTCATTCTTCCTTCCACGACCCTCCTTCAAGTCTAAACAGCTCCACGGAGAACAAAGGTCTTTCTTGATCCGCTCAGCTCTGTGTCCTCCCCCTGCAAACCCTGACGGGGACATAGATGGAGATGACTTTGACGCTTGCTTTCTCCCCGTGCATGCCCCAAGGGGTGCTTGGTAGCACCCGGGCAGAGCACCCTCCTGCCCCCCCCTCCCCCCAGGAGGGCAAGGCTCCTTCCTCCAGGGAGCATTCAGTCTGTGGGAGGAGGTGAGGCAGCTGCGCCAGCATTGCAGGTTGGCGGGGGGTGGGGGGGAACAGGCCGAGGGACAGTTGAGAGGCCATGCCTGGGTGAGACCCAAGCAGGTAAGCAGGAGCTGGCAGGGTGACGAGGGAAGTGGGGGCTCCGTCTACCGTGTGCGTAAGAGGCCAGGAGCCTGGGGACTGAGTGTGGAGTTGAGGGTAAGGGGGCACAGGCTTGGCAGGACAGGAAGCAGGGACCAGTCACACTGGGACCCTTAATCTAGGCCACGTTGCTTGGACCCCATCCTGAAGACAACAGGGAGGGTTTAGAGCAGGAGAGGGACGTGGCCAGATCTGAGTTTTCTGGGAGACTGTTCTGGCTCAGGATGGAGAATGGGCCTGGGGACCCGGGGGACAGTTGAGGACACCAACCGGCTAGAAGGTGGTGCTCGAGGCCCAGGCCCAGGACCCGGGCAACCCTCAGTGCGCAACCACAGGCCTCGCCCAGCTCGCTCGTTCTCTGGCTGCACTGGCCCCTCTTCAAGATGGAATTTCACTCCGTCAGACCCGCGGGGCAACATTCGGTGGACAGCTGGGGCCGGAGGCGCTCAGGCAGTTCCTGCCTCTGCATGGGGTGCTCCGGGCCACTCTGGTTCTCCACCATGAGCGAGGCAGGGTGCGTCCTCTGTGCCCTCGCTGGAGAAGGCGTGTGCTGGCCAGAGAAGCAAAGCTGTGCCCCCCACCCCAGAACTCTCTATCCCTGAGTTGGGCCAGGGAACAGACCCTCCCCCACCCCAAAAGCTCATGTTCCCGGTTTGAGAGGGTCTGAGCATAGGAAAGGCTGACTTCAGCTCGTTCTTGGGTCGGGTCATGGCTGGTTCTGGGCAGTGAGTCCACTGCCATCACACTCGCGCTAAGGGCAGACGGGGCCACCCCGATGGAGAATGACTGCTGTCCCTGTGGCTTCTCACTCGCTCCGAGGGAAGCCAGCTGCCATGTTTGTGGACCCGACGGGGAGGTCCGTTCGGCAAGGAGCTGCAGGAAGCCTTTGGCCAACAGCTCGCAGAGAAGCGAGGCCCTCCGTCCCATAGCCTGTGAGGTACTTTGTCTGGCCCACAGCCCGGGAGTGAGCTTGGAAGCGAATTCTCCCCCGGTCGAGCCTTCAGAAGAGAATGTGGCCCTGGCCGATGGCTCAGTTGAAGCCTGTTGAGAGACCCCGGGCCAGAGGACCCAGCTGGGCCAGGCCTGGATTCCTCACCTGCAGGAATTAGAAGGGGATACTAAATGTTTGTTGTTTTTTTTTTTTTTTTTTAATTTTTTTTTTCAACGTTTATTTATTTTTTTGGGACAGAGAGAGACAGAGCATGAACGGGGGAGGAGCAGAGAGAGAGGGAGACACAGAATCGGAAACAGGCTCCAGGCTCTGAGCCATCAGCCCAGAGCCCGATGCGGGGCTCGAACTCACGGACCGCGAGATCGTGACCTGGCTGAAGTCGGACGCTTAACCGACTGCACCACCCAGGCGCCCCAATGTTTGTTGTTTTAAGCCACTTACTAAAGAAAGAAAGAGAAAGAAAAAATAAGATCCTTTGTCTTGTAATTCCATTCCCAGCAATGTGTCCCAAAGGAAGAGAAATATTGGAAAAGCTTTAAGAACCAA